>NW_023270415.1:12823117-13129162 GCF_011800145.1 Mirounga leonina
GGGGGGGGGACGGGGGACAGGAGGGAGCGTGTCTGCGCGCGGGGAGCGCGAGCGCGTTTCCTCCCGCCGGCGCCGAGCACGAGTTGCCGGCTCCATTCGAAAGAAAAAGGAAGGAGGAAAAGTTGGGCTCCAACTCAAGTGCGAGTGGGCGATGGGCGCGCGGGCGCGGGGCGGCTGAGCGGCGGCGGCGGCGGCTCGGGGACGGCGGCGACCCCCGCCTCCCGCCCCCGCCCCCCGCTCCGGACCGACCACGCCGCGCTCGCCGGGAGCGGCGGCCGCTCCGGCGCGAACAAAGTGCGTCCCTCCTGGCGCGGCGGCGCCGGCCCGCGCGGGGACGGCCACCGGGCGAGGTGGGTCGGCGGCGAGGAAAGTGCGCGGGGCGCCGCGTGGGGCGGGGGCGGCGCGAACACGCGGCGCTGGGGGCGTCCTGACCCCAACCCGTGCCGGCCGCGGGCGCGGAGTTGCGAGCCCGGAGCCGGGGGCTCTCGGGGCTCCCCGGCGGCTCCCAAGTGTGCGAGGAGGAGAAGAAAGGGAGCGGGGCCGGGGCGAGCGCGGGGAGGCGCGGCGAGGAGGGGACCCCACCTTGCCGAGCTGGCCGGGCCGGCGGCGGCGACTGCATAATAGCGACTTTAACCCCCCGAGGCAACTCACCTCCCCCACCCCCGACCCCGCTGGGGGTCAGCTCCTGGGGGGGGGGTCACCAGGTGGCCCCCGAGGTGGCTCGGGTGCGCTCTGCCCCCGCAGAGATCCGCCGTTCGGAGCGTGAACGGCCGAGGTGGCTGGAGGCCAAGCGGTCAGCGGGGAAAGGAAGGAGGGCGGCGGGGGACGCGTTGTTTGTTTGGTTCGCCGGGGACTGGGCTCACCGGGGGTGCGGGGGCGCGGGCACCCGGTGGGCTGCGGTGCGGCCGCGTCCGCGCGGGCGGAGCGCGGCCCGGGGGGTGGGGAGGGCGGCGGATCCCGGGCGGGGGGTGGGGGGGGGGGCGGGAGGCTCCGGGGAAGGAGCCGCCGGCCCCGAGCAGCCATCATTACCGAGCCGCCTTTCTCCGGATGGCTCTGCTTCGAGGAGCCCCGCGCCGTGGGAGCGCACCCCAAACTCCCGGCCGGCCGCCCGCTTTGTGAGCGCCCCCGTAGAGCGGGCGGCGCGGGGAGTGCTCCTGCTATGGGTCGGACGGTTTTCCCGGAGGTCACTTTTAGAGACTGTTCACGTCTCGATTTTAAACTAGTTTTTTTCCCCCCTCTTCTGAACAGACAATGGACAAAAGAAAAGTAGCAACCCACATGGAGAGTTTCCTTTTGAATTGCTAGAATTAGATACACTATCCAGCTCTCCACTCGCTAAGTATACTTTTTAGTTTCCCATTGTATATTATCTTGCAATCGATTTAAATAACTTATCTTGAAATATGTCCATCCTCTGGGCTCGATTGCTGGGGTATGTTGAATAATTTATTTTAAAAGGATTTATATGAAGGCCCTGATTTTTATTTTCTAAAAATATTAATTTAAGCCGTCTTTGCAGTGGGCAATACCTTTCAAAGAGGTTGAGTGTATTTCCCCCCCAATTCTCTCCCAATAACGAGAGGGGGGAGTACTCACTATACGTAATCAAATAGGGGGAAAAATAGTTCTCTTTATTTCCTCACAGATAATTCTAATGATGACAAACAAATCTTAGTGACTACGACCTTAACAGCATGGGAACCTGGTTTATCCCAGTTATAATTCTATTTAGATTGTAGTAATGTGTGAGTAGTAGGTAATTCTTATTTCAGAAATAACTTGAGCAGTGATTTTATGAAGTTGAATCCGTCTCCCAGCCCCCAGAGTACATCTGTCGCGGAGTGTTTTTGTCTTGCTGTTGCACAACAGAAGCCCTCCAGTCTTTACCCTAAAATGGCAGCTTTCATTTGACTGGGGCCCATTCATTGACAATGATAATAAAGAGGCTGAAAGCTAGATGCTTGGGGCACGGAGCAGTACTCGGTTTGCCTTTCTAGGTGATAATAAGTAGGAGACATTTTATGTCTTCCAGATTTGCTCATGAAAAGTTTATTTTCCCCGGAAAAATCTGTACTGTAGAAAAAAGTTACTAAGTAAACAGAATTTGGAAATTGATAGGGACTTGCAGTAAATTTTAGGAACCGAATTTTCTTATTTTGCCACTAGTGGGAATATGACATTCTCCCCTTTTTGGTGACCTGATAAAGAAAATAATGGATTTTTGTGAGGCTTATAACAGGTGAATTTCCTCACCATGACACTTAAGAATTATTTTCCAGCACTATATTTTATAATTTATATTCTCTTGATACGTTCTATTTTTTTTCCTCCCTCTGTGCAAGCCAGTAAATTGAAGCCTGAGGAATTCTAGGTTTTTCAAGATTCAGATGAATTTTTAGGTAAGAAATGAATAATAATATAGACTGGCATGGGAATTCCAAACTAGTTATATTGGTTTAATCAATAGGTGTATTTTTAAGTTAATTTAAAAAATTACTTCCTTTTCTGTGTCTTTACATGGAAGTTAGGATAGAAAAATGATACAGGTTGTGTATCATACGTGATGGTGATGGTTTAAAAACTCAAACATTATTTTCCTCTTTTGAGGAAACGATAACGCCTTTCCCCCAAGTTTAAAATATAGAAGTCAAGTTTAAAATGCATCTAATAACTTATTTTTAAAATAGAACTTTCATAGATTCACCTGTTTTTGGTTTAGTTTTTAATCAGTGGGACTTATAGGACTATTTCCCAAACTTTTTTTCATGAGAGTCTTTCTTTTATTGAATTAAAATGAATATCGCGAGGAGTACCTTTATAATAATGTATCAAAGAAACGTTACAGCTTTCTCATACAAACACAGTCAATAATGTGATATTTATAGTATGGTTTTTAAGCAATTAGGTCAAAAGAAAAAGAGTGTTTTCATCTGTGAGAGAATACAATCTGAGTGCTTCAGTGTGTAAGAGCAATCTAAGTGCTAAGGTTAGGAGTAGTTATCTCAGACCTAGGTTTACAACATTTTATTCCCTGTGCTTAAGAAAGTTTGCTTGCGGTAGAGTCGCCATCCATTTATTTACTCTTGTTTCAGTGTTCATTGGTAAGCCTTTCAGTGTGTAAATGCCAAATACGAGGCAGGGCTTTCTTTCCCTCAGGGAGTTTACTGTCTAGTGGGAGAGAGAGTTCTTCAGGTAACCAAATACTCACATTTAACTTTTAAGGTTAACTTTGGAGGTAGTTATCTTTCATCCTTTATTATCCATATATGGCCTTTCGGATTTGATAGCAGACACCAGGGCCATCTTATAAACATCTATAAATAAGGCATTGCAAGAATAAAAATGCTTAGTCAGGGCTGAGTAAAGTGTGTGACTACAAAAAAAGAAAAAAAAGGCCTTAAAGCTTCAGCTTTGTAATAAAGTGATTTACTTTCAGTATTCAGATGGTTTCTAGATGTAAACAAACAAGAACTTAAATAGCTATAGGTCACACAGCTAAATTCACTAAAAAAAAGATGGTGAAGGAACATTTTGGATGATGTTGAGATGAAGTCAGGAACACATTGGCCCTGTGTGACTCTCATTGTCTTCCCCATTCGTATGGACACATTTGTGTATCTTTTAAAAAAAGCTATTCTTTTTTCTATCACTTGAAATTCAGAGTTTAGTATTATATCTAATCAGGTTTCTAAAGTCATTATAGCTTTATTTGGGTGATAAAATTTTCCTTTTCCTAGAAAACTTTATTATTTTGCATTGCTTCTTAAAAAAAAAACAACCCTTTGATATTCAAAGACGATGGATGATGGCAAAGTATAAAAGAAATTGGGAGTAAATGATCACCTAATTTTTCTACAAAAAAAGAAACTGTCATGTTGTATTTCAGGTTGGTTTGCAATTATGACAGGCAGGAGACCATAGCTGATTATGGTGGTAGTTAGGAGCTAGGAAGGTAATTAAAAACGCTACTGCTGATCTTTTATATTTTACTTTTATCAATATATTAAAATTCTTAAACCACACCTTTGTGATAAGAATAATGAATAGAAGTAGGAAATCATCAGGATATCGTCAAATAGAAATTTATCTTAAAATCATTAGTGAATCTTTGGATATTCAGAGAGTGAGGACCTTAGAGAGCTAGTCTAACTTTCTCATTTTACAGATTAAGAAACTAAAGCCCAGAGAGATTAATTAAATGAACTGCCTCTGGCTGGTCACCCAGTATTACAGGGCGGTCTTGGTCCTGGTTGTCTGCTTGGTGCCTAGCTTGGTGCCAGTGTAGGGGAGGTACTGGGTTTGTTTGTGTTGGATGACTGAACTGGCTCTGCAAGAGTCTCGGCTCTCCCTCTTAGGTTCTGATCAAAAGTACCTTTGGCTTAAGAATTCAGCGCAGCTCTTAAAGGTGTTCTTAAGCCGATAATAATTTATTTGTCTCTGCTATGTAATGGTTTGGAGGTTTTTTGTTTTTTGTTTTGTAAAACTGATTATCCATATAGAAAAATGCAGAGATAATTATTCCAAGATTTGATTACTGTTTTCATTTTAGAAGCTTGTGTTCATTATCATAACTAGATTTCTGTACCTTTTTAACTAACGTTAGGTGACTGAAAACATGATTGTTTTCTCAGTGAAGTATTTTTAGAGGGTTCTGTTAAAAAATAATGTAGAATAGTAATACAGAAGCATCACTTGGTAGTAAAAGGCTGATTGGTCCTTGGGCATGTTTGCTTATGCCAGTGTGGAATTGGTGACACTTTCTTTAGTGGCCCTTTTAGCCCCTAAAGTGCTGTAGGTGTCAGGCTTGGCTCTAGCGGCAAATGACTGTGGACTACGATTAGTTCTCCTGCTTTGTTTTCTTGTTCATCCACTCAAGTATTTATTGGGTACCTGCCACCTGAAAGGTGCTGAGTTGGGAATACAGGGGTGCAACAAGAAGATGGGGTAGACCCAGACAAAACCTAAGTAAAGCAACCGGACTGTCCTAGGTGCTATGCAGTGGATTTTGGGAGGAGTGAGAGTGACTTGGGGGCGTATCTAGGGGGGGGGGGGGGGTGGTGTCAGCCCTTAGGAAGTGGCTATAGCACTGCCATATAAATGATGCTAGAAGAGGAGGGTAGCATTAGCTAACCTCGAGGGAGGTAGTGTGTTTGAGGTCTACAGAGAGCAGCTGCATGAGACTCAAGAGACAGGCAGAGGCCAACTTGGGTGGGGCCTATGGAATACGGAATTTGGGATTTGAAAAAAGTTACAGAGCCACTGATGAGTATTAAGCAGTGTTTGACATGAACAGATTTATTTTCTGAAGAAGATTGGATTGATGGGTGGGGCTGAAGAGGTACAATACGTTAGGGATAGCATCCAGCCTGCTGTTGTTATGGTCCATTTGATGGGGAAATAATAATGGTTTGGACAAATTGATGGCCGTGGGGATGGAGAAAAATGTAGTGGTGTGAAAAATACTTTGGAGGTTTGATGAATAGGACTTGAGGATAGATTTGCTCTCAAGGAGAAGAAGGTGTCAGGGAATGTAGGTTTCTAGCATATACACTGCTTGGCTAGCTGACTGGTTGAGGCAGGGAGCACCTCATGAGGACCAGATTTGAGGAGGGTGTTTATTAGCTCTTATAGCGTATGACTGAGGTAGTAGATAATGGACCATGATGCCATTGCTCAGCTTTCTTTCCATTGCTAGTGGCATTCCAAAACTTCCCCAAAATGATCTGTTAGGTTCCTCAAAAGGTGGTATGTGGTGAGTCCACCAAGGAGTGCTGGTGAAGGTCAATGAATTGGGGGGGGGGGGGGGTGGTGTTGAGAAGAAACCTTTGTTATTTGCCTAATATGTGGCACTTTGTTACTTGCTTGAGATGTAGCACTTTGTATAAGTTTGCTCATTAAAGACTGAGAATAGAATCCTATGGTAAGCAGACTTTGCCACATTTTGTTCTTCTGTATCTCCACATTGTGATGGTGGCTTTCTGTTGCTAGTTACGTATGGACACAAGGTGCTCAGGTTCCCAGCAGGTAGCCAGTGGGTCCCACTGTGCTCAGCCAGGGGAGTTAGTTGTATTTTAGGAGCTGGTTGCAGTCGTACATGGGTGTGGTAGAAATGATACAATACCTAAATAATTGTGGAGAAAATACCATCCTACGTCAGAATCCTTACCTGTTTTTTAGTGGAGCATGTGTAACTTTGCTATTAAATTATCTTAAAAGCCACTTTGTTCAATTATTATAAAAAGTGGATTATACAGCATGGTTGGTAGCAAATGAGAGATGCCAACTGATAAATCCAGAAAAGCTTCTAATGAGATAAATTATGAAAATCCTGAACGTTTATCTTGAAACAGTTTTTGAGGGAAGTGTTTATATTTTTGTGTTTGTTAGTTTATGTAGGTAACGATATTACCCACTTATATTTGTTATAAATCAGACTTTGATCTTGGTGTGCATGAAAGATCCTTCCTGGGACTCCTTGCCTTTGGGTAGGGGTCTGTTTGAAAGGCACCTTCATTGACATTGTTCTTTGTAGGCTTCTCTGGTGGCCAGTGTGACATGGTCGAGTCTCCCTGAGTTGTTCCTGTCTCCTTCAGAATAGGTAAGATCGTGTGGCTTCACAGGCGAATTTAGGGACGTAGATTGATTGTAGGGACATGCTTCATGTGAAAGTTTTACCTCTAGTTGTTCTGCGCGATTATTTGGATAAGTTGAAACCTCAGGAGTAGTAGGTTTCCTGTGGTGGAATAGAACAGCTGGGCACGCTTAGTCTACCTTCCAATAGGCTGTTGTCCCCTACTCTGTGGCAGTTTACTTGTTGCACTCTTTCTTCAACTTGGTAGTTTTAAGTTTTTCAAAAACTTTTTAAGATATATTTTTTTGTTTGCTCTCATCAGCAGTGTATTCTTAAAGTTTAAGAAATCATTGCCTTCTCAGAGGTGTAGACACTAAATGGAAAGCTGTGTGCAGGTTCCTGTGATGTGGGTTTTAGTGGAAGAATAAAGGGGATGTTTATTTGTCCCACCCCCTCCCACCTCCAGTCTGCAATGCCCGTGAGAAAGCAGGTTTGAGTTTTCCACCATGTAGCTCATATGTGGGGTGTGAGGCGGGGCAGGTCAGGTAAGGAGTCACTGTCAGCATGGGGACAATTGGGACCTGGATTGCCACATTGAGACTTTGTGGAGGGAAAGGCAGGCAATTAGACACTGTGTTAGTTTTGACATGTCATACTCCCCCTGGTATCCACCACTTAAAATAGTCAAGAGATTTTTACACTGTAGTTGCAGTAGGTCTGATAAAGGATACGTGATACCTCAGTAATTAATTTTTTCCCCTAGTCCTATGGCAAGTTGGGGGACTACTTTAATCTTCTAAAGAGTCCACTTTGTTCTCTCTTTATTCTTCTGTAAGATACCCATACAGAATCTGTTGGTGTTTAAAACATAATTAGCAAGTGTACTATTATTTAAGCACACCTAAAAACTATCATCTTTAACGTGATACTAAGAGGTGAATGGTGAGAAAGTCCCTTATGGAATTATAAGCATGCTTTAGTTTCCAAGAAGGTTCCTTCCATTGCACTAAGTGAATAATAAAATCAATTTGAGCACAGGTGTACAATCAAAGATATGCTTTGCTGGGTGATGTATTTTAACGTGTATGGGTCTAGAAATTACTTTATTTATGGATGGGACTAACATATTGAAACTGTTAAGCCTACATCCTCAAGGTGAACATTTTTGAAACCTCTCTATTGCAATATTTTATATTCTCGTATACTTGACCTTGTTTGTGCTTGGAATTTTACTTTGGCCCATTGCAGGTATATTGATCTTGTCAGAAAAATCATGCAGACTCATCTTGAGAATTTAAAAATCTTAAATTAAGAAACTTTATTTTTTCTATTAGGTTGTGTTGGGGCAATCAGCTAAAATGGTGTAGAAATAACAAAACAACATTATAAATAACAGTAATAACCGTAGCTACTAACCAGCAGTTAGTTATGGAGCATTTCCAGTCAAGTAGGCATTATGCTAAGTGTTTTAATGGATTGTTTCATTTACCTATCAGAACCTAGGAGATAAGTAGAATTACTATCTCCATTTATAGATGAGGAGACCTCGGTTGAGAGGTTAAATTGCCCAGGACCTTACAATTCTAGCAAGTGATGGAGGAGGAATTTGAATCTAGATTGGCCAGTGTCCAGAAACTGCATGTGTAACCATCTTGCTCCATTGTGTCCTCGACCAGCTCTGAGACCACCATTTCTGAATTAATAGACAAAGGTCTGTTAAAAATACTGGCAATACCCGGTCATCCTGTATCATACCCTGTTACTGGATCCAGTCAGTATAGGTTATTTCTGTCCACACTTCCTCTGTTTGTGTCTACTGTATTTGTGGGGCCAGAGGTCTTGGCGTCTAAAATGAGTAGGTCCCATGCCTTTCACTCTTTCTGCCCTTCCTCTCCCATGGAGGTGAGAACAGTTGTTCTTATGGAGGTTTTATTCTGTGGTGGCTGAGAACTTGAGTTCTGACATCACGTCAGAGAGTGAGTCTGTCCAGGGTTATGGTGGAAGATTAATGAAATACTTTATCTAAAGCACTTGGTATAGCATATGGCATATGTATTGAGTAGTTATTGTTAGCTTACTCTTACTCATTGAGCTTATCAAACCATATATCTTGATTTTATTTTTAATCTAAAAAGTCCCCGTAACCCTAAATTATGACTGGAAAGAATAAGTGGCCTGCAGTAGTGACCGGCTATCCCATCTTCACTTTTCCTCAGGAGTAGGCATAAAATTATATGTGCCCTTGTCCTGGTGTATAACTAGATGTTGTTTAGCTAACTTGTTGGTTACTGAGAGGCAGTTGAGATATCCCAGCTACTAAAAAATGACAAATTTGAGGGACTAGTTCTTCCTTTCGAGCTATAAGATACCCATCTGCAGCCTGAATGGTGGCCGTCTCACTAGCAAACCAGTCACTCCTTCTTTCCCCCAAACCTGCACTTCTCCCGAAATGCTGGATGATGTGACCCTAGAAAGTCAGTGGTGTGGGCATATTCGATCAGTTCTGGAATAGAACTTCCCAGTTCAGACTGGAGAGCTACAGAGTGTTCTTATAAGTCTTCAAGTCGCTGAACATTTGATTCAGTCCTGTCCTCTCCAAATTCTCTTTATTGCTTAAGGAAGAAACAAGAAGGGATCTAAAATGAAAGTAGATTTGGGGCCAGGATTTGGAGTAGCCACAAGACAGTGGGAGGGTTCCCTTCCTCTGGAAGGGTAAGGCTCTGGGATAGTTTCCTTGGAATTCCACTGCTATCCAGACTGGCATGACAATGGAAGAGATGGAGTGTAGACAACTTTCATTTTATTTTCACTTAAAAGTAACTTTTAAGGGCAAAATAAAATGGTGCGGCAAAATGTAAACACTTGATAAACATGGATGCATGGGAGCTCCTTGTACTGTTCTTGCATCTTTATTGCAAGTTTGGGAAATTATATCAAAATCAAAGTTTCTTAAGTAACAGTGACTGACTCTAAGGGCTTGATCTCAGTAGCTAACACTTACAGAGCATGGATTTTTTTGTGAGTTCACATATTGCTAAACTCCTTATTTACATGAACTGTTTTCATTGAATCCTGAAGTAGGATTAATCAAAATGCTGAGGTAGAGGGGCATCTGGGTGGCTCAGTCGGTAAAGCGTCTGCCTTCGGCTTGTGTCAGGATCCCGGGGTCCTTGGATCGGGCCCTTCCACACCCTGCTCGACAGGAACTCTGCTCTTTCTGCCCCTCTCCTGCTTGTGCTCTCTCTCTCTCCATGTCAAATAAATAAATAAATTCTTAAAACAACAAAAAAATGCAGAGGTAGGAACAATGCATGCCATTTTATAGGCGAGGGAATGGAGTTTTAGAGATTAATAAATTTGCCCCAAATCACAGCTGTTAAAGGTGGAGTTGGGATGCAAATCAGGACAGGCCCATTTAGTAGCCTGTGTGTAGCATTAACCTCTCTCAGAAGCTGCTTTGGATGGCCTCATCAAACAAACGAATGCAGGCCTTAGAAGGGTAGGGTGAGCTTATCAAGATCTCATGTACCCATGCTTTGGAGGGCTGCCTCCTGGAAAGAAATTGAGAGGCAGAAAGGTGTCTATTAATGGATTATAATCAGTGAAGTTTCTTTTCCTCAGATATTGTATCTTATTAATTGCCAATGCTTTCAACCTAAAAGACACATGTTCATTGCAAGACTTCCTGGTGTCCCAGCCCTGTTTTTGCTTACCAGTCCAGGACCTAGCCAACATTGGGGTATTCAGCTTGCTACAGAATTAGCATTCCCGAATGTTCCTTCCCAGTGTTTACCCAGATGTAATTCACTTAATATCTTTCCCTCATTACACAGGACTTGAGTTGCCCAGGCAGGAACCCAGGATGCAACTTAGTCTCGCAGTCACTTATTCTTCATAGATGCTTTAACTTGTGTGAATATGCATCCTCCTTGTCAGCTGCTTCTGCTAACACACAAGACAGCAGGCCATCTTCTCCAGCCATGCAATGCCTGGTTTCAATTGGTATAAAATTCAAATGTATACATCGGTAGACTTGTATCTTATGCAGTGGATGTGTGTTTCTTTTCCAGAGGATTAAAAAAGAAAAGAAAGAAAGAAAACGTCCTAAATGCTGCTACTGCTTTGCCTCATAGAAATATTCTGTGGTGAAACGTTTCTATGTTTTCTTCATGTTTATAGTTTTTTTTCCCCCTTCACAACTGAAGAAACTGTTGACTAGCTTGAATACAGCGAGCTTCTAGTTGAAACTTAAGTTTTGCCATTTTTTGGTGCGATTAAAATTTAAATTTTTGTCTTGATTGTGTTAAGTTTCAGAGCTGGGTTTATCACCAGAATTAGCATTTAAGTTTTCCATTTTCCCCCTCATTAAAAAACAAAAACAAGTATCTGGGCTGGTGTTATAAGGAACTTTGTGGCTAGTATGGGCTGCTGAGAGCCATTCCATTTAGCTGCTCGGGTGCAGCAGGATAAGGAAGCATCTGTCTTACATGTTGTCAGATACAGTTGTAAGGACACAGTGCAGTAACATAGTCGGGTGCTTTCCCCACACAGGTGAGCCCACCGGTGGGGACACTGCTGTAACTGGATTGCTGGCTGGCAAGTGTGTGTTGTCATGATGTTGGACTTTCTCTGTGCGGGGGCAAAAGGCAATGTGCTGTCCAGGGAGCTGCACAGGAATCCAGGCTTTTGCGAGCAGAATGGTTGATGTTGGGACCGACTGTCATCCTCTACAGCTCAGGCTTTTCAGAACCTTGGGAAATGCCCACATCATTGGTATTTTCCTTTATGGGTCACTGCTGCAATAATAACGGCAATAATAATAATGCCTTCCCTTGGCAGACCTGAAAAATGACTGTTTATTACCTTTGCCTTCTCTAAAAATGACTACTTGGGCCAGCTGTTGGCTCTAGTAAGAGATCTGACTTGTTTCACCTACTAGGCTAGAGGTGAGAAAATGGGTCAATGATTCAAATGATTCGAAGCACTACAGCAGTAATTCATATCCCTTTGAAATTTACCTGTGCATTTCTTACTCTCCCAATGTTCTCCTTTGTGAAAGGAACTCCACCTTTCCCTTTTCTCACTGTTTTGAAACAGTTGCATGGAAAACAATCATCCCATCATTCTTGGGGCAGAAAAGCAGCTTTTTAACAATGTTTTTATCTCCTCCTTTCCGCTTTCTACCTTCCACCTCACCAGGATTCAGAAGGTGTATGATGTTGTTTTGCAGAAATAATGCATCCATTGGTCTTTAAGGAAGAGTGGAGTGGTGAGCTGGGCTGTGGTAGCTTTTTCATCTCTTTTCTTCATGGGACCCATAAAATGAGTCCATTTAGGTGATTTTCAGGATTTTAGGTAGTTATTTTAAAAGTTCACATGGTAAGATTAGAATAACTAATAAAATAGATATTTGTCATGCTTTAGAATTGACACAGGCATCTGGGGTGCTTGCTAAAAATGCAGATTCCTCCACGCCCATCCTACTGAATTGGAATCTCTGTGGGCCATCTAAAATCTGACTTGTTATCTCCGTTTCTCTGATGTACTCTAAGAAGCCACACATTTAGGCAAATGTGGTAGTTACACAGTGGGCATACCCGGGAAATACAAAACAATTGAGAAAAAAGGAAACTCAACTCATATATTCTTAAAGATATTTTTTTTTGCAGCGTTGCAAGTACTGTTATTCTCTTAAATGCAAATGAGCGAAATGTAGCCGCTGTTTTGGTGTGTGTGCCAATTAATAGAGAAGGTGAAGAAGGGCAGATGGGTTAGGAGTTTAAAAGCATAGTCCATTTTAAAGGGGGTGTCAAAAAGGGATGGAGAATAGCTTGTTTTGTATTTATTTGCTACATTCGATTTTCCTTCCTGCCACAGAATAATTAAAACTTCGTTTTATGTGTAGTTCTGGTTTACGTGGTGGGGGTATGAACAACGAATAGGCTACCATGCAGCAGTAAGTACTAGTTTTAGGCAGCCCATTTCAAGCCAGTATCATTTCCAAGGACATGTAATAACTTTAAAATGAGAGTCCTCTCAAAATGTAATTTGGCGAGTGGGTTAGTGCTGTCTTTGAGGACTTGTTAGCATAATTCTCCAGAAGAGACTCAATGCTCATGTTGAGGGGGTGAAAGAAAGCATCCACACTGAGGCTTTTTCTTAGCTCTCCTCCCTCCCTTTCTGGTTTAGGGCTCACTAACGACTCTGTCCTCTCAGTACTCGTCTCCCTGGACCCTGGCACAGAGGCTCCGTCAGGGTCCTGGCCTTGCCTCCCCTGTTCCCACAGTTCCCCCTTCCTCTCCTTCTGGCTCCCTACACACAGCCTAATGCAGGGCTTCGATCTTGGTCTGCTCTCGGGCCTACTTCAGGCCCACAGCCTCAGCTCTTGTTTCTGTGGGGTGAACTCCTAAATCTGTATTGTTTCCAGTATCTCTCCCATGCTTCTATCCTCGATGTCCCCAACCTGTCTAAAACCTAAGTCTTCCTAACACCTCCTCCTTCCTGCCAAAGCATAACAAAAGCCCGTAACTCCAAACCCAGTTCTTTCTCTTGAATTTCGGTTCTCCTTCTCAAGCCTGCACCGTCGTCGGCAGTCCCTGGCTCCCGGATCTTGGCCACTGGTGGTGTGTTGCAGGCTCCTTCTCTTTCGAGGGTGCCCCGTCCTTGTGTCCTGGCATCCTGGCTTCTTCCACTACATTGCACTCTCCCTGACGCCCGCTTGGCTTTTAGAGCGCAGTCCCGGGCCTGCTGGGCCATTGCTGTCATTGTTACTTGCACTGGAGGAGTAACCAGTGTCTGGGGGAACGCTCCCTCCCCTTCCTGTCCTTTTGCATCTTCCTTCTGTGCCGGGGCTGCCACTGCCTGCATCCCACCACCCGGACTGGGAGTGTAGAAGGAGCTGGCTGTGGGGCGCGGCTTCCTGCGAAGCGTGGGCCCTACCTCCAGCTCTGCTCCTCGTAGGGCCACCTCCGTGACAGAGGCCCCTGCACGCAGCTGGGCCTGACGAGTTTACTGTTGAGGCTTGGGCTCAGGCAGTGCGAGGTTGCCCTCAGTGGAAGGTAGCCCCCCTTGCTTGACTGTCTCCCAGGTAGTTCAGAACGTGGATGGGGAAGAGGAGGTGAGAGTTATTCTGGCCTCCTCAGACCCCATCATCATGGTCCTGGCATTTGACCCAAATGCGGTTTTCCACGGTGGCATTGTTTGGGTTAGGTACGGAAGATGTGCTGTGGGTTAATCCCGTGTATTTGTAGGTTAGCACAGTAATGTCCGTATTCTAAGATTGTGTTGGAGGGAAAACTGTTAAACTAGCCCCTGAAATCCTTTCGGGAGGGAATTGCTGGCTGAATTGGGCGTGATGTAAGTAACTCCTGGAGTGGGTGATGTTAGCAGGAGGAACCATTTGGTGACACTGGGATCTAGGCGGATGCCTGACTTCTGAGCTCGCTGTGAGTACAGCAGACTTTTAGGAATGGGGTTACAGAAAACTGGACCTGTCCGAATCCATGTTAGAGTGAGCTTTTACATAAAGGGCCGTGCCCATGTCAGTTCTAGGAAGGACTTTAATGAATGCAAAGACATGGCCAGTAATGGGCAGGGAAAAATTCAGTAATGTTTTCAGATTTACATCTCTAAAGAGAAAATGGCAATTTCTCTGTGAGGTTTATAATACAATCTTTTTGGGTTTTGGGAATCTGGATGTGCCTGATGAAAGCTGTTATTTCCTTAACTCCTTTCAAAGGTAATAGAATTATGAGTATGCAGATCTTTAGAATATTTTTGCTACCTTTTTAGTATGACTTTGATGTTTGTGAAGGTGTGCCCGTATAAAATTATAAGTTCCGTGGGAGGTACTAAAATTGTTACCCATAGCTGGGAAGTGCAGGTTAATCCACATGTGACAATGTGAACAGGACAGCACGGTGTGTAATTAAGTGCTAAAAAGGTGTGATGCTGTCAGTTTAGTAGCAACTGGAAGCAGCCAGTGCAGGGCTTGGTAATGGAGAAAGAAATCAGGAGGTCTGACTTCACTGTCTTTGATAGGTTGAGGTAGCTGAGAAATAATACGAACAAAAGCATGGAGACACCGTGAGCCATGGGTGCTGGCCGGGTGCTGGCTGGGAGCAGACGGCTAGCCCAGAGTAACCTGCAGGGGCCAGTGCAGGGGACTTTGATTCCCAGTGCCCTCCCTGGGAGAGTACGAGTGGGGAGAACGACACAGCCACTGCCATGCACCTGTCCCCTCCTCCTCTCGGCCCCTGGGTCAGTTCAACGTGGCTGAGCGAGGCCTTCCAGCTCAGGGAGGATCAGAGTTGGCCAGGAAGAAAGGAGCAGGGTTGGGATAGACAAAGAGGGTGTGGGCTATGGCGAAATTGTTAAGTCCAGAGTGTTAGATCCTGACTTCCATTACGTGATGGAATGGAGTTGAAAGGTTAGTTTGGCAACATGTGATGGATTGCAGTTGAAGAGGGACTAGAGGCAAAAAGTCAGAGCGGTTGGAGTCGGCCAGCCAGCAGTGGTTGGAGCCCTGAGTGTGGGGAAGTTGAAGAGGAGAGGTTGAGACTGGACTAGCAAGGGCCTGGGGTGGTGGGGGTGGGGAGGAGGATGGGAGCTGGGCGCTCCAGGGGGTCTGGTGTGGAGCTGGGAAAGGCTTCGATGAGAACTTGGGTTTGATATTGTGAACTTAGATTGGGAGGGTAAGATGTATAAAAAGAAAAAATGATCACGTTAGAAAGGTTCCAAAGTAAAGCTACTTAACCGACAAAGTTGTGCAACTTGCAGTTCAAGAAATAGCCAAATACTAGACCGTTTTTGTTTGTTGTTTTAAATAAAAGGATCTTATGAAGATGATTTTGGAACTATTTTCACATGCAGCTTGACTTTGTTTTTGTAAATGTCCTTTACAGCATGGGCACCATCAGAATAACAAGACAGTGTCCTATGGAATGTTAATATTACTTTTTCAGTCAAACAGCCCAAAGGGCAGTATGATTAGGAGTCTGTAAGAAGGCCATACAAATACAGTTACTGCTAACTGAAGTTCACCAGTTTACTCTAGTTCAACTTTCTTTTAAATGTATGTGTTCCAACATTAGGAAGAACAGTCTCATGTTTTATACTTCATCTGCTCTGTGTGTGTGTGGATCTGTTAAAAAGACAAATCAGCATTTTCTGTGAGAGAATACAGCAGAGAAACATTGCAGCCCAATGGAAAAGCAGCAAAGGATACCAGTAGGTAATGCATAGAAGAAAATTCAGTTGCCAATAAACATGAAAATTTTCAAATTGTGGAGTAATAAAAAGTGCAAATTAAAACGAGATACTTTTTTCCTCCTTGTCAAATTAGTAAAAATTTAAAAAATATTCTTGATGCTGCCAGAATATATTGGTGGAACTTGCACACTTAGTGCTGTCTGAAGTTCAATAAATCCAAATATTTTAGAACAAAACTGGAAATTATATGTCTCAAGACATTTATAAATAGCCATTGAAGTATCAGCCATTGTAGCCTAAGGAAAAATCTGAAATGCAGTCAGCTATTATGAATAAGAAGTCGCAGCATTTTTTCTGAGTGAAAAATTGCAAATGCTTAAATTTGTGTTATATTCATGTTAGAATATTATGCAAACATTACAAATCATGTTTTTTAAAAATATAAAGCTTGTAAAAGTAGGGCACAAAATAATATTAACTGTGGTGCCAATTTTTTACAAATTAAATTATAAGCATAGGGAAAGACGAGGGGAAAATATATCAATTTAGAAACATGAGTGATTTCAGGGATTGGCAATTTCACTTAGTTAAAAGCTCCGATTCCTGAGTTAAATAGATCTGGTTTGGATCTCTAACAGCTTATTGGCTGTGTGACTTTTGGACAAGTGATTTACTAGCTCTTTGACCATAGGCAAGTTTTTTTTTTTTTTTAACTTACCTAAGACTCAGTTTCTTGAGCTGTAACAAGGAGATGATAATAGTCTTACCTCCTGGTCTTATTTAGATTAACATAATAGTGCATTTAAAATACTTCACACAGTGCTTGTTGTATTGTTAGCACTCAGTAAATGTTAGTTATTTGGATTGCAGTTATTTGGATTTAACCTTTTTATTTTTTAAATTTTGAACTGAAAGATATTTTTATAATCAGGAAAAACAATAACCACCACCAAGAAGCTATCTGGTACCTTATATGGAAGGATGGACTGACAATTTTTCAGTGTTTTATGGTATGGCCAGGAAAATCTGGAAAAAAAAAAATCTTAGCTGGTTATATTTTTGAAACAAATAGTCCCACTTGTCCCTCTCAGGGTTTTTCTTTTTTCTAGGTCCCTTAGAAATAATTGGCTTATTTTTTCTATCCCAAAGAAATTTTGTTCTGCAGTAAGTTGAATTTAAAGATGACCCCCCCCATTTAAGTTTTCTGAAGTCAAAGAAAACAAGAATCATCTTTAAAAACATTTCTATAGATGAGATCTGAATTTGGTTAATATTAACTGCACATTTAGCACTCAAATTTCAGACATATTTAGTGCTAGCTTCTGTACGTCTCACCTAATTGTTTAAATATGTGAGCTTGATTCTGATATTTGGGAGGTGGAGGAGAAAGCCCTTGAGGTTTTCGAGCTTGAGTTAAAAGGCTTATTGTGTCTTGGAGCAAGTTGATGTAAGCTAGTAGGAAGACTTTAGCATCTGGAACTCTTTCACCTTGGAATTGTGTCTTTCTCTTGGAAGAAACACATTTGGGCTGCATGCAGCCTAGAGAAACAGGCTCTATTTTCTTCACAGGAGGGTAACAGCTTTGCACTTAGAATAAAATAGCTTCAAAGCCTTTGTCTCCTTGAAGTTATGTTACCTTGCATTTATCTCACACATTCTTTATTATATCTTCTATGGCAAACAGAGGAGGATAAGAAAAGGAAGAACGGAGACAAGTTGTTAACATTGTCACCTAAGTTAATTAAGTAATGAGTAACGAGTTGATGGCAATATACAACTTTAAAACCGTAGAATCCAGAATATAAGCAATTATATTTTATTATTGTATTTCATCAAATCTAAGATGGTATCAATTGTAAGACAGATCTATATCTGACGTACTGAAATGTGGAAAAAAACAACATCTGTCTTGGAATTGATGAAATACAGTGAGTAAAAAAATCAAGAAACCTTCAGTTTGCAGTAACTTGTATTTTTCAGTTTTGTTTACTGAACAAAAAGGAAAATCAACTCAATGCATCTGAAATTGGAACCTAGGCCTCTAATCTTGAGCAGAAAGATTTCACAGTTATATGTCACTTTAATCACCCCTGGTGCCATCTCTAACCCGCCTTGCTCCGTAGTTGTGAGCAGCACATGGAGTTCAGCAGAGATGGACTCATGAATCAGGTATTTCAGCATGACCCTGCTTGGCTGCTGGACCTAATGAAAGCAGACAGTGGGCAACTTTTTGTAGTGTTAATCTTCCAGACTGCTGTCAACACATTGGGTACCATAACACAGTGTCACCGAGACTATTCCACAAGACCGATGCCAACATCGATTAAAACTCACAGGAAAACAAGAAATGTACTGTTAACCACGAAAAACCTGACTTGACAAACAATCAGCTATTTGAGTATAGATTCTGAGCTTCTTACTAGGCTAGTGCCCACAGTTTACATATGCAAAAGTAGTAAAATGAACGGTTCTTGTTTATGAAGAAGTTTAAAATCTAACTACTTAGTGATAAAACGGAAGGAAGGACCCCCTTTACTATTTTTGTATCTAGGATAATTTGAGAGGATTTTGCAGCAGATAGTGGGAGGCCAGTATGTGAAGAATTCAGGTCAGGTAGACTTCTCCAAACCCAAATGTGGACCTGTTATAGGGACATCAGAGCTTCCTCCCCCACCAACCATAAGAAAGAAGGATTGCAGATAAAATGATAGCGATTTAAAGATTTCCTCAGTGGGGATGCCTGGGTGGCTGAGTCAGTTAAGCGTCTGCCTTCGGCTCAGGTCATGATCCCAGGGTCCAGGGATCGAGCCCCGAGCCCCGCATCGGGCTCCCTGCTCAGCAGGGAGCCTGCTTCTCCCTCTGCTGCTGCCTGCTGCCCCCCCCCCCCCCCCCCCGCTTGTGCTCGCTCTCAAATAAATAAAATCTTTTTTTTTTTTTTTAAATAAAGCTTCCTTAGATGTACAGTTAGAGATTGGAAAGGTAGCATGGCGTAAAGATTAAAGCCAGGAGCTCTGGAATCATATGACCTGGGTTTAAAACCCAGTTCCAACACTTAACTACCTTTAGGACCTTGAGCAAGTTAATTAACCTCCGTGCTTCACTTGTAAAATGGGGTTCATAACAGTACCTTCTTTAGTGCCTGACACATACTAAGCATTCATTAAAATGAGCAGTTACTAATATCATTATGGCTTGCTGTGTTTCTTTGTAAAGAGAAGATGAAAGTGAGGGGTGTAAAGATTTCAGAGCCCTGATATCTATTTGCATGACAAGGTTTCAAATAAAGGTGGTAGCTAAGGGCATTCTTGGCATCACAGTGAGCATGAATGCAACTGAAGAACAGTTAGGTATTAGTATCTTTAAAAGAGAAGATTGAAAGTATGACTGTAGCAGTTACCTTTAGAACATTTTGCTAGTAATGTCTTGGTCAGGGTTTTCTGGATTTCTCCCTGTGTTATGTGGTTAAAAAGGAGTGGTTTTAGGATGGCAATGTGGAGGGGCACCTGGGTGGCTCAGTCGTTAAGCGTCTGCCTTCTGCTCAGGTCATGATCCCAGGGTCCTGAGATCAAGTCCCGCATCGGGCTCCCTGCTCCGTGGGAAGCCTGCTTCTCCCTCTCCCCCTCCCCCTGCTTGTGTTCCCTCTGTTGCTGTGTCTCTGTCTGTCAAATAAATAAATAAAATCTTAAAAAAAAAATGGCAATGTGGATTTAGGTTGTAGCCAAGTGTAGGTAGGAGCTGTGCTTTGTGCAGTGTGACAGGGGCTTCTCTGTTTTATCCCATAGATTCCTATATCTTAAGTGATATTAACCAGTATTTTAATGTCACCAAAAAATTATGTGACCATCAGGAAGAACTGGAATGATTTCAAAATCGCCAAATACTGATATTTTAGCCATTGTTTCTAGTCATGTAGAGTGAGCCAGTGCTATGTGATGGGGGCTATTTTATTAACTGTTACCTCTCCCCCCCCCTTTAAAGCCTTGGACGGCCCATTCTGCGTAGCCAGCTCTGTGTGTCCCCTCATTCCTATGGAACATGACCCAACTCCTCCGTTTCCTTCCCCAGAGCCTTCTCTACTGGGGTGGGGAGGGCATAGGAAACTGGAGGTAAGAAATGGGGCAAGACTTTAAGGAGCTTACAGTTGAATTAACTTTCATCTCCTCTTCAGCCTCATGCTCCACTGACTTCCACCAGCACCTGTCACATTCCACCCTCTCAGCTGCATCGTGGGTTAGGTCAAAAATTTTTTTTTTTTCCTCTCCCCATCTTGTTTGTTGTTGTTGTTTCATGGCTAGAGATTGTTTCTATGGAAATATTTTAGATTCTAAACAGTCAAATTTCCCAAAAGATCATCAGGGATAAAACTAAATTCTGAATTGATACTTGGTGATTGCTTGCCTTAGGCTGTTTCCAGCCATACCGGCAGCTTTTCACCTTCACGGATTAGGTCTAGGACATTTCTGAAAGCTTATTACTATCTTAGAGTAAGTACAACAGCCAGTGGCTCTTCGGGTGTAGGTACGCGCTATCTAACAGGTCTTTTTATTAGTCGCTGCGCGGAGACTGGATGTGGACCTGATGAAAGCCAAGGTTCCATATAATTAAAACTAACCGAAAGGTCTGTGAATCCAGGGGAGTTTTCAAATGCCCTAGCTGCTGTCGCCAGCCATTGGAGGCAGTATAACCTCACAGTTAAGAGCGTGGGTTCTGCAGTCGGAACCTGGTTCTAATTTAGCCGGCACACTGCACCACGTGACCTGGGGAAAGCTGCTTAGATCCTGCAGGCGCAGTTCCGAAGCGAGGCCCGTGCCCGGCCCGCGCCCGCCAAGCGGAACCACGGGCACGATGAGGACGGGCGGCGGAGTTGCCGCTCCCGCACGTCTGTCACTGCCTCAGAAGGGGGTACTTTCCAGAAGTGGCGCGCTGGTTTCACAGATCAGAGCAGTGTGCTCATCTGAATGTTGTGCTGAGTGAGGTTTGTGAGTGATGTGTATTTGGGCTAGAAAAGACTGATGGAAAGTGAGCACTCACATGTACGCAGACGTAAACTTGAGGCGATTCAGAATCTCTAATGTGATAGGGACAGACACGTAGCTGCAGTTGGACCAGATCAGCAGACCAGGTTAACTGAATCGAGTCACAGTTCGTACGTCTGTGAGCAGCAGCCGTGGCTTAGGCAGCGTGTATGTGGGACCGCTGGTGTTCCGTGTCCGTGAGGGCGTGCAGACCTGAGTACTCCATCCAGTCCTCAGTGAAGGGGAGTCATGGCGGAGAGACCGCGGCGCAGAGGGCCCGTCTTCGCAGTCACATGGATCCCTGTAGAAAGGCAGACAGTCTGTGTCTCTTTGACCTTGTGTAGTTCCAAATAAGCACATCCCTTAAGGTGACGTGGGTTATTTTTCCTCCTCCTGTTTTGTGCATGATTACATTTGGACATTTGTTTGGGAATAGATGGACCCCCTAGTTTTAACGGGGCGGGTGTTTCTTACCCCAAGATGGTACTGTAGCTGCGCCACACGTGTGCAGTCATTACGGTATGGGTTGTTTTTATTGTATCATAGTTCCTTCTTTTGTGTAGCTGTCTATACAGCATAATGGGAGTTTATGTGGTTCTGTCTTGGAAAAACTTTTTACCAGATAATTAAAAATTTTAAAGAATGAATTTTATTTGGAAAACTGGGTTTGGGTGAGAAGGAAACTCTGCTCGATTTGGTTTAGTGACAGCTCCGAATGAACTTGGGAGATATTTTTAACCTTACTGGGGATTTTAAAAGCAAGTTCTCCCCCACTCTTTGTGGGGGGAGGCACCCATCACCACTGTGGCTTGTTTGATTTCTCTGTAAAGGATGTTTACCTTGCTGTAGGGTTGTTTTCTGCCTCTTGTGCAAATCCTTAAGCCTCTGGTGTAGCTCTGCATGGTCGATGGGGAGTGAGGACCTGTGCTTTCTCTCCTGCAGTGCTGGTTTCTGAGGCAGAAAAACAGCTCCTCTACTCACTAGTTTTGTGTTTTGGAGAATTACTTAGTTGCTTTGATTTCATTTTCTTCATCTACAAAGTTGAGAATAGAGGGAGATAATACTTGAGGGGTATTTGTGAGGATGATAGGGGGTGTGTGGGTGTGTGTGCTGTGTAAAGCACCTAGCACAGTGCTTGGTTTATAGTGAGCACTTATTAAATGCTAGTTACTTCCCCCCTCCTTGCTTTAATGGTAATTTTCCACATGTGGTGTATAATTGGGAAAATACAGGATTTTCTTCTTACAAATACTGCACTTGTTTTAGACTAGGTATCCCTCCTGATTTCTGTGTTGGTAAACATAGTTATTGTGTCCGTATCACACCTCGCCTCTCGCAGCTCTTATTTTGGTTTCCTCCTCAACTTAACTGTCCATTCCAACTTCAGAGAACAACTGGAATCTATTTAGTCCTCTAAGTAAAGCTTTTTATGTTAAGACCTCCTAGCAACAAGCTCCTGAGAAGGCGGAGACTGTGGTTTTAGTTGTAAACTTGAAAACAAAATTTCTTCTAATCCTTTTCCTATCCAAGCATTTCAGTTGCTGGTACGAGGAATGTGAAAGTGACAAGGAATTAGTCTGTACTCTGAGATACTAGAGTCTCCTAGTGAATCTCAATTATTTGTTCACTTGGCCAGTCAGTGTGGGAGGGACTACTCAAGGGAGATGTGAACAAACTGGGGCCATCAGTGCAGTGGTCTTCCACAGTGACTGTGCATAACCTTAATTCTCGCATAAAATACCTTTGGCCAGTTGACCAGTGATAGTGCTGAAATGGAGGGACTAGGGGAGAATGTGTTAGAATCTCATTGCTTTCTCTTCCTCTCATTGGTCAAGGTAGGGAAACAGAAGAAAACAGAACAAGAAAAGAAGGCTATTTGTACTTTCATTTTCCCCATTATAGTACTTAAATCTTAGAAGCTGTTTTAGGTAAATTGTTAAAATTCTATTTGGTTTCAACTCTATCAAGGGAAATTATGGTCTCTGCTCTAGCGCCCCTCCCCCCCTTTAAGGAAGAAGGTAGATTCCTAATGCTTCAGGAACTGGAAACACTGCTTCAGCTCTCATCATAACATTAACATTACATCCCTGTCTTTGAGTGTAAACTGAATACCATGTTGTTCCACCCGTCCTGGAAGGGCTGTCCCCACCAACAGCCCTGCCGTCCTGGTGTCATCTTGGACAACTTCAGATTTCAGTCTCCCAAACCACTCTCCTTCCCTGCATTCAGCCAGTTATTGAATCCCATCTCTTGTTCTGCCTCGTCCCTGAAACAGCTTATGACTCCTTTCTGTATCAGACTTCATTCTGCCAAATTAATCTTGGTTTAAGCATATCTCGGCTCCTGGATTGACAATGTCAAATGTTTAACTTACTCTTTCAAGACCCTCCACTCACATCATCCCTTGTGTCCCAGCTCTCTCTCTCCTCTGTGGCGTGACCCCCGCCCCCCATGCCCTTTTCTGAACTGTACCCAGTCCTAGGGCCTTGTTAACTCCATGTTCCCCCCTGCCTTTTTTTTTTTTAACTTATTAAACCCACTCGTATAAAAATTTCTCCCTTGAGTTTCCTCAGTGCACATTGCACTTGATCATGAGTTTTATCTCACCCTCCCCACGGTATTGGCTATAGAATTAGTTGTTTTCATGTTTATTTGCTGATCCAAAAAAGTAATTATGAATGTTTGTGGGCTGGGTACCATGTTGAGTGTTGGATACAGAGGTGAGCAAAACTCTACCGGGTGCCCAAGGCTGGTGGGATAGATGGGTGTTAATCAGGTAATCACACAGACGTGTAAAAGTGCAACTGTTAATAATTTTTTTTTTTTAAAGAGGAGCTGTGGAGTGGGTAACAGGCATTTAACTTAGACGTGAAGGACTGACTTACCTGAGGAAGGTAAGCTTGAGCTCTGGTCTGCCTGCCTGTAGGCTCAGTGGCTGAACCGGGGAGAGCTTGGTCTGTACCACAGGAACAGTGGGGAACAAGTCCTTGGTTGTACTCGACACACAGATGGAGGGGCTGGAGATGGTGGGTGAAGACTGTGGCCTAATCTAGGGAGAGGTAACAGTGATCTGATCTAGTGTGGTGGTCATGGGGGGATATGTACAGAGGCAGATGGGGCTGAGAATGATTTAGCAGGTAAAATCAATGTGGTTTGGAAATAGATTGGATGCGGGGAGGTGTCCTGGGTGATTTCTGGGTTTCTGGTTTGCTGAAATGGCTTGCTGGATGACTGTATTCATGGGGCCAGTCCTCACCCATTGGGAACCTATGCAAACTCATGAAAGATGCCCTTTCTCTAGGGTAGATGGCTTGGCTAGTGGAGTATTGCCTGGATTTTCATGCCTGCTTGCTTCCCCCAGCCCCTATGTAGTGAAAGGACTGCAGGGTCACACAGCTGACTGTGGCAGCCCCGGGCCAGTCACCAACATCCAGGCTCACCAGCCTTTTTCTCCCCTCCTCCACATCAGGTGAGATTTGTCTGTTTTTTTTTTTTTTTTTTAATCAAATGGCAGAAACTAAAGTATGTAGAAGCAAGTGGGAAGGATACACTGGGGAGATGGATATGTAGGAGTTTGTGGGAGAGCAGAGGATAGTTGGTGGAGTAAGATTCTTGGGATGGGGGGGGAGAGAGAGAAGGAGTAGAGCCCAAAGGTAGAGGGGCCATGGCCACTCTGTGGTAATAGGAAGGCAGGAGCAATGGATGAATGCTGATGTTAGGGAGCATATTTAACCTTCAGAGGGCTCTTATTTTCCCTGCAGAGTAGAAGTGAGGTTACTTATTTATGCCTTGCCCCTTCAACCAGAGTATGAATTCAGTGAGGACCAAATGGTGTGTATGTTATAAATATGTTTGTTTCTTTCATGGCGCTGGGTTGATAGATACTTAACTGTTGGGTTTCGTTGAAAAGTTGGACTCATTGAAGGTTTAGACTTGCTACTTGGGGTTCAGTATGAAATTACATGTGAAAGAACTCACTATTTTATCCAGTTTTCAAAAATACTAAATGTGGGAAACATGTGCTATGCTCCATTATTCCTAACCACATTCCGAATATTACTAATTTACCTGTGATAAAGTATCTGTAAGTAAATCTCATAGGGTAAAAATGGCAGGATTCTTGCTAATAGTTGGATGCCTGGACTTTAGAGAAATGCACACCATCCACTCTTTGAGATTTCTAAAGTACAAAGATAATGGTGACACATGCAGAAGAGAAGACAGAGGGAGAAAAGCTATGTGGAGTAATGGTTCTTTGCTTCAACCCATATGCACTGGTCAACATTGTGTAATAAATCACATCTGTACCGTGTTTAATTGCTTACTTTAACACACACTGGCACTATAACCCATATGGCATTTTATAGAAAAAGAAACTTAGGATTTACCCAAAGCCACATACTTGATTCCAGGCCTCATGGCTCCAAACAGAGTCAAGTGCCTTTCCATCATGGGTATCTTGAAAGGGTGAGTTACTTTTTTTTTAGTGGACCCTGGCTGTGCGGTTCCACATATCACGACATATCTAATATACACACACAGACCTTTTTATGCACTAGTGATTATGCACATTTAATCCAATTGCTTTTCGGTGATGCACCAAGTTTTCTGAACAACATTGTGTTTTCTAGTCATGCTTGTGCAAAATTATTCAACATGGTGAAAATTTGAGGCTCCCAAGTGGCTCAGTCGGTTAAGTGTCTGACTTGTGATTTCAGTTTGGGTTGTGATCTCATGGGTTGTGGGGGTGGGCTCCACATTCAGCAGGGAGTCTGCTTGAGATTCTCCCCCTCTGCCACTCCCCCACCTGCATGTGCACTGTGTCTCTCTCTCAAATAAATAAATAAAATCTTAAATAAAATGGTGAAAATTGGAATTTGTGTTAGGTGGTTGAGCCATTAGGAATTGCTTAAGTTGGTAACATTCAGGAAGCAGGTAGGAATAATTTAGCATGGGCTGTACTTAAAATAGTATTTAATATTTTTTTTTTAAAGATTTTATTTATTTGAGACAGAGAGAATGAGAGAGAGAGAGAGAGAGCACATGAGAGGGGTGAGGATCAGAGGGAGAAGCAGGCTCCCTGCCGAGCAGGGAGCCCGATGTGGGACTCGATCCCAGGACTCCAGGATCATGACCTGAGCCGAAAGCAGTTGCTCAACCAACTGAGCCACCCAGGCGCCCAGTATTTAATATTTTTAAACCCTTGGTAAAATAGTGAATTTTATGATACCAGGGAATATTTTTGTGCTTGGATAGAATTTCACTATAATTAAAAAGAAAAATATGCTAAATAGAACATATGTTAAAACAGTGTCTGGATGGGATGCCTGGTGGCTAGTCGGTTAAGCATCTGCCTTTGCCTCAGGTCATGATCCCAGCGTCCTGGGATCGAGTCTCGAGTCAGGCTCCCCACTCAGTGGGGAGCCTGCTTCTCCCTCTCCTCCTTGCTTGGGCTCTCTTGCTATCTCTGTCTCTCTCTGTCTCTCTCTCAAATAAATAAAATCTTAAAAAACAAAAAAACAATGTCTGGACATTGTAGGTGATGAAAAAATAAAGGATGACACTAGACCACTTGTTACATAATTGCATGTTACAGAACTTCTTGTTAATAGAGGATCTTGTGCCAGTTGTTGAATAGTCATAATGAAAAGTGAGAATTAGAGTTGTTAAGACATAGAAAGATAAATCAGAGAGTAACACGTTTATCATCAAATTATGAGGACAGAAGTATTGTAATTTAGCTATGATTTGTTGACTTAAGTTTAAATCTATCGGTTAAAATATTTTGCCATTAAAAAATATCTTTGTGCTGTTAATTTTCATTAAGAAGAGGGAAGTTCGGTGCGCCTGGGTGGCTCAGTCGTTACGTGTCTGCCTTTGGCTCAGGTCATGATCCTGGGGTCATGGGATCGAGCCCTGTGTCTGGCTCCCTGCTCCCCAGGAAGCCTGCTTCTCCCTCTGCTTGTGTTCCCTCTCTTGCTGTCTCTCGCTCTCTGTCAAAATAAATTAATAAAATCTTAAGAAAAAAAGAAGAGGGAAGTTCTTTTAACATTGTTTGCTCATCTACAGAGATCTTTAAAAATGCATGTTAATATCAGGATTTTGCATAGGAGCTATGAATCTGGTATAAAATCAATTAATTAAAAACACCTTTTGATGCTAATATTTTGGAACCTGTGTATTTCTGCATCTACAGAGGCCAAAATATGCAAATACTGACAAAACTAGATTTATTGATAGTGATTTCAATTAAAATATTGCGAGTCTGTGCATCCCTGAGTCTTCCCTGACTGGCAGCTCTCTCTGTGGAAAGGAATTTGACTGCTTTCCTCCTGAGTAACTCTGTAGCGCAGTTAGACTTGAAGATTATAATTTACTGTCTTACTCTTATGTCATACACTTGTCCCCCATGAAATGGTATAACTTAGATATATCTTGTAACAGACATCTCAATTACTGATTAATGGATTGGATTAATGCAAAAAGTTTACAAGTTACCCTTCTGTAAGAGTTTACTTCAAGGGATTTTAACAGTTATTATGAAGAATTGATTGTCAGATTTGGGTAGCTGTTGATAACTCACCCAGCAAGCATCGACAGTCTGCTATGGCAAGGCCAGGTACATGCAGACTCACAGTTGAGTCAAATACTAAGGTTCAGACCTTAAACATTGGTAATATTCGGCCAGGGGAAGTGTTGTGGAGAATACCTGGAGGAATTGGCTTTTGTGCAGAGTTTTTTTATTTTTATTTTTAAAAAATTATTTATTTATTTGACAGAGAGACAGAGAGAGAGTACAAGCAGGGAGACCAGCAGAGGGAGAGGGAGAGGGAGAAGCAGGCTTCCCGCTGAGCAGGGAGCCCGATGCGAGGCTCGATCCCAGGTCTGGGATCATGACCTGAGCTGAAGGCAAACGCTTAACCCACTGAGCCACCCAGGTGCCCCTTGTGCAGGGTTTAAAGAAAGGGTGATGGAAAGGGGAGGAGGAGGAAAGGCATGTGGGGAAAGCAGTAAAGCTTTGTATTAGGAACTGGGAAGAATTTGATCTGGTTAAATAGAGGAGGTGTGAAGATTAGCATAAGGAGGGCTTTTTGAATGAGCCTGGTTTTATTTCGTAGTCAGAGGGAGCCTTGGAAGGACAGAGGACACCTGACCTATGCTTTGGTTGTCACGCCTTCAAGACCGCATCGTGCTTCCCCACCCTTCTGCCTTCCAGTCATCCACAGGCACTGTCTCCATTTCACTTTCTTCCTGCTTGGACTCTCTCTCTTTCCATATCCAGAATGTTGTCAAAGTTTGTAGATCTGTAGATTCCGTCTCCCCGATGTGGCTTCTCAGATCTTGCCCACATTTCAGTGTCTATTGGCTGCCCCTGCTGGACTCTTGCAAAGACTTCTCATGTGAATCCCCCACCTGTGCCAATGCCCACATCCCCCCGTGTCACACTTGGCACACCCTTCTTCTTATTTCCCCCTTGAAAACCAAATTGCCTGCCTGTCCCTGGCACTCAGGCCTTCCATTCTTAATGCCAGTCTGATTTTCTAGCCATTGTACCACCTCTTTTTAAAATGTGTCCCATCATAAGGCTTAACTGGATCACTCATGGTCCCTAAACACACAGTTGTTCCCCTCTTCAGTGCTTTTACTCTGGCTGGCCCTATTTTGAGTACCTTTTTGTCCACTCCGACCCATCTTTGCCTGTCAAAATCCTGCTTGTCTGCCAGTTCTGTAAAGACATTTGTAATTATTTTCACCTGAATGCAACTTCCCTATCTTACATTGTCTTCTCTTTCTAGTTATTTGGGGCACATGTCTTCTTGTAGGTGATTCTGTCAGTAAACAAGTAAACACACAAGTGAGGTGCAAAGGTAAACATGGCAACATCTTGCCCTTGTGTCACTTGAGTGTCCCTGGGGAGTGCTCCCTGCCCTTCCCTTCCCCAGGAGTATTCATAACTTTGTCCTTGGTGCTCCATCTCTGCCTGCAGCATGCTTTTTTTTTTTTTTTTAAGATTTTATTTATTTATTTGAGAGAGAGAATGAGATAGAGAGAGCATGAGACGGGGGAGGGTCAAAGGGAGAAGCAGACTCCCCGCTGAGCAGGGAGCCCGATGCGGGACTCGATCCCGGGACTCCAGGATCATGACCTGAGCCGAAGGCAGTCACTTAACCAACTGAGCCACCCAGGCGCCCTAAAAATAAGTTTCTTTTATTTAAAGATTTTATTTATTTATTTGAGAGAGAGAATGAGATAGAACATGAGAGGGGGGAGGGGCAGAGGGAGAAGCAGACTCCCCGCGGAGCAGGGAGCCCGATGCGGGACTCGATCCTGGGACTCCAGGATCATGACCTGAGCCGAAGGCAGTCGCTTAACCAACTGAGCCACCCAGGCACCCCTGCAGCATGCTTCTTTAGCCGAATTTCTAAAATGTATTGCTTTACAGTGCTGTTTTCTCTTATGTTAGGAGCTCTTTGAAGGTGTCTAGGGCTATTGTAATATTTTTTTTTACTAGTATTTTCCTGATTATTCCTGTTAACAGTTAAGTTCTGATTTCTAAAATAGGTAGTTGTACATTTTCTAATTAATGCTTTTGTATAGCTTGTAATATTTTGATTAACTTGAAAAAATGGTGGAGTCCCTTAAAGGAGGGAATCCTGTGTATGCTAGAATTTAGTAAAGTTAGAGGAAGTAGGGAAGGTAAATATAGTATAAAAATCACTGAAGCTTATTGTTGTTATTTTTGCATCCCCATTGAAGCCAGCAAACAACCTAAAGGAGTAGGTTTGTGGGTTTTGGTTTAATTGAAGATTAAATAAAAACTCTTAAGTGAAAACTGTTACCTTATAACTAAATTATTACAGTGCTAAATCACATTGTATCATTTACTTTTCTCTTTGCTCTTCTCACTAGACCGAGTTCATCAAGGATTTCTTGTTTACTTTTTATTCCTAAGACCTAACGCAGTATCACTTATCCTCTACACGTTTAGGTTTTTAAATAGAAATTGAAACTGTAATGGTGAAAGGAAACTTTCGTTACAATTTTTATCTCTTATTAGAGATGATAATAAAGATAGTGGTTTCTTATAGAGGAGTTTAAAGGTGTCTTATAGTAATAGTTTGTATAAATTCAAGTATTTGTCATTTGTTATTAGTAGTGAGGTATTTAAGACTGGAGATTCAGAAATATACGTTGGTAGGAATAGTTTTGGAGATTGTCTTAAATCTCAGGTTTTAATCTCCTTAGTTTATGATAGTTGTTTTTGAAGTGATTACAAAAATTCACTCTTAGTTTTTGGGAAAGAATTCTCCAAATACCAGTTTCTTCTTTACATCTTGTTTAGATGAAAGGTTCTCTTATGTTGATGAAAAGGGGAGTGGGAGGGATTCCTTGAAAGAAATCTTAGATATCAAAACACCTGTTCTTAATTCATTATAACTCTTGTGTAGACTTTTAATTTTTCAAATTTGTCTTTGTCTTGCTGATGATGTTGGTCCTCATAGCTGTGCTCTTTTCAGTAACACAAACAACATTCATCCTTGAAGCATAACCCTGTAGAGGATGGATGCCACGACTGCCATGTGTATAGCCAAGAAATGGGTCACTTGTACTCAGAATGCATCAGGTTAGCCCTTTCTCTCTGTCTTGTGGAAAATGACATTGTTTTTCTTCACTGTGCCAACTGTACTAAAGTTGGTAAATTATCGTTCTAATGTACAGTTGATTTCGCCAAGTTTATTTTCTTCCTGATCTTAGTTTTATTTTTTTAAATCGAAGTATAGTTGACATGTAATGTTATGTTAGTTTCAGGTGCACAACATAGTGACTGGACAAGTTTATACATTATTCTCTGCTCACCGCAAGGGTAGCTGCTGTCGCCATGTAACACTATTACAATACCATTGACCGTATATTCCCTGTGCTGTGTCTTTCATCCCTGTGACTTACTCATTCTTTTTTGTTATTTATTGAAAGATTTTATTTGACAGAGAGACCGAGAGAGAGCGAGAGAGAGAGGGCACACGCGAGCGTGCGCACATAGGCGGGGGGAGCGGCAGGGAGAGGGAGAAGCAGGCTTGATCCCAAGACCCTGGGATCATGACTGAGCCACCCAGGCGCCCCTCCTTTTTAAAAAGATTTTATTTATTTATTTGAGAGAGAGAGAGAGAGATAGCATGCTGGAGAGAACATGAGTGGGGGAGGGGCAGAGTCAGAGAGGGAAGCAGACTCCCCACTGAGCAGGGAGCCCCACACAGGGCTCAATCCCAGGACACTGATGATCATGACCTGAGCCAAAGGCAGACATTTAACCAACTGAGCCACCCAGGTGCTCCGTAACTTACTCATTCTATAACTGGAAGCCTGTTATCTCCCATTCCCCTTCACCCATTTTGCCCATCCCCAACCACCCTCCCCTCTGGCAAGCATCAGTTTATTCTCTGTATTTATGGGTCTGTTTGTGCTTTGTTTTTTTTTTTTTAAATTTCACATATAAGTGAAATCATAGTATTTGTTTTTCTCTAACTTATTTTACTTAGCATAAGTAAAATGTGTGTTATCATTGTCATTCATGTCTAGGTCCATGCATGTTACAGATGGCAAGATCCCACCATTTTTTTTTTTTTAAAGATTTGAGTGTGGAGGGGAGAGGGGCAGAGTATGGATAGGGAGAGAGAGACTCCCAAGCAGACTCCCCATTGAGCGCAGAGTTGATGGGGGGCTCCATCTCACAACCCTGAGGTCATGACCTGAGCCAAAATCAAGAGTTGGATGCTTAACCGACTGACCCACCCAGGCATCCCAAATCTCATCATTTTTTTATGGTCAAGTGATACTCCAGTGTCTCTGTGTGTGTGTGTGTGTACATTTGTGTATGTACATACATACACACATACCCCATCTTTATCCATTCCTCTTTTGATGGACACTTGGGTTGCTTCTCTCAGGTATTGTAAATAATGCTGCAGTAATCATAGGGGTGCATATCTTTTTGAATTAGTGTTTTCATTTTCTTTGGGTAAATAGGAATTTCTGGATCATGGATCATGGTATTTTTAAAATTTTTTGAGGAAGCTCATACTGTTTTTCACAGTGGCTGTACCAGTGATTTTGTCAAGTTTAAAATCAAGTTCTAATCAAAATTCAGAAACTCAGTGTCTTCTTTGGTTGAGAATATAGATCTGTGTATATCTGCTTTCCATTCCTCTTGACATTGAAAGAATCATATAGTTCACACCTAAATCCTTAATCTTGAGATACTTTAAATGTGAATATTTATGTCACAGATGATTAACCTGAAACTGTCAGGCTTTAAAAATGGTGCATTTTGGGACGCCTGGGTGGCTCAGTCGGTTAAGCGTCTGCCTTCAGCTCAGGTCATGATCCCAGGGTCCTGGGATCGAGTCCCACATTGGGCTCCCTGCTCGGCGGGGAGCCTGCTTCTCCCTCTGCCTCTGTCTCTCTCTCTGTCTCTCATGAATAAATAAATAAAATCTTAAAAAAAAAAATGGTGCGTTTTTCTAAGAATAGAATGAAATGTGTACCTCAAAGGGCAGTGTGGTTGGCAGAGGGCAGCAGGGAAACTTCCCTAAGGAATGCCTCCAGCTGAGATGTGGATGGACAGCTATCAGGTTCACCTCCTAAATTCCTGCCTAAAATACTTGATGGGTGTAGGCACATCTGCATGTGCACACATGGGCAGGGAAGGATACAAAAGAGACGGTTAAGTTGATTATCTTTGGAGAATGAGGCTAGGGTTGGTGGTGAAAGAGAAACAAAACTGTTTCAGTTAAGTGTCAACACTGGATACTGTTTACCTTGCATTAAGGACTTTGCTAAAGAGTTATGTGCAGTCCTTCACAATTCTTTTTTTTTTTTTTTTAAAGATTTTATTTATTTTTTAGAGAGCGAGCGAGAGAGAAACAGCATGAGAGGGGAGAGGGTCAGAGGGAGAAGCAGGCTCCCCGCTGAGCCGGAAGCCCGATGTGGGACTCGATCCCAGGACCCTGGGATCATGACCTGAGCCGAAGGCAGTTGCTTAACCAACTGAGCCACCCAGGCGCCCAGTCCTTCACAATTCTAAAGGAAAAATGTGGAAGCTCCCAGGGAAAGCATCTCTGCGTGCCAAGTTCCGTTTCTGTGTGAGTGAGATGAAAACGTTCAGTGATGGGAGTCCAAAGCAGTTTTGAAGCAAAGCATGGTAGCCTCCTCAGATACAGCTTTGTGGCCTGGTGACTTATAATGAGGGTGGCATGTCATTAGAAATTGTCCCTGTCTTTCTGAGTACTGATGAAAACCATGGCTCAGAGGTTAATTCAAATAATAATTAATATTGGTCTCTGTCAGTACAGGGTGGTAATGAAATCTTCCGTTATTTGATGACTTTGACTTTAAATGTTAAGGGAGGAGTGGAAATGGTGTTATTCCTCACACTAATTGTGGGGAAGCTCCAACAACTGAACACAGTATGGTAAAGTATGCTATTCAGAAGGTGTTGAGTGCAAAATTTTTTGTAGCCTATTATAATTGCCTGCAATAGAAACTCTAACACGACATAGAGATATTAGTGTTATTTTATTTCCTAGAGTGATAATTATTTAGAGATACTAGGAAGGCATGAGTAATTGATCCACCATTGTGGACCAAGCAAATTCTCCTGATCCTTCACATATCCTACTGTATGTAGTGTATGTGGTATGCAGCATTAAATCACCCACTAAAACTTACCAGTTACATATGCATGTTAATCTAAAGACAAAAACATCAAATGGTTGGTTGACTAGGGAGCCTTGAATGTCCTGTTTTCAGCCTTGAAAGTCAATGATTCTATAAGCCAGTTCACGTTTAGTGACCATTTTTCATATATAGAGTTGGGAGTTACAAATGAAGTAAAAGACATATAAGTTAATGTAAAAAGATAATTTGGAAATGTAAGTATCTATTAACATAAATTATTTGCAGCTTTATAAATCCATAATGCTAAGAATTGTGGGCCTAAAATAATTTTGGTGGAAGCAAGATGTTTAGGCAGGACTGTTTTTAAAAAATCCAAATGTTTCATGGAGCTATATGCTCTAAAATTGCAGTTTTCTCTTTTGAAATGTTTGTTGATAGATGGCTATAGTTTGATCTTTGAGGGTTACGTTTGGTGTCATTCTAAGCAGCATCATCTTTCATAGGGAACAGTAACAGAACAAAAGGACTTTATGTTGAGTGTGAGTACTTTGAGGTGCTTCAGATGCCCAAATAATAGAACCTTTCCAACACACAGAAGGAGACAGAATAGTAGAATCAGCTGTCACAGCCTGATGCACTTCATTCACATACTCGCCAGCTTCCCCCACATTCTGTATAATTTAGAAGGAAATCTTAGACAGCATATTATTTTACTTAAAAATATTTCTTTTTTTTTTTTTTTAAAGATTTATTTGAGAGAGCGAGAATGAGAGAGAGAGAGAGTACATGAGAGGGGGGAGGGTCAGAGGGAGAAGCAGGCTCCTCGCTGAGCAGGGAGCCTGATGCGGGACTCAATCCCAGGACTCCAGGATCATGACCTGAGCTGAAGGCAGTCGCCTAACCAACTGAGCCACCCAGGCGCCCTAAAAATATTTCAATATGGGATGCCTGGGTGGCTCAGTTGGTTAAGCGTCCGACTCTTGATTTCGGCTCAGGTCATGATCTCAGGGTCCTGAGATTGAGCCCCAAGTCAGGCTCCATGCTCAGTGGGGAGTCTGCTTGACATTCTGTCTCTCTCCCTCTGCGCCTTCCCCTCCTCTCAGTCTCTCTCTCTCTCTGTAAAATAAATAAAGTGTTGAAAAAAATAATATATTTCAATATGTATCACTGAAAGGAAAGAATTCCTTCCAAATTAAATTGCTATAGAAGCTGTGTGAGGGGCGTGGGTGGCTCAGATGGTTAAGCGTCTGCCTTTGACTCAAGGTCGTGATCTCAGGGTCCTGGAATGGAATCCCACATTGGGCTCCTTGCTCAGCTGGGAGCCTGCTTCTCCTTCTGCCACTCCCCCTGCTTGTGCTCTCCCTCTCTCTCTCTCTGTCTCTCTCTGGCAAATAAATAAATAAAATATTTTTTTTAAAAAAAAAGCTTGTGTGAACGTTTTAAGGAAGTTTTTGTTTGTTTTAATTTAAAAGCAGTGCTATATTTGAGGAGTGACTTGTAAGCATGTTTTCTTTGCTAGAGTGTAGTGGGTGATGGGCGGTTATTGTACATTTAGGATCAGTAAGCTTAAGATGATTTCAGGAGCAGTCACAATTCTGAATTGAGGACAGGATCAAAACATTGTTTTATTTGCAAAGGCAGCGTTCTCTACAGGGTGTCAGTGTTGTGCCTGTCTGGAGGCCAGAAGCTTTGGAGGAGGTGACCAGAGCTGAGGAGGAGCTCTTCTAGAGCTGTTGCTGTGTGGGGTAGACCAACAGAGATTCTACAAGAAATCATGGAAGAAGCATCACATTGTAATTAAAATGACCTTTCCCCCCAAAAGCCTGATCTTTTCACTTCTCTGCTTAATATCCTGTGTCTACTTCTTGTTGCCTTCGTACAGGCCAGGATTTCTGACGTGATTTCTAAGGTGCTCTTGCCCATTGGCCCCTCCAGGACTCGCTCCCTGGCCTTTTGGGTTAACTGCACTGCCCTCCTTAAATCTCCTGCCCTCCCTCTGCCCCAGGCTGTGTGAGCCACTCCCTTTGCTCAGAGCTCCACCCACCCGCCTTCCCTCTTCTGGCTGGTTCCTGCCTAGCCTTCCCCTCTGGTCATCACTCAGGGAGACCTGGCCTGGCCATAGCCCTGGTTAGGCCCCTGACCCTGTCCCTCGGCCTCAGCTGCCTCTCCTGCTTTCATAACCTTTATCCCACTTGTAATTAGTGGGGAAGCGGATATCTGAGTGCTTAGAACAGGCTTGGCTCCCATCAGAGATGTGCCTGGGGAATGACTGAGTGAGTGGAAGGACTTAGCTGGGAAGGGTGGTGGTGGTGGTGGGGCATTGAGGGTGCGCGTGGCCCAGTGGGCAGGGAAAAGGAATGCTGGCAGTGACAAAAGAGTCAGAGAAATAGTCTGCCGGAAACCTTTTTGTTTTTTGAGTTTACAGGATAGCTGAATGCAGGGCTCCTGTGATTCATGAGAAATGTTACTGGAGGGAGACATTAGGGTTTTACAGGTGATGTTAAGGAACAGCTGTAACATTGACATGATTTGCTTCCCGAAAGAGATTTTTGATTAAATTTCGATTAAAACAGCAGACGAGTGAACCACTGCTGTTCTTCTAGTTGTGTATATTCCTTATAGAACCAGCTGGGGCCCAGCTACATCAGGGAGCTTCTCAGCATACAGATGGCCCTGCAGATACCTGACAGTTTGGTAAAGGGCACTTTCTGACCTCTGGCTGCAGAAGAGTTCACGTTAGTGAGTTCTTGGGTACAAGCGAGCCATTGAAATGTCCCAGAACAAGGCTTCTCCGTTTTCTGTATATTCTGTATATGGTAACATTCTACCTTAAACAAGTGGGAAACAAAAAACCAGCTACATGATATAATGGAAAAAACCCTAAACTTGGGAAGGAAATCTAGGCTCCTGTTTTGTTTCTAGTACTCCTATATATGGACAGAACGCCCGTTCAGACCTCGTTCCTGCATTTATAGAAGGTGGGAATGTTGACCCTGCACAGCCCCCTTCATAGGATTGCGGTGCACAGTGAGAGGGCACAGCGAGACCAGGTGCTTTCCGCCAGCATTGCCTTCCGAACCTTTATCACACCGAGGGCTTGATGGGAACCTTGGAATTCTCTCTGACTCCTCTCTTTCTCTCACATACTGCCTCACATTTGTCCTCAGATCCTGTCGGCTCTGCCTTCCAAGTCTGTGCACCTCCACTTCTACCCCCTGCCTCAGGGGCCATTTCTTCCTGCTGGCACCCCTGCGGCGGCTCCCTCGCCAGTCTGCTGTCTGCCCCCGGCTCCCTCACCGGTCCGCTGTCTGCCCCTGGCTCCAGCAGACTGCTTCCAACAGAGCAAGTGCCGGCGGAGCCTGAGTCAGATCAACCCCTCCTCCCAAAGTGCTTCCATGCCTCACCTTTCTCCTTGCTGCCCCCTGCACAGTGGCTCCCCTCCTCCGCAGTCCCCGCGACACTCCGGCGGGTCCGTGGGTCTGCGGGATCCGCGGGATCTGCACGTGCAGGCCCACCTTGTGGTCTCTGCACCAGGCTCCCTGCTCTGGAGCAGTTCTCTCCGGTATCCGGCTTCCTTCTCCTCCTCAGCTCCTTCCACATCCTGAGTCCTTTTCCCTGGGAGGCTTCCCTGTCCTGCCCACTTTAAAATCATACCCGGTCCCCCAAACTACCTCTCCCCCTTCCTTCTATGCTGTGGATTTTCTCATTTTGCCTTTTACTTTTTGCCTATGTTTACTTACTTACTCTGTTGGACTCTGTCCTCACTAGAATGCAGTTCAGCTCCGTGAAGGGGAGGATTGTTGTCTGTGATGTTTACGGATGCATCCCCAGTGCCTAGAACAGTGTTTGACCCATGGCAGGCGCTCAATAAATATTTGTTGCATGCAAGTATATGGAAGTTAACTATTGGAGGGAAAATGTCATTGGTTTGCTTCTTTGTAGCACAGTTTTTGGCATGAGTAGAGCAGACAAAACTTTATGAAAGATAGCAAATATTGTACAGTAGTGGCTTTCAGAAATGAGACATCTCTGTGAGGTGGCCAAAATAGCAACCTGATTAGTAAATTAGATTTTTTCCCTCGTCTTTAGAGGTAGGTTAAGCCTTTTTTGGCCAGAGTAATGCATGGGCGATGGTGTGTCTTTCCTCAGGGTGTCACACTGGGGCACGTGACATCTCTTCGTCCTGTTTACTGGTGATGTTTAGTTGGGTCATTTGGTGAAGGTGCTACATTCTGTCTTGAAAAGGAAATTATTAGAATTCCATTCATAACCTTAGTTTATTGTCAGATGAGGAGTATGGTGATGTTCCTGCTTGAAAATGAAGGAAAGCGTATCACTGTAGTGTTTTCATTTAATTACTTGTGAGGTCATGATGTAACTTTGTAAGCTTTGGTTAGTTATTAGACTTGGCAGTACCTTTGTGTAGGACTTCTCTGAGAACTCAGAATTATGTGACATTCGTTATTTCACTGTACATTTTGTTCATCTAGAGAGAGGGGGTTACTATGGGCTAGGTATAGATTGGCCCTTTGAGGTAGCACAGTAAGTCCCAGCTTCTTCACCAGGACTTTGCTGTTGGTCCCACTGCCACTCAAGTAGTTCTGTATTAAAGCTCAGCTATGCAGGGGGTGAGGAAGTACAGGGGAACTCGCTGTAAAAGTTGACAGAGTTAAGTCTGATTGTGTGTTCATGTATAGCATCTTGCCTTCTGCACCCGAGTAAATGCCTGGCACTGTTTGGATGTGGGAAAGAAATTGTCACCCGTGGGGTAGGGAACTTTGGAGGTGACAGACTTTCTTTTCGATTCAGATAAGTCCAAATTATAATTTCAGATGAGTGGACTGAAATATTTTTAAGCGTTTATGGAAAATGTGGACATCTTTCATTTTGAAACTCTACAATGAAGACATTTAGATAGGCAGATCAGTTTTATTTATTTATATATTTTTAAAGATTTTATTTATTTAAGAGGGGGAGGGCATGCACGAGTGTGGGTAGGGGCAGAGGCAGAGGGAGAAGCAGATTCCCTGCTGAGCACAAAGCCTGCTGTGGGGCTCGATCCCAGGACCCCGAGATCATGACCTGAGCCGAAGTTAGACGCTCAGTGGACTGAGCCACCCAGGCGCCCCCGGTAAATCAGTTTGGGTTTTTTTTAATTATTATTATTTTTTAGATCAGTTTTATACCTTAAAATATTTGGAGTGTGTGTGGGGTTTCAAGGATTCATAAATATTTTTTTCCAAATTTCTCTTGCAAGGAAAATAATCAGCCTCAGACCAACACATTCTTATGTTACTAGTATTGGCTGAATATGCTAGCTGTAGGTTGTCTTGTTCGTGAATTACTCCTCGACCAACATTTTGTACTAGGCAATGTGGGGGGCCCTGAGGTGCACAGGGCACACAGACACCTTACCCTCATGGAGCTCCCCACCTGGCAGGCCCTTGTCACAACATGCAGGGTTGTGTGGCCTGCCCTGGGGAGCACTGTGAAGGAGAGCCGAGGAAATAGCTCGGAGAGCAGACAACGGGCATTCTCGTCCCCAAAGTGGTTCCTGTGAGAAAATCGAGGCTTTGTGAGACTTAGTAACCCAGCGAGGGTTACCAGCTAGCAGAACTTGGATGGAGGGAAGCTGGATCCATGTGACATGGGAGGGGAAAACTGTAATAAAAATTTTTTTTTAACATCTGGCTGATTGTAAGGATTCTTATTCCAAAATGTTTCACACCACAAAGTGTGTATAAAGTAGAAAGTGAAAGCCCCCGTGCCCAATAAACATTGGTGCATTAATTATTCCTCTAGGCCTTGTAGTGGGAGATAGGTTTTCACACTGCAGATGTATTCTACACATATAATTCCCTCTTTTCAGTATACGGTGGCTGATCTTTTCATATCAATACATAGAGCTGTATCTTATCTTCTCAGATGGCTCAAACAATGATATCCTATATCATGGAACTTCACTTACCTGTCTGACTTTAATGGACATTTAAGTCATTTCTAGTGTTCTCGGTTGAAAACAGTGCTTCCATACAGCTTAGCCCTTCACATACATCTCCATGCACCTTTAGGATACATTCCTAGAAAGGATTGTCATGGGGGTCACAGGCTGTGTTCATTTTCTATAAGGTGCATTTTCCTGGATTGCCCTGAAAGACCACACCATTTCATAATCTTTTTGGTGGTGTGGGAGTTGCTCATGTTTTTTCTGCACTTGCCAACTCAGGACATTGTCCTTTGCCAATTTGATAGGCACACTTTCATCATCAGTGACGTTAAGTATCGTGCCACGTGTGTCGTGGTCTTTTGTGTTTCCTTAACAGCTGACCTCTGCACCATTGTGCTGGACGGCCTCTAGTGCCTGGGATCGCTCTCTGTGACTGAAGATCAGATATGAGCCTGCACTCTTTTCTCCCTTCTAGTAGAGTGTAGAGGTTAAGATTGTCTTGGGGCTTATTCCCATTGCAGCCTCTTACCAGCAGTGGCTCCTTGGCGGGCTACTTAACCTTTAAATCCTCCGTTTCCATTTCCGTAATGGGGGTAACACAGATTAAATGAAGCAGTACGTCTGAAGCCTTACCACGGGGCCTGGCACGTGAGCAAACGTTCAGTAAATGTTTACCACTGTCAGTTAGCATTAGGCACCAGTGTGGGAAGTGACTTTCCCTCCTTCCTGTGTTCCTGTGGAAATCCCCGTGGGTCCTTCTCAGTTGCTTTGGGTCAGCGCTGGGATTCCCATGATAGTTGCTGCTTTCCCAGGTAAACTTCTCTGTCTGTGTCCCTCCGTGGCGTGGGTTCTGCGGGTGAGGTCCTGGACCAGCAGCATCAGCCTTTGCATGGGGCCTGAACGTTTTCCTTCTGAAGTCAGGGGCTGAATTTTGTTCCCCCCAAATTCATATGTTGAAGCCCCAGTCTCAGCGTAACTGTACTTGGAAATGGGGCCCTTATGGACATGGTTACAATTAAATGAGGTCATGTGGGTGGGGCCTGAATCCGATAGGATTGACGGCTTTGTAAGAAGAGGAAGAGAAGGATTTTTCTCTCTCTCTGCACAAAGAGGTTGTGTGACCACAGATACAAGCCGGAAGGCGGCTCAGAATGAAGCCTATCCTGCTGGTTCCTTGATCTTGGACTTTGAGCCTCCAGAGCTGTGAGAAGTACATTTCTGTTGTTCACACCGTTCAGTCTTTGGTGTTTTGTTGTGGCAGCTCTGCCGGTATTGTATTGGTATCAAGTTGTTCATATTATTTATGTAATTGTCCTGGCGGATGGGTGCCTTTCTGGGGTGTCATCGTTTCTAGGCCTTCAGTTCATACATCCGAATGACCTGGAAGGCTTTGTAAAACACAGATTGCTGGGGCTCACCCCAAGAGTTTTAAACTTAGTCGGTCTGGGCTGGCTTGAGGAGTCACGTGTCTAACAAGCTGCCCGAGGTCTTGATGCTGCCGGTGCAGGACCCATCAGGAGAACCAGTGTCCGAGTGGCGTGTGGCAGAAATTTCAAACAAGAGCCCAGAAGACCCGGGGTAGGGATATACGGTTCTCCCGCCCAACTCTCAGGACTCAGTTTCATGATCTGTAAATGGGGATGGTATTTGTACTGCTTATCTCATAGGGTTATTGAAGCTAAGATACATATAAGAAAAAGCTTTTGGGTCCTTTGATCTTCATACAAAGCAGAGAGAGTAGGAGTATGGATGTCTCGTTCTTGTAAAAAGAAGAACGAGTGGGTGAATGCTGAAGTGTTCTCACAGTAAGCTACAGAGCAAAAGTAAGGTATTCCCTTCCTTTTCTCTGCTGGATGGACACAGCCTGGTCATTTGATTTGCTGGTTCTGGAACTTTCTCTTCTCTGCATTCCCCACCCCAACGTCTCTTGAAAGCCAGACATTTAGGCAAGCAGCCTTCATAATAGAGTCTGTGGCTCCTTATTCTGGCTCTCCTTTGTCAAGGATATCTGTGGCTTTTTTGGTGATTGTGGCAGTGGAAATTACGGAGTTTCTAGTTCTCCGTGGTTAAGACTTGTGGCCAGGCTGTTCATGTCCAGGATGTCATATATGAAAGGTCCTTTTTGTTTGTTGCCATTGTTCTTTGCCATGTTTAAATGTTTTATGATATCTAAGTTTTAAGTGTTTGTACGTTGCATTCCTCAGCAATGCTGTTGACCAACAATACATTACATGTTAATACAAACAACTTAATTTTTTTTGAAAAATCAGTGTTTTCCAAAGCAAGAGTTTATAGGGTATTACTTTATGTTTTTGTAAGTCTCTTTAGTGCCTGGCTCAATAGAAGACCGTTAGATTTTGATAGCTGCTTCTGCATTCCATCTGTTGTAATATGTTGTTTTGGTTGAAGAACATGAAGAAAATCTGGCATGCAGATTTGTAATTGAAAAGGGAGGAATATTTGAATAGGCTTTTTAGATAATTTTATACTATACTAAAACTATAAGGAGTAGTTTCTTAAAGGTTAGTTGTAGTGTGGAATCTGAAATCGTATCAGTAAAATTTTAGTATTTGGTTTCATTAAAATGCATTGGTGTATCTTGCACTTTGAATGGATCTTTTATCCTTGTGTATAGCTTTGTAACATCATGCATTGGTAATTTGGAAAATATTGGTTCAGTGAGTTACATAAATCTTTCAGATGTTGACACATTTCATTTTACAGTATTTTTAAAAATCTTTTTTCTCTTACTGTCTAATAAAAAAATTCAAGTATTGGGAAGCTGTCAAGTTCATGATGGTGAATACAGATTTTCCAAAATTCTGATTTTTGCTTAAAAGCTCAAATTTTATCATTGGCAACAAACTGTCAATTGTTTTCCTTAAGTGACAGACTTATTTTGTTCATTTTTGAGAAAATGCCTGCCACACACCCGAGTCTGAATAACGATGGTTTGTAAGTTGGTTTTTTTTTTTTTTTTTTTCCATTAAAAATGGTGTCGTTGGGTCGTGGGCATTAAGGAAGGCACGTGATATGATGAGCCCTGGGTGTTATATGCAACTGATGAATTATTGAACAATACATCTGAAACTAGTGACGTACTATATGTTGGCTAATTGAATTTAAATTTTAAAAAATGGTGTTGTTTGAAAAAAGCTTGCAACTCAGTCAAACTGTTTCTCCATCTACCCTGAATCAAATGGCTTATGGCATTAACCACCATCTAGAAAGATGCAGGTGTATAGAAATGATGCGTAGAGGGCAAATATCTTTGGGTACAGAAAGAAGGGCTTAGCATTCGGAGACAATTTGGGGAAGCAGCTCCTCTCCTGGTTAAAATAAAAAAATTCTCATGACATAGTTGACTTAATACACCAGAAATTATGCAAATGAATGTTGTTTCCTTCAACATAGTGACCTTGGAGACACAACACCACATTCAGTGATAACGCCAACAGAACAGAACGTTTTTAGAATGCCATCTTATTTGGAATCGCTTCAAGTTATGACTTTAGCTTACTCCATAGCTGGTGTTTGGATGTACTGTTTTAAAATTGTATTGCCTCAAATGCCTGTTAACGTTTTTCCAGTGATATATATAGTTACCTAGTCTGAGAGGACGCTGTTGCCTAAGAAAAAGGGGATACGTTCGTAGCAGTGTAGGGTATTTATTACAGTGGGAACCAGCACTAGTCTTGGAGTCTTCACTCTCTCTCTCTGACTAGCTGAGTGACTTTGAATAAAGCATTTACCTTCTCACTGTTTCTCTATAAGGTCAAGTGATTGGATTCGGTCTTGAGTCTTTTAGTACTCCCGTCCTGTGATTCCCAGATTCTAGATGCGTGAAAGCAGGATTTCCTTCATGGTCTGTGAGGGTGTCCATCCAGGGACTTGCTCTGCAGCCTTCTGTCTGGACTCTTTCTGCTGGCCCTGTCTCTGCCCTAGCAAGGTGACAGGCTTCTGTGGTTGTGATTTTTAAAAGGCATTTTTGATTCTTAATAGGGCAGAAGAGTTCAGAACTTGGTATAATACCATTTGAGTTTTGTACTGTCAGCTCCCATGGAGAGATACGCAGTATATTTGGCGATGAAGCTGGGAGTAGGGAAATCTAGATGACTAGGTTAAGGTTGGTGCAAAATGTGGGGAGAACAACTAACATTTACCATCTGTTGTGTGCAAGGCATTCTGTTAATGGCTACTTTTGACAAATCACTTCTAAGCAGCCCTTTGAGGGAGGTGATGGAATACTTATTTTCATATTTTCATAGATGAGCAGCTGAAGTCCAGAGAGCTGCTTTAATTTGCTTGAGGAAGAGAAAGTGTTTGGGCCAGATCTGGCTGGCTTCACAAATGGTTTTCCCCAAATTTCTAGATGCTGTTCTCTTCTACCCCCTCCTTGGCCATGATATTCCTTTCTTCTCATGTTTCCTTATGATTGTTTTAATTCTAAAGTGTTAAAGAGATGTCACAATTGTGCAACATTAACCTTTGATGAAAGGTGGTGATTTTATAAATAAGCTTAACATTTATAAGCTTAATTTTTGACAGTGGTCAATAAAAGATAAAGATGAGAAAATGCTGATGTGAAATCATAAACTTTTGTTGAAAGGGGGTCTGCCCAGGGCTATTAGATATATAAAATTGAGGGGAGATAAGCTTTGGGACAAATTCAGAAACAGATGATGGGATTTGCAAGTACAGCATTCGGGTGTCTTCCAGTTTGCCTTTCCATGTCAGGAGGTAGAAATTCAGATTTTTGTGGCTTATTTATTGGAAAAAAACTCTTACTTTTTATTCCTTCTTCAAGCATGTGCGTGCACCTGCTTTATCCTAGCCACGGTGATAAGTACTGGGGATAAAATGAGGAGGTATGAGCAGTACTCCAGGAGCCAGGAGCCCAGGGGCAGTGGGCACAGGACCCTGTTGGCGATGACCAAAGTCTCCCCACTCCCTGGGGGCTCTAGAGAGGGGACCAGTTGGGCTTGCACGCTGAAGGCCTGCAAACTGCAAAGGTGTACTGTTCTAGATTCCAGATATGGGGAAACCTACTGATGGTGGCTTGTTAGGGAAGATGTTTTAAAGAACTGTTCTGTGATATTTTCTGAAAGTTTTTTTTTTTAAAGATTTTATTTATTTATTTATTTGACACAGAGAGAGAGAGAGAGAGAGGTAGCGAGAGCAGGAACACAAGCAGGGGGAGTGGGAGAGGGAGAAGCAGGCTTCCCGTGGAGTAGGGAGCCCAATGCGGGGCTCAATCCCAGGACCCTGGGATCATGACCCGAGCCGAAGGCAGACGCTTAATGACTGAGCCACCCAGGTGCCCCTCTTAAAGTTTTTAAAATTGTGGAAGCTGAAATTTTGTGTGTGTCTTGTGTGTGTGTTTTGTTTGTTTGTTTGTGTGTGTGTGTGTGTGTGTTGGGGGGGTTGTTTTGTTTTGTTTTGATTGGAAAGCTCTTCCGTCTGTATAGTTAGGGAATCTGAGGAAAGAAGTGTCCTAAGCTAGACCTTTAAGACTAATCATGATGTATAATAAAAATTTTAATATATCTTTTATAGTGAGTATATTTGTGCTAGGAATTTGAAGAAGTTATCCTTACAGCATCCCTGAAGATGACAGTTGATATTAACCTATTTTGCTTTTGGAAAAGGAAATTGAAGAGATCATATCTCAAGTTTGCTCAGCAAATAAATGGGAAATGGGAAGAATACATTTAGCATCCAGTTCTTCAGTGCTTTATAGGATGCCTTGTAGTTATATTCTGAACCCTTAAATTGTTAATTTAATGGAAGGATTACAGTTCTGTGACCAAGAGTTTATATTATTGGTGATTAGGGAGAGATTGCGTGCTGCCAGCCTTGTTTAGGAATAAAGAGAGCATGAGGTTTCATTTTTCTGAGAAATTTGCTTTAGGTGACTGCTTGGTCTTTGGACCAGTACTTCAGACATTTAGGAAAAGACCTGGCAGGCCTCTGAGGCCTTTTTCGTGGAGGGGTGCTTGCAGGTGTCCAGTGCCCTGACCTCCCTTTCTCTAGGTGGCCTGAAGCAGAGGGATGCCCTAGGATGCCCCTTTACAGCGTCGCAAAGGAATGTGTTCTGAGAAATGGTGGTTTCTTAATCGTACCGTGTAAGCCAGGTGCTGATTTACCTTTAGAGGGGAACAGTTACTTGAGTTACTAGTGGTTCCCACATTTTAGTAAGGGGGGATTCCTTCTAAAATGTGTATCTTTCTAAATAGCATAGCTTAAAAACTTCAGAGTGATTCACGTCTCCATGAATTCAGAATGAATTCTGTAGAGTGATAATTCTACTTTAGAGTTACTGAATTATTTACATAATATATGTGTGTTCAGTTTATCTGTATAGTCACTTTTTATCAATTATCTGTGCTTTTTGAAGTTTTAATTACTTTTCTATCACTAGAAGTGTGGTTTCAGAAGAGGACAGCTGTACTTCACCTATTTCCAATTGTGAAGTACTTAGTGTCTTAGAGTGGTAAGATGTTTGCCATTTTATTCAGCCACCTTTCCACTTCCCCTCTCCACAGATGAAGAACCAAGAACCAGAGAGGCTAACTAACTGGATCAAGGCCACACAGCCTGGTTGATATATTTTTCATATTTAAATTTCTCACATTAAAGGAGAAAGTTGTTTGATCGTCTGCATTGCCTACTAATTATGTGCCAGGGACTGTGTTAAGTGCTTTGTATGTACACTCCAATTTAGTCCTCATGAATTACAGATAGGTGGAATTATCATTTCCAGAACCAGATGTCATTTCAGAGTTGGTCTCAGACCTTAGTGGGTTCATAGTGCCCTGTGACCATGCCACTTTGCTCTGTTGATGTGCAGGTCTTTTGTGATTCCATACAAATTTTAGGATTGTTTATTCTATTTCTGTGAAAAATGCCATTGAAATTTTCATAGGGATTGTATTGAATCTATAGATTCCTTTGGGCAGTGTGGACATTTTATTTTATTTATTTTTTTAAAGATTTTATTTATTTATTAGAGAGAGAGGGTTGAGCACATGGAGGGGGAGAAACAGACTCTGCTGAGCAGGGAGCCCGATGTGGGGCTTGATCCCAGGACCCTGAGATCATGACCTGAGGCAGACGCTTAACCAGCTGAGCCACCGATGCGCCCCATGTGTGGACATTTTAATAACATTAATTCTTCAATCCATGAGCACCGTTTATCTTTCCACTTACTTTTGTCTTCAGTTTGTTTCTTTAAAACTTACATTTCCAGACCACTGCCTCCCTTGGAATTGAACAAGCCAACTGAAGCCATGGGAATGAAACCATATTCACTTTTTGTTAACTCTCTATCTGTACCCATCCTTCTGCTTGTCCTGATGAAAGAGGCAGATCCCATGCCCTCTGCATGGGTCTTCTCCCACCCCTGCCCCCTCCTCCGAGACTCATGCCCTTAATTGTTCCCCTTTTTTCTATGCTCCTTCTTGGACCTCTCACTCAATGTCTCCTGTCAGTGTTACATATCTAACAAAGGCTAATATGGTGCTTACCATGTGGCAGGCACCGTTCTAAGCACTTTACAAATATTAATGCACTTAATTCTAATAACCTTGTGGAGTAAATGCTGTTGTTATCCTCATTATATTGAGGTACAGAAAGACTAAGGAATTTTCCCAGGGTTGTGTGAGTTGTGTTTGAACACAAACCTCATTTCTCTCTTCTTGAGTCTGCAGATACCAGTCCTTGGTCAGTTCACTCCACTGCTGCTCTCGTCTCCTCGCCTTCTCTGTTGGAGGTTGGTAGCCATCTCTGCTTTTCTCTCCTCCCAGCACCTTAGCTGGAGCACTTGAGCTGCTGGCTCTCCTACTTCATAGAAGCTGCTCTTAACAGAGTTCCTGGTGTCCTGCCTGTGGAGTCCGGTGGACACTGTTCTTCTTGCTCTGTAGCGTTCGAACCTGTTGATCACCTCCTTCTTAAAGCTTCTGTTTTTCTTTCCTTTTTTGATGTTTTTTTTTTTGTCGTGCTGGCTGACGCTTCTGCCTGCCCCGTAAGTGTTGGTATTCCTCAGGATCCTCTCGTTCTTTTCTCTTATCACTAAACATACTTTCTGGGTGATCTTATCTACTCCAAGACTTTGCCTTCCTTCTGTTTGTCAGTGACCCAGACAGCCGTATCTTTAGCTCAGCTTTCTCTCTCTCTCTCTTCACTTTTATGTTGTATGGCTTCCTTGGTGGCTCTGTGTGGATTATTTCTACACCTCTCCCCCACCCCATATAAATTCAACTTTTCTTCTGTTCCCCATGTTTCGGTGAATGGTATAACCATCTGCTCAGTTACCCAAGCCAGAGTCCTGTCATCCTAGACTCTTCATCCTCCAACATCTGCTCAGAAACAGAGTCAGATGGTTGGGTAGTTCTGTATCTTCAGTATGTCCCGCTCCTTTTTTTTCCCTGCACCATCATCTTTTACCTGAATTCCTGCGAGAGTCTCCTAACCGGGCTTCTTGGGCCTACTCTTGTACCATTCCCACCTCTCCCAATCTGTAATCCGCAAGCCAGTAAGGGGGATTCTTTCCAAACTGTACATCTTTCTAAACCATATGGCTTAAAAACTTGAGAGTGACTTGACTTCTCCATGAATTCAGAATGAATTATAAAGGCCCTTCAAGATATAGCCTCCACTTAAGTTAAGACATACTGAGGTATTTGCAGATATCTGAGTATATCCTGCTTCCCTAAGCCTCAGGAATGGATTTTTCCGTCCTCCTGCTTCCCTCTGTCTGCTGGTCTCCTGCCTGCCTTCGGAATCTCTGCTTAGACAGAGTCCTCTAGACCAGAACCGCCCGTATTTTCCTGCCGTGGTGGAAATTCAACAGAGCTCTCTATCTGCTGCATCCACTTCAGTAGCCACTGCCACGCGTGGCTGTCGAGCACTTGCGTGTGGCTATTGTGACAGAAGAAGAGGATTTTAAACTTCATGTAATTTCACTTCATTGAAATAGCTACAGGGGCTAATGGGAGGGTTCCTGTGCTTCTCGGCATTCTGTTCTTATCTCCACCAAAACACTTTCCCCAAGAACAACAAAATACTGGCTGATAGTATTGGAGGGATCAGAAAAAATTCACAAAAACAAGCTCAAGAACTCAAAGTATATTTATATGAAGACAGAAGAATATTATAATGCAGAAAAATAATTGTATTAAAACATGATTTTGATTCATTAGGAAGCAGTTATTATTTTCAGCATATTCACATGGTTACTTGTTTTATACTGGATTTACATCTGAAATGCTTACATATAAGCTGTGAACCAAGGGGCCAGGTGAAATTAACAATCAAAATTTATTTCAAACATTTTATTGTTTGTGGATGCCAGATAATTTTACAGTTTTCAGTGATACTTGTTATTTGAGTGGTTAGCAAATATTGATGGAACTTAAAATGGTTCATGATGAAAGAAATATTGAAATGTATGTATTTGCAAGTTAACCTTTCAACAGGACATCATTTATTCAAATAAAAGATAAATGCAAAATCGAAAAATTAAAGTAACAGAAAACTTAAATTCATTCTATAAAAAAGTTATAAATGATTCTGATAGGTTAAAAGCTGCTAACTACCAAGTTTGTATGCAGCCAATAAAAATTATCTGAATACTGATGATCTAAACAATTTGAAATACCAAATGGTATTTTAAAGCTATTCCCTTCACCATGGTGAGAAACAGTCTTTAATCTCCCTTATTTTAGTTTTAGTGCTAAGGAACGCTGGTCTTAACAGCTGTCCAATGCAGACACAGAGGGCTTGTGAGTTTACTTTTGAAGTACAACGTGAGATATGTGGTCTTCCAGAACACTTTATGCTCTTTCCAGGTATACATTGCAATCTGGAAGATGTAGTGTAGGGTAGTATTCTATTTAATGGAACACTCTGATTTACGTACAGAATCTTTAAGGCTGTTTTAAGAAATTTGAGATATGTTTGTCATAGCCACTGGTTTTTAAAGGCACTGAACCCTTGGTAGCATGGTTAGACTAAAACCTTTATGTTCTGCAGAATTGTTTTAGAGGAAAAATTGTGAATATTTTCAAATTATTTCTGAGAAATGGGCATGGGACTTTGGTATATTTAGAGACATAATGACTATGGGGGCGAGAACATGAACAGTGTGGGTAGGTGTAGTATGATGTATAGTATCTGTGATGAAACTTAACTATTTTCATTTCCTTACCTGTACCATAATTTTATTGGCAAATGATGTATACTAGTTAACTCGCAAAAACCATACCAGCGGGTGGGTGCAGCAGTCTGAGGCCTTAGGAAGCTCTGTATTTTATTTATTTATTTATTTTTAAAGATTTTATTTTATTTATTTGACACAGAGAGAGAGAGAGACAGCTAGAGAGGGAACACAAGCAGGGGGAGTGGGAGAGGGAGAATCAGGCTCCTGGCCAAGCAGGGAGCCCGATGCGGGGCTTGATCCCAGGACCCTGGGATCATGACTTGAGCCGAAGGCAGACGCTTAACAACTGAGCCACCTAGGTGCCCCAGAAGCTCTGTATTTTAAAGGTGCGTAGATAGGTGTCTGTTCTTTTTGTATTTTTTGATTAAACCAAGTACAGATTTCAGTGGTAAGATCTCATTGGTAGCCTTAAATTATCTTGATCATCCTCATTATGTGAAATAAATGTCTCACCTGGTAGTAGCTCCTCTTCTCACTCTGCCTTTTTTCTTTTTACACGTTACAGTCTCTCTTACCTGCTCACTCGAGGTGATCTTAATACTGATCTCTGATCAAAATGAACACAAGGTAGAAATTTACAACTACATCAGTAGGATCCCTTTTCAAACTGAAATATAAAGTTTACCTGCCAGTTAGAACAATATCCTAATATCAGGAAACTTGTACACTCATGTAAGAATTACTTAACGTGAGAATTGGTTAATTGAATGACTTTTAGGGGAATATTTGAGGCAGAAGTGGCTGTTATAGTCAGCTTTCAGCAACACAGAATGGTATGGTGCTGCAATAAAATAATAGAGGAATTTGTTGCAGAATGTATTGTAATATTGGGGGGAACAGATTTGGGTTATGAGTTAATTTGCTTAGAATAGTATAAAAGATATTTCATTTTGCCCACACTGCTCAGCTAACTGGGGAAGGAAGCTCAGAAGACTTCTGGGTAACGAGGAAAAGGGCTGGTTTGGGGTTGAGCCTTTGCTGTGGATGCAGGAAAATGTAAAGTTAAATATACAGAGTCTATGGAGAAAACTGTTGTCTTTTATTACATGCGAATATGAAGACATTTAACTTGGCTAAAAGATGTATCAGACTTGGGCACCTGGGTGGCTCAGTTGGTTAAGTGTCTGCCTTTGGCTCAGATCATGACCTCAGGGTCATAGGACCCAGCCCCACTGCACTGGGGCTCCCTGCTCAGTGGGGACTCTGCCTCTCCCTCTCCCTTTGCCCCTTCCCCTCTGCTCATGCTCTGTCTCTTGCTTTTTCTCTCTTTCAAATAAATAAAATCTTTAAAAAAAGATGTATTGGACTTATTTAGCTGCATGAAATTAATAGTTTTGACTATCAGTAGTTATATTTTAGAATATTTAAAAAAATTTTTTTTTAATTTTATTTACTTATTTGTCAGAGAGAGAGAGTGAGCACAAGTAGGGGGAGCAGCAGGCAGAGGGAGAAGCAGACCCCAGCTGAGCAAGGAGCCCGATGCGGGACTCGATCCCAGGACCCCAGGGTCATGACCTGAGCTGGAGGCAGATGCCTAACTGACTGAGCCACCCAGGCGTCCCTAGAATAGTTTTTGATAATAGTTTTGGTTATCAGATAGTTTTGATGATGGTGGCATTGTAGAACTTACTCACATTTATAAGTGTCATAGGCATAGAAAAAATGTTTCCAACCTTGTTATAATTCAGAATGATTATGATATAATAGATGCGAAACTTTATTGTATATTCCAGTCTTCGTTCCATTTCCTTTGTCAAATATAATTTTTTTGAAGTAGAGATTTAATGTAGTTACTGATAAGTGACACTTGTTTTCTTCCCTTTTCCCCCTATAGATTTACCTTTTTGAGATCATGTGCAGTTTTCCCAAGTAAGTTTCTGTAACACTCTTCCAAGGACCTCCTCAGCCTTTCTTTATAGTTCTGTGTCACTTTTATATTGCTTGCTTCCCTGATAGAAATTTGGATTTTTCGAAGTCCTTGTGTATTCCTCTTCTGCATGAAATACAGCATCTTTAAAAAACCTTCCAGGTTACCGTGTGACCTCTGCCCTCGTCCTTGACACTTTGCCTGTGTCTGAGCTCAGGTTTATTCATGATGGATAAGGCTTCTCATCACATGTGCTCTCTTTTAGCAGAGAAAATGATAAATTATTTTCAGCTGTGGTATTGCCAAAGGTTTCTCTAAGGAAAAGAATGTTAGTAGTAGGTATCCGAGAACACTGTTTACTACAACCTCCCTCTCCCTGCGTTTCAAACCAGGCAGAGTTGGGTACAGAATTGGGAGTTTTACACTCCCCCTAGAAGATGAGACAAGACCCCCCTTTCAACTTTTTAGAACCCTTGAAAATGCAAAAGAATGTAGGAAATTACCAGATCAGTTAATCCATGACAACTGTAGTTAAGTATACAGAAAACTGTTCTTACAAGAGCGGTTGGCCGTTTGCCTTTGTTTTAGCCCCTCAGCATTGTTGCCTGTATCCCCCCGTGGCATCTTTCAGTGGTTCAGGATCAGCTTTTTAGGGGTTTGTGATCAGCAGGATACCCCTGGACAGAGGGTGGCCCTAGGCAGCTCCTTCCTTCCCTCCTATTCTCTTCTCACTTTCTGTAGGCTTGACATCACCAGATGGGGTGTGTGTGTGTGTGTGTGTGTGTGTGTATTGTCAGTTGCTTGAAATAGTTCTAGATAGAGTAAATAGGGAAATATATTTTCAAATGGTGATTTTTAAATAGGCTAATAAACATGTGACATCATTTGCCTTTATAGATCAACCATGTTTTGTTTGTTTAAACTATGCCAGGATATTTTACAATATTAAGCAAGATGTATCAGCAATCACAAAATTTTGTAAAATTTATATTACTCTTCCATTAGTCTGCCCAATAAACATCCTTGCCAGGTGGATTGAAATACATTTCTGAAGTTTAATTTTTCCCTGTCCCAAATAAATTACACTAAAAAAATTTCCATTTACCTATTTTTGGACCTGTCTCTGTTTGCTTTCCTTCTTGCTGTAATAAAATTAATTAAGATAGCATTAAAAAGTTGGGGTAGCTTCACATATTTTACGGAGATACATATCTTGTTTACATATATGGATATAGCATGTACAGATATGTTTATAGGTGTTTGTCCTCATTTCTTTGGCCATGTTATGTCTAATACTCCAAGTGCTTTTAGAGTATATACTGGTCTATTGCTGGGCCACGCGAAGTTGTGTATGGAAAGGTCACCCTGGACGTGTTCTTCTTAGGTCTTGTGGTGGGACAAGCAGGTTAGCTGTCTGCTGGCTGCCTTCTCAGTGGGCCTAGTCTTTGAAGGAGCTAATTTCAGAGAGTGATATTTCAGTGTAGAATTGTAGGGTATAAAGGTTGTTCTCTAAAGGACATTGATTTCCAGGATTCTTGTGGTTTAGTGGCACAACTTATGTATAGGACTGTATGTACCTTTTGGCCAATTTAGAAAAAAAAATTAGTGTTGTGGCCATGCACTTGGTATGAACTGTTAGCTGAGTGCTGTTTCATTAGTTGCCTTGAAGGAAAACATTGGCCCTATTGTTTGTGATCAGCAGGGCACCCCTGGATTATATGGAAACATTATATTGAAAAAAAATCATCTTTATCTGAAAGGCAGCTCAGAATATACAGACTCTCAAAGTTATGTAGAAATAACTGAAAGATTTCTGCAAGAAACCTGTGAAATAGTGTGTTATGTAACATAGCATTAGATATCAATGTTAACTGTATTTTTTGGAGGGGCCATGTAAAATGATTGGCAAGCAGATGGATGTATCTTTAAAATTAAGCCACTTTTAAATGTCCACTCGTTGTAAACCATTGCAGATTAAAATTTGTCACTAAGGAGTACTCATAATTCTTTGGATGAGGTCAGTATCAGTATTGTTTCTTTGTTGGTCAGGAATGCCAGGACTACCTTTCCTTAAGAGTAAGATAGCACATCTTTGTATTACTTTGCAATTCTTTGGGATGAGTTATTTGTTGTTGGTTATTCATTCTCGTGTTAACTGAGGAGCAGTGAGAACCATAGCTTCCCAGATCTGCACCGGAATCCACAGGGGCGCTTGTTAATAAAATGCAGATTCTGGGTCTGGGTTAGGATCCCAAGATTCTGCATCTCTCACCAGCTCCCAGGAGGTGCCCGTGGTCCCAGGACCCCCTTCATATGGCCAGGCAAGCAGAGGAGAGCAACAGTGCTGGATGTTTTTGTAGCCCTTTCCCCAGTGTGGCACAAATACTAGGGAGGGCTTCAAAATTAGCCTGAGGAGGAGGAGGGCTGAGGGTCAGCAAGTTCCCCCAGGTGGCTGGTAACAAAGGAACTGAGAGGGAAAAGACGCCAGACTGCACCGGTGAGGGGGTAAGGAGGCAGGTGGGGAGGCGAGGAAGGTGTGAGGAAATGAATGGATGATTGTTGGTAAACTTCCCTCTGTTTGACGGCTATTTGTGCTTGTTTCAGGGGCAGGGGGAGGGGAGTTTGGGGGGTTAGAATGGAGGTTGACAGGGATCTGATTATGAAGTGCCTTCCCCATGCTGGAGCATTTGGACTTGATGGGAAGCCACGGAAACTCCTTTAAGGATTTTAATCAGGGGAGAAAGATGATGTGTTTTGTGTTTTGGAAGATCATTCAGTCGGCTGTGTGAACTTGTTGAGACCCGACTTGGGAGAAACAGCCAGCCTTTAATGTTTTGTCCTTGACTAACACACGAAGGCCTGACTCCCTCAGAGCTGGTGTGAACTGAGAGGAGAAGTGGACTGGTGGGATATTTGGGAGGCTGAGTTAGCAGGTTGGTTGGTGGGTGGAGTATGCAGGCTATCCAAGGGGCGTATATTAGAACAGCAAGCTGTACAGGATGGGGGACATGGCTGTTTTGTTCAGCTCTCTGTCCCCGGTGTCTGGTAAATGCGTTATGCAAAGTAGGCACTCATTAAATATTTTTTAAATGAATGAATGATGGAAAGGATAGAGGGTTATTTCCCATTGTTTGGCTGGGTCAGAGGGGCAGATGGGATCTAGTATTAGCTTCCATAGGGAATGCCGATGTAAAGCATAGCATTACTCTATACAACATCAATTCTGAGCAGTTTTTCCTGTACAAAATATGTATCTCTTCAATTCATATCAGCAAATTTGGGGGTTACCTAGTGTTATAAATGGAAGCTAACTGTAGATGCAATTCTTACTCTTTTTTTTTTGGTTTTATTTTTCATATGGTGCTTGGACCAACAGATCTTTTGAAGGACTTCAGATCCTTTTTTGTTTTTCTGTATTTTTTTCTTCCAATAAAATAGTGACTGAAAGTAATATACAAAGCCACTAAGAAAAATAGTGGTCTTACTCTATAGTTATGTAGATTCTTGGTTGTAATAATTAAGATTGCAAATACTTTATTAAAGGGCAATGGTAATATGGCAATTATAAGTGAAAAGGATTTTGAAATTAATTGTTCTTAAGTGTAGTATTTTGTGTAGTTGAGACTCATTCTTAACATAATAAAAATTATTAAGAAATAGAAATATATGGGGGCGCCTGGATGGCTCAGTCGGTTAAGCGTCTGCCTTCAGCTCAGGTCATGATCCCAGGGTCCTGGGATCGAGCCCTGCATCGGGCTCCCTGCTCTGCAGGGAGCCTGCTTCTCCCTCTCCCTCTCCCCCTGCTTGTGTTCCCTCTTTCACTGTGTCTCTCTCTTTCAAATAAATAAATAAAATCTTTAAAAAAAAAAAGAAATAGAAATATATGTTGGGAGATATTACAGAAAGGAGAAATTTTATAGGTTGAAAATACAGTTAACATAAAATGTGTTAAATGGAGCAAACACTATAAATTTCATCACAAGGGGTAGGTATGGACCTTTGAAAGAATGCTTTGAAATAACACTCTGAACAGGAGAAAATATTTTTCATCAAAGAAAATTGCTACTGTCTTATATGGTCTTTGTCTAAAATGTTACCTCTAACAAGAAGTATATAGTAGTGCTGTCCATAGATGTTTCTGCAATGATGGAAATGTTCCATGTATGCACTGTGCATATATGCACAGAGAGCACTTGAAATGTAGCTTATGTGACTGAGCTCCTGAATTTTAAATTTTATTTAGTTTTAATTAATTGAAATAACAACATGTGGCTCATGGCTGTTGTGTGGGACAGCACATCCATAGCATATTGGTACCGCCTGAACATACTAATGAGGAAGAAAATGTGGTCTTTCCTGGGGTGGGGGATGGATGGTTCAGGAAGGGCACCATTTGGTCCATGAGGCAAATCTGGAATGGACTTGTGGTCAACTGATGTTGCTGACTTGGAGGCATTTCCTGATTCTTTATCTGGGTCATTGTCTATTGGATAATACCTTCTCCCACAGGGAGTATTGGCCTGAGTAGACTTTTTCTCTTTTCCAAGTGGCTCTTGGGGGCCATTAGTGGGCATCATTGGCCACAGGCCTCATGATCTAGCAGATCTGTGAATACGAATATTCAGCGGTGCTGAGTCCTTTATCTTTTGTGTGTTCACCCATCAGCTCATGGATCCTCCTCCCTTTTGATATGATTTGTAACCTTGATGATGGAGAGGTGTCTTCCTAGGTTGTACTGCAGGGGGGTGACGTGTTTTTCCAGCTGCTAGACACTGCTGTGGAAATACTGATACATGCTTTACCCAATCCCAAGAATCACTGTCACAGTCATGTTATGTGCCTCAGGCTCTTTGGAGGTGGAGGAGAGAAACTTACAGAGAACAATTACAAATCAAGCTGTAGAACACAAAACAGTCTTCATCATCTAAAAGGCAGTTATCCTTTGATTCCACATTTGCCCACATGTGTTGGATATTTATGAAAAAGTTTCCTCTGGATGGCATTCTACTTACACAATTGGATAAAAAGTGGCTGGACTATGGAAAATATTTTGCACAGGAGAGTGTTTTGTATTCATGTACCTCCTTGCTGGTTTCCCAGGTCACTGTGATACCACATCGAAACTTGGCTGCAGAAATGCCGTATTACTTTGGGAAGAGCAATGGAGTTAAAGCATTGTTTATGTAAGTTTGAGGAAGTCAGAAATTCACTTCAAGATATTAATGTGTATTTTTGCACAACTTATTTCTTTCATCTTGGTTTGTTGTATGCCCGTTGCTTTCATCCCTGATTCTCTATGTGCGGTTTACTTGTTTTTTGCATCTCCCAGTTTTCATCCTGCTCATTTCCCCCGAAATCAACCAAGAGCCTCAATATGGTGCTGATAGGTGCTTGCTTCCTAAAAGTTACAGATAGTATAATGCAAAACATTTGTTTGAAAGGAAACTCTCTTCTATTTGTTTGTCTCAGCAGTTTAGTGACTTAATCTCGAACAAAACAGACCCCAGTTAAGGCCTTTAATAATACGCTCTTACTAGGAAGCTGCCATTTTTTCTATACATTTCTCTTTCGTCTTTGCAAATTGTTCGTCATGGAAGTATTTTTTAGAAGATGTTTACTTCTCCTCAATCTCTAAAAGGGTTTTTTAATCTGTTAAAGGAAGAGGGGTTTGGCTTAGAAGGTCTCCAGAGTCCTTACTAATTCTCAGATTTTCATGATTGGTTTCACAGTGAGCTCTCTATTGCAGTGATGATTCTGTTAGTTGACCTGTCTCATTGCGCCTCTCCTCACCTCCAGACGTACATGCACCTCTGCACTGTCATTCTTGTCTCAGAAAATACCCAGTGCCCGGTAGGGCACTCAGCTGAAACTTACATTATTATGTCTTCCCTGTATGTTTCCATACTGTTTACTATATAATATCACACATAGTTAAAACACTTGTCATCATAAATTCCCAAGAAATATTTTGTAAAATGGCATCCTAAATTTTCATTACTGTAACCTCCGAATCTTACTTCTTTAAGGTTCATCATTTACAGATGATCTCCATGAGAATAAAGGGAATTTTGTTTGTTTTTATTCGCTGATATATCTCTAGTACCTAGACCAGTGCTTGGATCATTGTAGGTACTCAGTCCATGTATTTTGAATAAGTAAGTGTGATTTGAGATTTAGCTTGATTTTTACTTGAAGCCAAATCAGACATAAAGACAACTTGAATATTTATTATCCAAGTGATAATTATCAGAATTATTTGAGAACACTGACAACTTGTATTTCTAGTCTTCTTTTTAATAATCTGTAACTGTGCTGTCCAGAGTGGTAGCCACTACCCCCACGTGCACATTTTTTCCTTGAAATGTGGCCAGTAGAAATTGAGATGTGCTGCGAGTATAAAATACATACTGCGGTTCAAAGATGCAGTACCAAAAGGTGTAAACAGTCTCATCCATTTTTTAATGTTGATTACATGTTGAAGTGATAATATTTTGCACATATTGGGTTAAATAAAATTTATTATTAAAATTAATTTCACTCTTTTTTGGTTACTTTTAAAACATGGCTACTACAATATTTAAAATGACATCTATGGTTCTGATTTGATGGCTCATTGAACAGGGGATCTATCTAGACATAGAAAATGTAGATACTGAATGTAGAGAAGGGCCCAACCTCCAAAAAGGAGTTTTAAATGAATATCTTTGATAGAAACAAAATTATATGTTGCAGCTGTGACTTGGGAAAGTGGGTATTCAAATGGACTTGATCAAATTAAAAAAGACCAAAATAAATTAATTAGATTAGCTCAGATCAGAAATATGAAATCCAGCTACCAGATGGATTCCTAGCATAGTCGCCAGCCAAGTCTTGAGGTCAGAAAAGGGGCAGGAGGGCGGTGGTGCCTGTCCAGGCGAGTGGGAACAGTCACTAATGACAGGCTAAAGCCATAGTTCTTGAACTCCTCTGCCCCGAGTTCACCTGACGGTGGTCTCAGTTGTGGTGGGTGGTGCGCTTACCTGATACCGGGTAATGCCGTCATCTCTCCTGCTGCTGGGAAATGGAGTGAGTCTCAGTCGCAGAGATCGGCTAACTGGAAGCCTATGCGTCAGGTAGGATTGCTCTCCATGAGGGTTCTGTTTCGTCCCTCCCCGTGCCTGTAGGCAAGTTCTTTTTCCTCTTTCCGCTCAGCCTCAAGCGGATACAAAGTCAGCGTCAACTCCACCACTGCTGCTCCAGGCTCAGCAGACCAGGCCACTTCCCACCCCCACCCCCACCCTGGCTGCTTGCTCCCCAGAGCTGGTTGGGAACCCCATGCAGTCAGTAGCATTGCCTCCCGGGACGCGTGGGGACCCAGGAAGGGTGAAGCCGTTATCCTGTAAGAACAAGGCCATCCGTCCATAGGAGTGGACATTACTTCCCTTAAGCTAATTTGAAAGGTTATTTTGATAAGTGGTTAGTCTGCACGGCTAGTTTCAGCCATTATCAAGTCCATTCTAGTATTTATTTCCTTGAAAGCTGGAATGAGTCTTGAATAAATGAAGACCGACTGCTTAGGCTGTTGAGGAGTAAATTCAGTTTATGAACATTTGTTGCACTTGGCACTGAAGGTTTCTGCTTCTCTTTATTTTGGATTCGAAAGTGGTTGTGTAGTAAAGCAGCATGTCGGTAAATAAAATGGCTTTCATGCTCACCTTATTTTCACCCTTCTGACCTCTGTTTTGGAGAAAGTCGATCAGAAAATTCATGGCAGTTAGCGGTGGAGTGAGGAGACCTTTGACTTCAGCTGACAGCTGTCACCTGAAAACTACAGACCCGGAGACCTTCTCAGGTGTTCTGTCTGTAGTTCTGACAGTGAACAGGAATGTTGTTTACATTTCCTGTAAGCAAAATTCTCCCCTTGTTAGGAATATGTTAGAGTAGGACAGACAGGAACTGGGTTTTCTCTCTCGTACTGGAAAGTTCTCAGCAGTGCTGGTTGCCCATTGTTTCTTCCCATGCTGGTATGGAAGTGTGTCAGTAGAATTTATGACTGAGCCTGTTTCTAACATCACTCTTGAAATTCTTCAACAAGATACGGCTTTTTTCAAGTTGGGCAGTATCAAACAATGCTTCATGTACTTATGAAAGAGGGAAAAAATGAGTTAAATTCCAAAGATGTTTAAGATTTCGGACATTTTTCCTATGTGAATTAGTTCTTTATTAGGTTGTTGATTTAATTAGCATTCGCCAAAAAGGCTTTCCTGTTTTGATTGGTGAAGCATTCTTTAAACTGGTTATTTTAATCAGACGCGCAAAATCTGTTAGGAACTGTTTGAATAAAATGCAGAGCAGTAGGTAGAACATACCTGGTGCTGTAAACACAGGATGCTGACGGATGGGCTTTTCTCCCTACAGGCTCTCGTCCTGTCTTGTCCTAGAAGAGGGGAAGGCAAGGGTGAAGCCTGCATGGATATTTTGAACTTTGTTCCATTAAAGTAATTTTCAGTTTTGGCCAGTTTGGGGGAGAGTTTTCGGTTTCTTCTGATGAGAATAGTCATCTTCTAGCAACTGTCCATCCAGCTAGAGTCTCTCTGAGTGGTCACGTGGGCTCTGGGTCCATCCCCAGGGTCCGGCACCTGCTGGGGAACCATGACCTGTGATCAGACCTCTCAGCCGGCAGCACAGACTGGGGACACAGTGGGCCCAGAGCCATGTGTGAAATCGGCCTTCTTGGAGAATGAAAGCTTTTATTCTGACCTCTTTCTGACTCTTGTATATTCCTGCCATTAAACGTAATGGAGTCATGAATTTATTACACTGTTTGCGAGCTTGCTTTCCACCGTCATTATGGACGCTCCCTCGTTGGAACATCGTTGTGGACACGTTCTTGTTTGACCCCTCTGTTGCTGTTACATAGTGGTATGTGGGCCGTAAATATCTAATTTGTACGAAAGGGCAGATTTTGGTATTTGTATAATCCCCTAGTCAGTTTGACTAAGTTGAGCTTTTCACAGCCCTCGGTGCCGCGGCTGCCCCTCTGATTACCCTGCTCAGGGGAATAAGGTTGAGGGCGGGCTGCTGGGAACCAGAGCATCTCCAGGGCGTTCGTTCAGCAGATGGGCTGCTCGGCTGTAGTCCTACATCTGCTAGCCTGCTGTGGCAGCTGCTGTTGCTTCATGTTGTGTTCTTTTGTTCTGTTCCGTCCAAGAATGGAGCGCTAGGAAGTGTAGTGAATGGATTAATTTAAGGTTAAGGTTAGTGTTTTGCTTGCTTTCTAAGTAACCGATCATAATAATGCTTCTGGTAGAAGCTAATGAGTTTCTCTGAAAGTGAACTAGATTTATAAAACACAGCTCAGCGAGGGGGCTAGATTAGTATTGTTGATGGAAACCAAATTCAAATGCGTAAAATACTGGCAGTTTTTATCATTTGTTCCTAATTCTTTGTTTTCTTCCCCCCTCTCCCCTCCCCCCCCACCTCCCACTCTCTTCTAGGACCTCTATCCAGACTTTGCCTGACACTGCAGGGTCCAAGAGAATTAAAGAAATACGGAATGACATGAAGAAGATTAGTTAAGGATTATAGGCTTTGAGGACAAACACCTCAGTGAGGTGAAGCACAGACAAGCTCCTGAGCTGTAGTTTGGAGGAGCCGTGTGTTGGAAGAAGATGGCGGACCCAGGAATGATGAGTCTTTTTGGCGAGGATGGGAATATTTTCAGTGAAGGCCTTGAAGGCCTTGGAGAATGTGGTTACCCTGAAAATCCGGTGAACCCCATGGGTCAGCAAATGCCGATAGACCAAGGCTTTGCCTCCTTGCAGCCATCCCTTCATCATCCCTCCACTAATCAAAATCAAACAAAGCTGACCCATTTCGACCACTATAATCAGTACGAACAACAAAAGATGCATCTGATGGATCAGCCAAACAGGATGATGAGCAGCGCCCCTGGGAACGGGCTCGCGTCTCCTCACTCGCAGTATCACGCCCCTCCCGTCCCTCAGGTCCCCCACGGTGGCAGTGGCGGCAGTCAGATGGGCGTCTACCCTGGCCTGCAGAACGAAAGGCATGGGCAGTCTTTCGTGGACAGTGGCTCCATGTGGGGCCCCCGGGCTGTGCAGGTGCCGGACCAGATACGGGCCCCCTACCAGCAGCAGCCCCAGCCCCAGCCACCCCAGCCCGCTCCATCGGGGCCCCCCACGCAGGGCCACCCTCAGCACATGCAGCAGATGGGCAGCTACATGGCACGTGGGGATTTTTCCATGCAGCAGCATGGTCAGCCACAGCAGAGGATGAGCCAGTTTTCCCAAGGCCAAGAGGGCCTCAATCAGGCCAGTCCCTTCATTGCCACGTCGGGCCCCAGCCACTTGTCCCACGTGCCCCCGCAGAGTCCCAGCATGGCGCCTTCCTTGCGTCATCCGGTGCAGCAGTTCCACCACCACCCCCCTACTGCTCTCCACGGAGAATCCGTTGCCCACAGTCCCAGATTCTCCCCTAATCCTCCTCAGCAAGGGGCTGTGAGGCCACAGACCCTTACCTTTAGTTCTCGGAGCCAGACCGTCCCCTCACCTACTATAAACAACTCAGGGCAGTATTCTCGATATCCTTACAGTAACCTAAATCAGGGATTAGTTAACAATACAGGGATGAATCAAAATTTAGGCCTTACAAATAATACTCCAATGAATCAGTCCGTACCAAGATACCCCAATGCTGTAGGATTCCCATCGAACAGTGGTCAAGGACTAATGCACCAGCAACCCATCCACCCCAGTGGCTCACTTAACCAAATGAACACACAAACTATGCATCCTTCACAGCCTCAGGGAACTTACGCCTCTCCACCTCCCATGTCACCCATGAAAGCGATGAGTAATCCGGCAGGCACCCCTCCTCCGCAGGTCAGGCCCGGAAGTGCTGGGATGCCAATGGAAGTTGGCAGTTATCCAAATATGCCCCACCCTCAGCCGTCTCACCAGCCCCCCGGTGCCATGGGAATCGGACAGAGGAACATGGGCCCCCGAAACATGCAGCCGTCTCGTCCGTTCATGGGCATGTCCTCAGCACCGAGGGAGTTGGCCGGGCACATGAGACCAAATGGTTGTCCTGGTGTTGGCCTTGCAGATCCCCAAGCCATCCAGGAACGACTGCTGCCTGGCCAACAGCATCCTGGTCAGCAGCCGTCTTTCCAGCAGTTGCCAACCTGCCCTCCGATGCAGCCCCACCCGGGCTTGCACCACCAGTCGTCACCCCCACACCCGCATCACCAGCCTTGGGCACAGCTCCATCCATCACCCCAGAACACCCCGCAGAAAGTGCCTGTGCCTCAGGTAAGGGAACTCGGATCCTGCCGGCCTCACAGTAGAAAGTGCAAGACGGTAAACTTCTCTAATCGATTTTTCCTTTGAATTTCACGGAAAGCTGTTTCATTACGAGTTCCTTAATTTTTATCCTGTAAGCTGCACCGGAATCTCGCTTTTTTTCTATGAGTCTCTCACTTACTGGCTTATGCGTTTATTCACTGATTCAGAACAGTCTTGAATCATTCTGTCCCAGGGATTGCGGTAGGTGCTGTTGACGTGTCATGGATAACTAACCCTGGGGCCCTGCCTGCAAGAGTTGTCACTATGTCAGTGCCAACAGGGACAGGGACATTGGACTCTTGTTCTTTCTCTTTCTCTCTCTGGTTTAAAAACACACTGAAACGTGGTTTCCAGCAAAGTTTTCCATGTTTGTGGCAGTCCCTCCCACCTCTTTTAGAAAATTACGATTTTTTTTTTTCCCTTGGGAAGCTTCAAAATGTGTTCTTCTGTAATATTTATTTTACCAGCTATTGGATGCTAGTGTGAACTTAAATTGCAAAGTGTAGAAAATCATAGTCAACGTTAATCTGCAGAAAACGTTTGGTCTCTAAGAGATTTGGGTACCTGGCGCCACAACAAGAGTTTTCCTTTTTGTAAGCTGCCATTTTCGTTATCCTACCGAGTTTATAAGCAGACATTTAAGTTTCAAGCTCTTGTGTTCACAGAGATGTCCTTCCATCATAAACGTTGGTGTTTGTGCCCTAGGTCTAGGAAAAATACATTAATATCTATATATGTACAGATTATTCTGAGTGCTATTCAAAAATAGGTATTGATCTTCCACCATGATTGCCACTTGAGTTTGGATGGCACAGGAGGCGATTTTAGAGCAGTTCTTAATGAACTTAGAATCGGTGAGGGAAGACATGACCAATGTGTGGAAAGAGAAGCCCACTGAAAGACTCCACGTGGTTATGTGACAAGTGTCCAGAGACAGGAAATACCTGGGGATGTGGGTGCTTGGCATTTGGCTAGGACTTAGCCAGGGACAGTGAGCTGAGGATGGCATTTCTGGTTTGGGGATGACTCGGTAAATGACTCGGGGCCATGGGACCTTGAGCTTGCCATGGGGCACGCCAGATGGTGGAGGTCTTGCATTCAGTTTTAAGGAATTCAGACTTCTGTGGGGGAGCTTGGGATATTGATTAGACAGTCCACAGAAGCCTGGAAGACCAGAAATTAAACTGCCATCCTGTGGTCCAGACCCATAAGGACAGTTTAGACCAGGGATTGGGGAGTGGAAACAGAAGGGATTAAAGCAATGTAAGTGTAGAAAGGTTTGGTCAGGAAACAAATCTGTGTGGGGTAGCCCAGGTGGAGAGGCATTTAGAACAGAGACTCCGAAGCCTCAGCCCTGGTGGGAGCGGGAGAGTGGAGATCAGGAAAGTCTCCTGGGGACCCAGGACACAAGGATACATAGGGGTTTTGGGGGAAGCTGCCCCCAGAGGTCTGGCACACTGGGATATTCTCAGCAGGACCCCCAAGGTCAGTGGGAGCTGCCCGAGAGAGCTGCTCCCTGTCTCCTCTGGGAGCAGACGCCCAACCTGTAGCCTGTGGGAAGGGGCTTGTGAGCCCTGTGGTTCCCGGACCAAGTGAAGGGGGAGGTGAGAAAGCCAGTCTGACAAGAGGCTGGGAGCAGAGGGCCTCGGGGAAAACAAGTGCAAAGGAGTCAGTGGAGAAAATCAAACGCTGCTGATTTGTTTTTCCTTATATCAATCTCAAGGCAAGATGCCCCTCTTCAGAACTAACTGAAAGTGCTGTCCCTGAGGCCAGCCAACCTGGGTGGTGTCTAGGGCAGAAATGAATGTGACTTAGTTTCCAGGATTTATTCTTTTCTGGTTTCTCAGAAAGCGTCTTATTGGATGAGGGATGTTTCCAGAGCAGTGATTCTGACTTCTCCTTATTCCAGCATCTTCTCACTCCGCTGGAGGACAAGCACAGTTTGAAGGAGACACCCTGTGGTGGTAATACGATCTCTGGATGGGAATTGTTGATCTCCTCCAGCTTTCCCTAGTTTGAGGAGCACAAAACATCTCAATAGCCATTTCAGAGGACGGATGCGAGTATGTGGCATTCGAATCACTCGACATTGGAGGGTTTCGTATGTGCTAGACTCTGGGGGACACGACGTGTAGTTCCCTTTTTCTCCAGCTCCACATTCTTGAGTACGCCATTATAGACAAACTCAGAACTGTTTTAGGGATGTATGTAAACAAGTACATTTGAGGGATTTTTATTTAAGTTCAGTTGCCCTTAAAAATTTTTTGTTTGTGGTATTTGCCTTCTTATTTCTGCCTAACTTTGCATCCCCTTCAGATTTTGAAGCACTCAGTTCTGAAAATAATACTAGGGAGGCGTAAAGTCTTATGAAGAGATTCTGACTCTTATGGTCAGAAAAGTGTTCGAATTTCAGCTCTGCTCCTTATTAGCTTGGTGATCTCAGACAAGTTAACCTCTCTGAACCTCAGATTCTTCATCAGTAAAATAGGAGAGATAGTACCTATCGCAAAAGGTGTTGAAATTAATATATACCAAGTGCCTAGGATGTTGCCAGCTGGTGGCGTGTACTCATGTTCATTCTCCTCCAGGCTATAGTTCTGGTCTCCTCCAGTACAGACCTTACTTCATAATTATGTCATCTCACATGTAAATACAATGTAAAACTACTTTTATTTTTAAGGAACAGGTTAAATATGATTAAATACAGCCTTAGTTATGAAACTGAATTTAATTAAGTTTGATTTGTGCAAATATTTCCCCTCCTTTAGCCCATATTGACAGGTGTGATGAGGATAATGATGTGGGTAATTCAAAATGCTATCACGTAATCCTAAAAACCTCTCTCTCCCTGTGAATGACTCACGTTCTACTCTAGCAAGTATATCTATCTAATTATGTTTTGCTTTAAAACTACTAAAATTATTTTGCATTTCATATATGATAGAATGGTAGTTCAAAACCATGCTGTGTAGCAGGGAAACCGCCAGATCAGGTTGAAATATTGATGTGATTTGCTGAATTATCACATTCAGGCCTGTTGGCTTTTTTATCTTGATTTTTTCATGTTTTAAAAATGTAAGTTATGCTTTTTAAATGTCTCGTGGGCTCTGAACAGATATTGTCTAAATTATATGACACACAGAAGTATCTTTAAAGATAAATTTAACTTTATGTTGAAGAGTCAGCAAAGGAAAATGTTAGAAAGGCCAGAGTTCATTAGACCATAATGTTCATTGTGGAGTGTGGACACATTCTTTGGTGCTAGCTCCAGACTATCCTGATCATTTGATAAAGTTTACAGGGGAAGAAAAAAACCCAGCTTATATTTCTTTTTAGTGGATGATAAGGAAGGATATCGGTTCCTGAACCTTTTCATTTCAGACCCATTTATTTACATGCTTAAAAATTGAGGACTCCAAAGATCTTCGTGTACTTGGGTTATATGTGTTGATATTTATTGTCTTAGAACTTTAAACTGGGGACAGTTTGAAATATTTATTTGTTGATAATTTAAAAATTGTAAACTGGGGCAGCTTAGTAGGAAGATTGTGTGACTCTTGATTTCGGGTCGTGAGTTTGAGTCCCACATGGGATATAGAGATTGCTTAAAAATAAATAGATAAATAAACTTTAAAAATAATAAACCATTATGTGTTAACATCAGTAACATTTGTAAATGAAAAATAACTGTTTTCTAAAACAAAAAAAATTAAAGACATTGTTTTACATTTTCTCAAATGTTGGATTCTAACATCTGCCACTGCATAGAGTCTGCATGCAAGTTATGAGCCTTTGCAAAAGTCCACTTACATTTGTTTAGAGAGAATGAGAGTGAGAGGCCGATTACCTCCTACAGACCCAAGAACCCCAGTCCCACTCTCAGAGCCACCAGCATGAAGAGAAGCGTGCAGGCTTTGGAGTTTGCAGCTTTTGAGTGGAAGCACCATCAACCACTGGCCCTGTGACCTTGGCAGGTGACTCAACCTCCGGGCCTCGATTTTTTTCTCTCTAAAATGAGGGTAGATTGGGGCGTCTGGGTAGCTCAGTCGGTTGAGTGTCCAACTCTTGATTTCGGTTCAGGTCATGATCTCAGGGTCATGGGATCCAGCCCTGTGTCGGACTCTGTGTGCAGCTTGAGATTCTGCTTGAGATTCTCTCCTCCTCCTTGAGATTCTCTCTGCTTGAGATTCTCTCCTCCTCCTCCTCCCCCTACTCGCTCTCTTGTTCTCTCTGTAAAATAAATAAGTAAATAAACAAAATCTTTAAAAATAAAATGAGGGTAGATTTACCTCCCTGGTTAGAGGCATAGCGAGACTAGCAGTAATATCTTTTAATATTTAACGTAGTGTCAGATAAATGGTGGGGACTCAAAAATGTATTATCATTGGGCCAATGCTCAGAATTGCTTGTTGCAAAGTTTAAAAAATAACTTAAAACACTTATTTCAATGTTAACTATAGTCAGAGTTGTTTGCCTTTGTTTCCGTGGTTTTAGGGGCCAGTTACCAGATACTGAGGCTCCTATAATCTATGCTTTGGGAGAGATAGAAACAGCTTGTTTGGGGCGGCGGTGATAGGGGTGCTGGGAGCGGTGGGTGGATGGTGTAGGCAAGCATCTGCCATGGAAAGCACACCACAGGAATAAGCACTGTGTGCTTTGGAAATAGCTCCCAATCCACTCTTGGTGGGGGTGCAGTTGGGGTCTGGGAGGGTGAGCTGGGGGAAGTGATGGCTTCAATGAGATGTGAGGGATCAGTCCAGGTTGAGGGGAGGCTGGGTGAAAGGGGGAGGGGGAAGAGTTTAAGGCTTAGGAAATAATGAGCGTAAAGACGGGACCTCCTAATGCCCCAGTGTTATTGAGATGTAGGGGCTGGGGTGTGGGAGAGGAAGCTGTGTGGTCTCCTTGTGGGCAGGTTCTGTGTCCATGGGGTGCACTGGGAGGTTTTTGGTAGTGACACGGCACCACTGGGGTGCTCTGCAGCACGTCAGGGTGGGAAGAGAGCAGAGAATGGAATGTTTATCAGTGCATGGTGGCTGTGGGTGAGAACCACCTAGAAGGAGAACATCGTTTTGTTCATTTGAAGAGCTTATCTAAAAAAGACTGGTTAAGTGGGTTGTCCTTCAAGTTATAGGCAGATCCTTGAGTTTCTGAATAAGTTCTGCTACTGCACAAGACATAGGTATCTCTGTCCACAGATTTTGCTCGGGGCCGGGGGGCAACTTCTGGTGGAATTTAGAATCTGCAATGTTGTATCTTTAGAATAATTATACTTTGAATATATTTGTACCCTTTTCATTAATGTGGGCCTGAAATACTGTCATGATCAAGGAAACAGAAGCAGAAAAAATTTTTAAAGGACCTCTAAGATTGAGGTGATGGGTAATAATTTCTGTGTCCTAGTTTTTCCCCAGGAGATTCAAAAAAAAAAAAGGAAAAACACCTAGGAGAATCAGTGGTTGTAACTTTTCTAGTTCTCTGTCTTTCCATGACATCTTATAAATATCTTCAAAAGACAGCCTTTCTGGGAAAACCTTTTCCTGGTTAATTTCAAGTAGAGTGCCTATTCTGAAATTCTCTCAATTCACCCAGTAAATACAGAATTCCATACATGAGCAGAATAATTTGGCAACTACTAAATAAATTTTATGGAAAATGTGGCCATGCATCTCAAGCCTCACTTATGCAAATTGTGATCAGAAGTAGAGAAAGGGGTCTTTTTAATAGAGAGTAGATGTATCTCTTTGAATATTATTCTTGACAAAGTTATGCTTTCATACCCCCATAGAAGTCTAGTGGAGATGGGGAAAACAAAATATATCTAAGGGGAAAACCCAGCTTTGACCTCAATGGCATTCAGGGCCTGTTCTAAGTGTAGCCACGTTCAGAGAACAGGCAGCCATAGTGAAGACCTTGGTGGAACAGGCTGCCCCACCATGCTTCACGGAGGGAGGGAAGTCAGGGGGGTCACCGCTTTGCCCACGTGCTGGTGGCTTGTTGGTTCTTTCTTCATGATACGTTGGTTACAGCAAGTCACCCGTCCTTGACTGCCCTTGACTTTACTGGTCGATCTGGTGCTCTCAGCAGCCTGTTGTTGTTGGGTGAAGACTGTTAGGTATTTCTTCTGTTGCAATTTGTATATGCTGCAGCTTAATGAGAACCTCCCCGCGTCTTCCGTCAGCATAGCTGGTTTATCCCAGAGGTCAGAGATTCGGTGGGTTAAAATGGAAAATACCAAGTGTAGAGTTAAAGCACAGGAAAAAATTCTGCCCTATCTGTCCTTTCACCCCACTGTCTGAAAGCATGAAGTGAGCCGCATACTAAATGGTAGCCTTGTCTCCTAGTGGCTTTTATTTTGTAAAAGGGTATTGTTTTCTGTAAGTGTCAAAAATATTGTGTAAGTAACAAGGAGTTAGTTTTTTAAATTACTTTTGAAGCCTGGATATTAACCATTGGCTAAGTGTCCTAAGCAGCCTATGAATTTTCTTAACCTTTAAGAAGTCACTTTTAGGTACTGCATTTTAACCTTGTTGTTTTCATTTAACCTTGTTGTTTTCATTCAACTCCATTAAAGAAATATTTATTGAGTGTTATGTGCTAAGCACTCTATGAAGGACAGAGATTGGCGATGTGGGAGAAGGCAGGGAGGAGATAAAAGGCCTTCACTGAGATGGGGAATTTTGTTATTTAGGTATAATCTTCTGGTTGTCATTTCTTCAGGTACCAACTATATTCTAGACCAGTGCTGTCCAATTGAAATGTAGTGGGAGTTGTGGATGTAAGCCACATGTGTTATTTTAAATTTTCCCATAGTCACATTAAAAAAAAGGGGGGGGGGGCGCCTCGGTGGCTCAGTCATTAAGCGGCTGCCTTCGGCTCAGGTCGTGGTCCCAGGGTCCTGGGATCGAGCCCCGCATCGGGCTCCCTGCTCAGTGGGGAACCTCCTTCTCCCTCTCTCTCTGTCGGCCGCTCCCCCTGCTTGTGCTCTCTCTCTCTGTGTTAAACAAATAAATAAAAATCTTAAAAAAACTAGTAAAATTAATTTTAGTAATATGTTTAATTAACCCAAAATAAGATCTTGTTCCAATACATAATCGGTATAAAATTACTAATTAGATATTTTACAGAAGTACTTGAAATCTAGTGTGTATTTTACCCACATTTCTCACTGCAGTTGGTCTGTACTTGGATCGCTGTCGAAGGCAGACCAGGAGCCCCGCATGGCTGGTGGCTGCCGAACTGAAGAGCACAGGGCTGGACTCTCTCAGTGGTGGTTGCTTCAAATTCCTTCTGAAAACAACTCGACGTGTAAATAAGTCTGTGCACATATAAATGGACTTTAAACTGTTGGATTATAGCAGTAAACTTCATCGCAGGTGTTAGCACCCTCATCGCGAGGTTGGGAAAGTAGCATTTTTTAATTCATGTAGTGTTGTGTGCGTGCGTGCCTGCATAGTATCCTCATCAGTTCATGAAAAGATAGATCACTGAAGTGAAATTGCATTTGTTCGGATTTCAAAGAATGCTGTCTGAAAGTCTTTCTACTTTCTTGTAGGAAGAAGTAGTGAGTTTCTCTGAAAGCGGATTATAACTATTTCCAAGACTTTAGTTTCAAGTGGTTTTTGGGTACTTGTAGTAGTTAATGCCGTCCCCCCCAAACTCAGGTTCTCCCTTTCCATCTCCCTCTCCATCACTAATGCTTATTTATGAAATTGGTTCTCCAAGGATAAGGGAGTAAGCCCTCGTCTTTAGTCTTACGCGTGCCTCCCTTCCTTTTCCTCTCACCTTTTTCTTCTCTGCTGCTTTTTTCTTCTTCATCTTAGCAGCCACCCAGAAAGGCCATTTCTGGCACTGTGGAGCAATAGTTAGCTGGGGAAGGAAAATTGGGAAGTGGGTCAAGGGGACAATTAGGGGAAAAGCATTGCCAGACCTAACTTGAAGAATTTACCTTAATCTTGACATCTTAATATTATTCTCCATTTGCTGTAGTTACAGCTGTCAATCTACCAGTAGTCTCTAAGTAACCACGGAGAGAGGGCCCTCATTCTTCCTTTGTTACTGAATATAGTTCCTTTATCAGTGAAGGAAGTCAGCAGCAAACTTGTGCTTTTGCCTTGCAAAACTTTAGTAGGTGATGGTGCATCACCGTGAGTGAGGTTTCACTTTTTTTTTTGCTTAGTGTGAGAAATGTAGGAGAGCCTTCTAGGGACTGGGGCATGGCACTAGGAGTGGTGCCAGTGGAGAAGTTAAAGGAAGCTGGGAAAATGCCAAGAAGTTGGCACCATTTAAAAAAGTTAAAAGTCAACATAGATAACAGAGACACTCATTATCCTGCTTGCTTTTTTCCTGGTTTGATTGGGTGGTGAGAGAGATGGCCAGGTAAGGCCATCTTATTTTAAAGAATTTATTTGTTTATTTATGTATTTATTTGAGAGGGAGGGAGAGAAAGTGTGTGCATGCGCAAACAGAGGTGGGGCGCGGCAGAGGGAGAGGAACAAGCAGGCTCCTTGCTGAGTGCAGAGCCCGTTGTGGGGCTCAGTCTCAATCCCACAACCTTGAGATTATGACCTGAGCCGAAACCAAGAGTCGAACACTTAACTGAGCCACCCAGGCGCCCCTCCCTATGTCTTATTTTAATGATTGCATTAAAATCACCACCCAGCCAGTTATTCAAAGGAAACATGCCATTTTGATTCCCCTTTATGAAGAGCATATTATCTGTTCTGCTTTATAGTGTGTTTAGCCTGTTCTCCACTGTTTTCTACGTTTAATTTAATTCTAAGTAATTCTTACCACCGATTTCAGGAGAACTCTTAGACTTTAATGCTAACTGTGAAGGCAAAAAAAAATTTGTTTTAATTTGAAATGAGAGGTGTTAATCTTGAGAGCTGTGTTGTTTTGGGCATGGGTGGAAGTTGGAGAGTATCGAGCACATAGTGATGTTGGAAGCCTTGCTGAGAGTTTCTTGAATGGTGTTCTAACTTAGCATGTGCCCTTCCTGTCTCTTCCTGGGTAGGCTGGAGCAGGTTTGCAGCTCTGGGGTAGGAATCCCTCCCTCAGCCATTGGGTGGGCTGTGGAGTCTCCGCTTCTTGCTTATCAGGAAGAGCTGGGAACACGGCAGGGTGGATTTCTCAGCTAGTGAATAGGCAAGGACTTTTAGATCACCCTTTCCCCGGAACTTTTTTTGAAGTTGTATTTCTGAACTTTTTAATGAAGGGGCCATGCATGGACTTGAAGTTCTTATTGAATATAGGAATATTTGAAAGTAAAGTACAGTTTTTAGATCATGCTTCTTCGTGGACTCTTAACAGCTTGAACGTTCTTTTTAACTTAAAAAAGCAATCATATAAAATTGTGGGATTAGTTATGATGTGTTTGTTTTCACTGTTAATGTTACAGCCACCTCAAAATGTCAGCATGAAGAGATGGCTAAACTTCAATACCACTGTGGAAGTTGACAGAAATGGACAGTGGGGACTAATGGAGAATTTACCTCAGTCTTGACATTTTAATGTTACTCTCCATTCTTTGTATTCATAGCTGTAAATCTACAGTTACTACAGATCATCTGTCAGTAACCACAGGCAGAAGTGGAACTGGGGCAATCACCAAGTAGGATGTGCTGACGTTGCTTTAAATTGGTCCATTACTAAGCTAACTCCATTTCTGGCTGCTCAAATATTGCAAAGACATTTTCACAAAGAGAACTGTTGAAATGCATGGAGGCATACCGTGGATTAAAGGAGACAAGTGAGAGTTCTTTAGGGAAAAAGTTTGATGATTTAGAAGGAGTTAAGTAGTATTTCATTTTTATCAGCTTTTCCTCTGGATGCTTTCCCCTTTCACTTTAGCTGTATTCCCCTAAACAATGAGGCCTGTTAAGGGAGCACACACATTCCCCATGCTGGGTGCTCCGTGTCTTATATAGCCCGACCTCTGATTCAATCAGCTGTTCCTCTTACTCTGAAACAGTGGTAGCAGACAACTGAGGGAAAGAAATACTCCAGAGCCTGATTTTGCAAAAAGGCTGTCCTAGAGCTGATCTTAAAGCTCACAGCTTTAGTGTTTGCAAGAAAGTTAAAAACCAGTATTTACATATAAGTAAGTTCTCTAAGCTAGGGTATCATTGGTGAAGGGAAAGAGCAAAACAGAACAAAAAACTAAGAGACCAGGCAGTCGTAGAGCAAAAAAAGGCCAGATTGTAAGATCAGTTTTAATAAGGTTCCCTCATTGAAGACTTAAGTGAGAATCCCCCCCCCTTTTTAAAAAAGATTTATTTATTTGGGGGTGTGTGTGTGTGAGGGGAACGGCAAAGGGAGAGGGAGAGAGAATCCTAAGCAGACTCCTAGCCAAGTGCAGAGCCTGACACAGGACCTGATCCCATGACCCCAAGATTACGACCCCAGCCGAAACCAAGAGTCGGAAGCTCCACTGGCTGGGCCACCCAGGTGCCCTTTGAGTGAGAATCCTTTTAATGCCATGCCGTGTGGCATGCTGGAGTAGTATTTCATATTAAATATAAGTTTGGCTTCAAGAGTGGGTTAATGGGAAGAGGTGTCTGTTTACTTGCTTCATTTCGTGTTTTCATGTTTTCAGCACCTCGCACCTCTGCTGGGCGGTTGGCCAGGGTGCTCCTGGTCACTGCTGCCAGAGGGGGCGCTGGCGAGTCAGGCGCGCAGACTTATGAGGACCGTGGGCTTCACATGCGTGGGAACTGCAGTTGAATCTCACTCTTCCCATTTTGTGCCTACTCAGAAAATTGGGTACTTAGTTAGTGTCCCTAAACTTGTTTCCTGAGGATAACAAGTACCAGTGGCTCCAGATCATTATGGGGGTTAAATGAGATAGTGGCTGTCAAGTTTTTAGCGCAGTGTGTGGCATGTGGTAAATCTCTGATGAAAGTTAAGTATTTTATTATAACTATTGCTAATGTGGTTCGTTGAAATGAGCTCTTGGAATTTCTCCCCCACTTTCAACTTTTCACCTCAAAGTAGAAAAACTTTTCCTTATTTTGTGAAACAGAACATTATATATCATGGCTTAAAAATCAGTTTATTAGAATCCCTATAAAGCAAACAAAAATTCATAATATTTTTGTTAGGGGGAGGAAATCGCTATCACACTACTATATTTATTTTTAATTTACTCTCTAGGAAATGGGGTACTATATGTAAAATACCAACTCTCTCAGTGTTTAATTTCTTCCCACTTTTAACCAAGGTGAAATCATCTCTTAGATTTGGAAACTTCAAGTGTCAGAGGTTACGTTGGCATCCTGTTCTGTGTTCTTAGGGAGGTTCACGAGTATTTCCTCTAGCATCCAAGAATTATACATACTCCTTTATATAGTAAGTCTTGACTTTATCAAATATAAACTGAAACTTAGAGCTGTTAACCACAATTTGGCGATCCATTTTACCCCATTGTTTTTACCAACATCTTCCTGTATTTTCATGGTGTCCTCCCCTATACTCAGTGATGACATTATGCTTTTGTTTGGTAAACAGGTTCCTGTGGAACAGTTCCAGTGGTAGTTTTGAACTCCGTTGGTTTGTGAGGGCCATACCACTTACAATATTTTTAGTGTTTTCTTTATCCTAATCTGTTTTTTTTTTCTTTAAAATATAACTTCATGTTTCAAAGTGAGACCATCACAAAAGGAAAATAAAAAGAATCGTTGCAGTTTGATTCAGTAGCGATGTTTTTTAAAAGTGGCCAAAGAAGGTAATTCACAGTTTTTTACTATGTGGGGTTTACAATTTTGGAAACATTTGTTGTGCAACTCAATACTGTTGCCACTTTTTTTTTTTTTAGGATTTATTTATATTATTTGGCAAGAGAGCGCATGGTGGGGTTGGGGAGGGGCAGCAGGAGAGGGAAAGAGAGAATCCACAGGCAGACTCCTCATGGAGCACGAGCCTGCCACAGGGCTCGATCCCAGGACCCTGAGATCATGCCCTGAGCCGAAGCCAAGAGTTGGCCACTTAACTAAGAGTTGGCCGACTGAGCCACCCAAGGTGCCCCAAAAGTTTACTATTTTAGAGCTATAGAATTTTAGAGCTAGAAAGGGGAGCCATGTTATTTAGGAAAGATCACATATCTTTCTTCTGTTTGACTATAAGGGAAAGGACCTTTTTGCTTTTCATCTTGTAACTTCATACAGTACAGTTTTTTTCTTTTTATAAAAATATTGAAGAAGAATGGGATTTAAAAAAGTAGATGGAAAACCTGTTATCAAATGTCCGTCAGGTATGTGTTTACCAAATATCATGTTTGTATATATTTATTGAGCTATAATCTACACACAGTCTGTGTATAAAATGAAATGTTCCCTTCACATTAAGGAAATACTATAGAGTGGTTGCAATCCAGCCTGCTGTATACTTTTCATTTAATTCAAGATTTAACACCTCTTAAATATGCTTAACTGTGTACTAAAGTTTGTCAGAAAGTATCTAGTACTTTCCAAGTTATTTTTCAAAGAAAGTTTGCCATTTGTTCTTTGATGCCACACTAATAATGTGTTTGTAGAAAATGTGTAAGCTTGTACTGTCTGTGACCACTCCTGTGGTGACGAGAATGTTCTGCGTTTGCTCCATCCGGTACGGTAGTCACTCACCACAGGTGGGCTTTCGGACACCTGAAACAAGGCTCGTGAGGGACTGAGCTTTTAGTTTTGTTTAATTTTAGTTAATGTAAATTTAGCCATATGTGGCTAGTGACATACATGTTGGACAGCTCAGCCATAACAAACAAGACAAATTATTTAGGTTACCAAAAAATAAGGTGTAGGGCACAACTAGAACTAGAAAAGTTTTTTGTCATCTGTGTCCCTACTTTTTTAATCTCTCGCCTCTTACCAGATGGCCTTAAAGCCACAGGCACCCTGTATCTTTTGGCCCCGTTAGGTGGTGATAGAATATAGTGATTCATACATGGTAATGCTGACACAATTCACATTGTTATTTTTGGAATAAATCTTTGTATCAGCCAGTTGTTGCTAAACACAGCATACTATTTTAAGTAGCGTGAATAGAGTATCTTAGTTTAAACGCATAAGTTACATTTCAGAAAGTTTTTAATTTTTTTTTTTTTTAAGATTTTATTTATTTATTTGACAGAGAGAGACATAGCGAGAGAGGGAACACAAGCAGGGGGAGTGGGAGAGGGAGAAGCAGGCTTCCCACTGAGCAGGGAGCCTGATGCGGGGCTCGATCCCAGGACCCTGGGATCATGACCTGAGCTGAAGGCAGACGCCTAACGACTGAGCCACCCAGGCGCCCCTATTACTTAATTTTTTCCCAAAGAAGTCCTAGCCATAAATGTTTTATATGAAACATTTGTTATTATTTGCTATCATAAGTTAAAAACTATCACAGATGATGAAATTTTTTTTTCCCCTTGAAAAAGATTTCTCACAATTTGATATTAAATTCAGTCTCCTCATTCTTGTAAGAAAAACTTCAAAATATTTTCTCAAGTGCTTATGGCTGACAGCTATATCTTGCTTATTGGTCCCCTAAGGTACACTTCTCATATTTCGAGGTGGGTGTATATCTTTTTTTTTTTTTTTTAAGTAATCTCTGCACCCATTGTGGGGCTCAAACTCACGACCCAGAGTTCAAGAGTTGCATGCTGTACTGACTGAGCCAGCCAGGCGCCCCTGTGTGGCTCTCTTTTGAGCAGAATGTGCTAGTGTCTGTTTAGCATTGAAGACAAGCCGAGAAACATTAGTTGTTATAAGATATTATTTCAGGGTAAGTTAGTTAGTCCTGTACTAAGATTGATCTTGTCCCCAAATTTTATAATGTATGATTAGTGGCAGAGAGTCAGTAGAATAATAGAAATCTACATTATACTCCTTAGTTGATAGTTTTCGAAAAAGGATTTGGGGGGGGGGTTGGGTGGAGATTGAGAGAGAAGGGGAGATTGGGGGGGAAAGAGAAAGAGAGAGAGAGAGTGTGTGTGTATGTGTGTAACAGAGACAGGAAATTGGGTCCTGGAAATAGAAGGACAAGGAGATATGCTAATGATAGCCTTGGTTGCCTGGACTGAGCACCATGTTCTATTTCGAGCTTCCTGATGACTGTGCAAGGGGAAACCTGACAAGACGTGTAATTCTCATCATCAAAAAGAAAATTTTTTTTTTTTCTCAGAAGGATGTTTTTTTTCCTGGCATCAAATCCTAGAAGGAATTTTGTGTGGTATATTTTATATATGTAGGAGATACCGACTGGCATTACAGATACTGTTCTTAGATGGGGTAGTTTTATAACAAATATAGAAATAGTTTTTTCCCTTCATGATAGTTTCTATCATGCCCCTTAATAATCCTGTCTGAGAGTGACAATCCGGGCTACATGGTGACAGCTGTCGTGTGAGGGTTACATTGATCTGACCTAGGCAGCGCATCTCAGAGATCCTGCTTGGTAACTCAGATGGACTTACAATGCCTGACGTGGACAGGTTGCATATCTTAGGCAATCTCCCCTAGATTTTTGTTCTTTTAATTAGGTCATGAATAGAACCTTGACAGAAGGTGATTTGACAGATTCTTCAGGTCATCAAGAGTCAAAAGTATGGTGACTATATTAAATGCCACTGAATTGTTTACTTTAAAATGGTTTATTTTTTGTCTTTTATGTTATGTGAAACTCAATAATAATTTTTAAAAAGGCTAAAGTACTAGTTTCCTAACTTACCGGTGGAGAATAGAAGAACCCTCTTCTTGGAAATCAGATAAGAGGATTGTAGGGCGAACATTCTGTTTTGAAAGTTGAATTCCTAACATGCACTGTTACCTAGGTGGGAATATCTCACCTTCTCATGGCACTTGGGGTCATAAAAATGAGGGTAGGTAGATTCAGCATTTTCCCTGGAAAGGAATTCAGCGCTTAATTAAACAGTTGATCAGAATTCCAGAGTAGCTCTGTCCAGTGGAGTTTTCTGGTATGATGGAAATGTTCTCTGTACTGTCCATTATGACAAGATGTGTTAGCAGTTGTGGTCATGAAGACTTAAAATGTGGCTGGTGTGACCAAGCAACCAAATTTTAATTTTTATTTAATCTGAACCAATTTAAACTTGAATAGCCACATTTGGCTACCGACTGCCATATTGGACAGCGCAGTTTTAGTCATATTTGGTAGAGCAGTAGTACTTAAACTTTTTTGTCCCCTAAGAGAATTTTGAAAAATTAAAAAAAAATTGTTTTTGTTTTTCAGTTAGAATAAATGCATTAAAATTCCTGTGTCACCATCATTTCACTAAATGGGCATTGGTGTCCTTTCTTTACACCTCATTCAGAGGAAGGCATTCTCAAATCACCATTTGATTGGTGCCCCCAGAGGTTTTTATAACCCAGGGCAATGTACAGTAATAAGGTTTGGGATGAATAAGATAGGCATTTTGGTAAAAAGAAGTGATTGTAGTGGCGCCTGGGTGGCTCAGTGGTTAAGCTTCTGCCTTCGGCTCAGGTCATGATCCCAGGGTCCTGGGATCGAGCCCCGCATTGGGCTCCCTGCTCAGTGGGAAGTCTGCTTCTCCCTCTCCCACTGCCCCTGCTTGTGTTCCCTCTCTCGCTGTGTCTCTCTCTGTCAAATAAATAAATAAACTCTTAAAAAAAAAAAAAAGAAGTGATTGGAAGAAAAGGAGAAGCAGCAGAAGGCTGGTTGTTTTTTCTTAGAATGTGTGCATTCCTTGGGAAACTGGAAAGTGACCCCTGAAATTCTCCCTGGCCCTTAGAAACTCTTCAGAGCTCTCCGGGCTCGCACTCATCCTGGTTTGAAGACCACTAGAATGTCAGTATGACTCCGGTGGTGTGTCTTAGTATCTTCTGCACACCCATGTCATCCAAATGTTATCTTATCAGAGACGCCCAAGCTGCTGGTGTGGGCCTCACGGTCCCTACTCTGAAGAAGCTCATTAGGGACTCTGATGTGCATCAGAGGCTGAGGAGGGCTGTTTTTAAGTACAAGCAGGGATAGTTATGGCCTGACAAAAACTCAAGAGCAGGTTTTGCCACCCATTGTCCCTCTGTATAAAATCCCAAGTAACTTTTCCATAGATTGTTGAGTCGCATACCTGCTAGTACATCCATTGTGATGAATTTGGTAACTGAACAAGTTATGCAGGAGACTATTTAGTTGAGAAAGGAGCATGGTTCCCCGGGTGGGCCTTGGAAGATGGCTGGGTCTTAGTGGGGTCATTGGTTCTTTCCTTCTTTCCTTCATCCATGCCTCACACATTTAGTGACTGATGAGTATGAAAAAAGTGCTGGAAATATAAAGATGAACAATACCTTTTCCTTGCCTCCGAGCTCGCTTGTAGCTGGTACTGAGTGGTTAAGCGTGTGTCTGTACCACCATGTAGTCAATGCTGGTAAAGAGTGAGCACTCTTTAGGTACGGTTATGGCACAAAGATAAACCATTTTGTTTGGGTTAGGGCCTCACAGAGGCTTCTAGCTTTGGAAATCTGGAACATAGCGACATTCAGAGTTGATTAGAATCTTTGGGATTGACCCAGTTTGACAAGATGGTACTTGGATGTGTGAAGACTGTGGAGGCCACGCAGAATTTTATGTTACTTACAATATTTACAGTTTCCACTGTCATCTCTTTTTGCTGTCAATGTACATGGGAATCCAGATTCATAATCAGACCTTCTTTGGTGAGAATACAGTAGGAACAAAGGGCGTTGATTTCCTTGAGGTTTACTTTATTTAGGACTTTCATCCAGGCTCACCTGTATCTCTGCCACATAGCAAAATTCCTCTTCCTGGTCAAGTTTTCCTTGATCCCTTGTACCCTTTTGACCTTGTTGGCTAAATAGCTAAACAGGTGTCCTTTGGGTCCCTAGCAGACTATACCTTTCCTGTTAATACCTTCTTTCTTCTTATTAGGTTTGATAAAATTGATTGTTATGCAACTTTTCATTTACTTTATTTTTCTTGAGTGCACTTGGCTGTTAGGGTTTCCAAAACTCATTTAGTTGCCTTTTCATTATTCTTTAGGATATGTTGCTTCGGTAGATATTTCTCTCATCTATATATTTTTATCAGTTGAACAACACTCAACAAATATTACTGCTTGTTCTGTACAAAGGATTGTTCTAGGCATAGCAATGAGCATAGCAATGATCATGAAGCTAACATTCTAGTGAGAGAGGCAACCAGCCAGCTAACCAAAGTGTGTGTGTGTGTGTGTGTGAGAGAGAGAGAGAGAGATATTAAGTGATATTAATTATGAAGAAGAATAGAACTGAATAGGGGATAGTGAACTATAGAGAGTGATATTGTGGATAAATTGGTTAAGGAATGCCTCCTTGGGAGGTAACACTGAGCAGAAAACCTGAATAAAGTAAAGGGAGCAAGCAAATTATGCAAACATCTGAGGGAAGTGAGTATAACCTGTGCAAAGGCCCTGAGGCAGGAGTGTGCTTGGTATGTTTGAAGGGCAGCAAAGAGGCCAGTGTGTTTGGAGTATAGTGAGTGAAAGAGTGGCAGGAGCTTCAGTTACAGGAGTAGCTGGGGGTCAGATCAGGGAGGGTATTGTGAGCCATAGTGTATGGAGTTCAAATTTTACTGTGAGTGAGATGAAAAGTTACTGAGTTTTGAGCATGATGTGATATAATATATTGTGTATTTTAGCAGGCTCACTCTGCTCTTCTCTTTGAGGACTAGATAGGGCCAATGTGGTAGCACAGGAGGACAGTTGATCAGGCAAGATATAATGGTGGCTTAAATTACGGTTGTGGTAGGGGTGCCTGGGTGGCTCAGTCGTTAGGCCGTCTGTCTTCGGCTTGGGTCATGGTCCCAGGGTCCTGGGATCGATCCCTGCGTGGCGCTTCTTGCTCATCGGGAAGCCTGCTTCTCCCTCTTCCGCTCCCCCTTCTTGTGTTCCTGCTCTCACTCTCTCTCTCTTTCTCTGTCAAATAAATAAATAAAATCTTTTTTTTTTTTTAATTGGGTTTGTGGTAGTAGGAAGTGAGAACAGATTTCAGGGTAGTGCTGACAGGATTTGCTGATGCATTAGAAATGGGGTTTGGGGTGCCTGGGTGGCTCAGTCGTTAAGCGTCTGCCTTCGGCTCAGGTCATGATCCCGGGGTCCTGGGATCGAGCCCCGCATCGGGCTCCCTGCTCCGCGGGAAGCCTGCTTCTCCCTCTCCTGCTCCCCCTGCTTGTGTTCCCTCTCTCGTTGTGTCTCTCTCTCTCTGTCAAATAAATAAATAAAATCTTAAAAAAAAAAAAGAAAAAAGAAATGGGGTTTGAGAGAATGAGAGACATTGGAGTTTTAGCTTGAGTAGTTGGGAGATCAGGAATACTGGGAGAAGCAGGTTAGGGCAGAAAACTCACATTTGATTCAGACATGTTAATTTGGAGGTGCTTACTAACGAGACTCAAGCAGAGGTTTCAGATAGGCAGTTGTATATGGGAATTTAGAATTTAGGGGAGGAGTTAAGTTTATCATTATATAGATGGCATTTTCTGCATAGCCTGGACGATATTGTTTAGAGTGCATGGGTAGAAGAAAAATGTGAGGACAGGGCCCTTGTGCAGTCCCTTATTTCATACTCTAGCCAGGAGATTCAGGACAGTATGGCGAGAAGAGTAGTCAGGAAGGTGGAACACCACCAGGGTGCGTGTCCTGGAATCAAGTGGGGAAAGGGTTGCAAGGAGGGAGTGAGTCATCAGTTGTGTCAAGTGCTACTATGAGGTTGAATAAGATGAGGACAGAATTTCACCTGTCTCAGTCTTTTTTTCGAATATTTTATTTTTAAGTAATCTCTACACCCAGCGTGGGGCTTGAACCTACAGCCCTGAGATCAAGAGTTGTGTGCTCTACCAACCGAGCCAACCAGATGCTCCTTACCTGTCTCAGTCTTAAAGGCCCACCTTTTTCATATTCTCATGTGCTTCCTTACAACATAATAAATTAACTCTTCTTTTGTTGTTGAATTTTAGGGGAATCCTGCATCTGAGTAGCAGTTCATCAAGAGGTCGTTATAATAGCACTTAGCATCTACCATGTACTAGGTGGTATTGGCTCCTGAGACATAAAGATGAGTAAGAAAAGCCCTTCTAAACTTCCCAGATTTGTAATCTTGGGAGAGAATGTATGTACATTTTTTAGTGCAATGCTTGGCCCAGTGAATGTGAATATTGAATGAATAGCATATAAAAGCTAATGATAAAATGGTTGCAGTTAGTTGGTGGCAAGACTAGGATTAGATTGACTTTCAGTTTCTATTCTCTTTCTTCCAGTGGATGCCATTTTTTTTTTTAAGATTTATTTATTTATTTTAGAGAGAGAGGGAGGGGGAGAGAGAGAGAGAGAAAATCTCAAGCAGACTCCCACTGAGTGCAAAGCCTGACTCTGGGCTCCATCCCAGGACCCTGAGATCATGACCTGAGCTGAACCCAAGAGTCAGACACTTAATCGACTGAGCCACCTAGGCGCCCCAGTGGATACCATCTTTAAACATGTGAAAAATGAGCCATCTTAAAGCTCATGAAGATATTTATGGGAGGATGTCTGCTTAAAAACTACATTACTGCACTTCCAAGGTACCACACATTTGTAGGAAGCTTTCAGTCAAGATAAGAAATCAGATTTCCATGATGCTCTTGGATGAGGGATCATATCAGTTTTGTGCATTGCCTGTCCCGCTTTCCTATTGTCTGCTACCACTAAAAGTGAAGGAAAACAAACCAGTGTGTGTGGGGGTGGGGGGGATGGGGGTTCTGTGGTATTGCTTGAATTGGCAAGCTAAGCATTTCTTTTAAATCTTTTAAATTCTTTTAAAAGCATTTCTTTCATTTTTAAAATGGATGTAAATTTTGCAATCCACTTAAGTATATAATTTTTGCTTGGCTGTTTGGTTTTTTAACTGCCTCCCCATCCCCTACCCCTACCCCGAGGAAATTTTTTTTTTTTTTTTTTTTTTTTTTTGGTTGCTTTGAATCCCTGTTGATATACTTGCTGTGTTGTCTTGGGGAAGTGCTTATGCTGGTGGTTGCATAACATTTTTACTTCACAACCTTGTAATCAGAAATTTTTTTAAAGTTTAGATGCATGTCTCAGTTGTGTAGAGTTAGTAAAATCTTCAGAAGCCCTTGGCCTGTGCTGGTGGAGAGCCTGGGAATTCCTTCTTGAGGACTGGGGATGCCCCGGTTTCCCTTCGGTAAGAGATGTGAGGTTCTGGCTGGGCTCATCAGAATAAGGAATGAGGACTGCAGTATTCCCTTCTCTTACCTTCCAGATACTGTGGGAGGGGGGCCTGTTTCCCCCTTTTTAGTCAGTTCTTCACCAGACCTCTGGGTCTTCAACCATCTTGTATCTTCATGGACTCTCTCTGCAGGTTCTCTCAAAAAGTTCCTTCTTCTTTTTCTTTTTTTTTCTTTTAAGATTTTATTTATTTATTTGAGAGAGAGAAGACGAGCAGGGGTCACGGGCAAGCAGAGCCCAATGTAGGGCTCAATCCCAAGACCCTGGGATCATGACCTGAGCCGAAGGCAGATGCTTAACCGACTGGGCCACCCAGGCGCCCCTCAAAAAAAAGTTCCTTCTTAAACCACAAATAACCAAAGCCCTGTCTTCCTCTAGGTATAGTCCTTTCTTTCTTCTCCCCAGGCATAGTGAACTGACATCAGTTCTTCCAGACCTTCTCACCCCTGGACTTTTGGCCCAGAACATTGACCTGCAGTTTAGAAATGGCTTCTTCTGCAAAGCCTTTTCTGACCTCTGCAGTGTGGGCTCTGGACTGCTCCTCTGTGCCCCCACATATCCCCCACATGTCCTCCCCATGTTGTGATCCCTCGTCTTGGAAGGCAGCACAGCACGTGTTGGAACAGTGTGGCCTTGGAGTCCTGGTTCTGTCCCTTATGAGCTGTGTGACCTTGGGGGAACTGCATAGTTTCTCTGGGCCTCAGTTTCTCACCTCTAAACTGAGACTCATACTAGAGGCTATTTAATACTGTAGTTAGGAAGATCAAGTGAGTGTGCTGGCAGTTGTAGCTGGTTACATAGATTGTAAATTCTGACTGCTGTCCATGCCACATTATTATATTGTTACTGCTACTGTAATGTTTACTAAAATACTCTGTCACCTCCTTTGTATTCTGAGCAGAGTGAGATCAGGGTTGTGTCTGTCATCTTCATTTGTACCCTCAGCACATGGTGCATATATTCTGTAGGTGTTTGTCCAGTGTGTGGTACGCTATGGCAGGTGTGGGAGAGAAGAGGTGTCTGAGGATATGAGGGGAATGACATTCACGGACCTCCTGTAGAGGAGACACCTCCTGGGCCGATTCGTGTCTGACGGGCGGAAGGCAACCGGGACTGAAGGTCACCGGGCAGCAACTTGGAGGACTCCGGGGAGGGTGGGCTGAGAAGATGAGCCTGCATGGGGGAGGCCAGCAAAGAAACCGAGAGATGCTCCTGGGCAGTGCTGTCCAGGGGGGCAGGATGTGAGCCACACGTGTTGTGTAAAATGGTCTAGTCACATTAAAAAAGCAAAAAACAAACAGTGACATTGATTTAAATGTATTTTATTCACTGTAACATGTCCAAAATATTTTTTCAGCATGTAATATTTGCATATCCTTTTCAACAAATAATATTTAATATAAAAATATGAATGAGATGGAGGTAGTTACTTGTCCTGTTGCTGTTCTCAGTCTTTGGGACCTGGTGTCGTTGTACATTCCCCGCACTTCCCAGCACAGACCTGCCACGTTCCGGGTGCTCGGTAGCTGTGTGTCTGGTAGCTGGCACAGTGGATAGCTGGGCTTGGGAGAAGCTAGTTGGGAGGTAATGGGTCTGGAATTGAGACAGCAGCAGTGTGCTGGAGGGGTCGAGGGGTGGGATAGGACCACTGCGTTTCCCGCTTGGGTACTAGGTAGAAGAATTCAGGAAAAAGAACACGAGCTTTTTTGTTTGTTTTCAGGAATCAAGGGGCGGGAGGTTAAGATGGTGAGTTAGGTTTTGGAGTTAGGGTAGGACCTTGGGCTCCGTGGCTCATGAGCTACATCTGGTGCTGTGTGATCTGGGGGAAGCTCTGCAAACCCAGGACCTGACCCCCTGGGCTGTCGATTTCCCCCTCCGCCCACCGCCCATTCAGGCATCCTCTCTGGTTCAAGGGCTCCCTTCTTGGGCTTCAGGGGAAGATAGATAATCATCCCCCCACCCCCACCAGTAGATGGGTTGTGGTCAGAGCAAAAAGGAGAAGACATGTTTTAACCTTTCATCTAAAATGACTGAAGTATTTTGCAGCTTGTAAGCCATTAGAATTTTAAAGTTTATTTTAAAATTTGTATACTAAAGTCCTAAGCCATTTTTGATACAAAATATAGTAGTTCAGCAATTATTAGAAAATGTACCTTTTTCATTTTTAGAGGTCCAATTCTGAGAACTTTTTCTGGTTCTCTTTCCAGGGAGTGCTTTTGTTGGGCACTGTCTCTCTGGGAATGAGATGAGTGATCGCAATTAGTTCACAGTAGAGAGGCAGCGTTTGTGGTCTGTTAAGTCTCATTTAGGATATTCAAAGATGAGGTCCTAACCTCACCCATCCATTCATTCATTCATCAGTGAACATTGTTGCGCATTCATGATGTGCCAGTCACTGTGTGAGGTTGTAGAGGTATAAAAATAAGCTGCTGTCCCCTTTAAAAAGCCCCAGCTGTACCGTAATGAAACTGCAATGAAAAGAGAGAAATGCAGACTTGTATGGGAGTAGGTAAGTAATTATTTCAGGGCCAGGAAGAAAAGGGATGGTTGAGTCAGGGGAAGAGAGTACTGGAGAAGTTTGTGCAGACACAACATGGGCCCTGTTGAAGGACCGCAGACGTTCAGCCTTGCCAGTGTGCACTTAACTTATGCCTGCATTTGTTAGGTCCATAGTGGCTGAAGGCATTCTTCCGGGCACCGCGGAGGTTCAGCTGCTCTGAGGTGTAGAGGTGGAGGCACTTGTGGTCAGGACAGCAGGTGGGGGATGATGGCTGTGTAACATCTGAGTGAGGCTCGGGGAGATTTTGACATTCACACTCAGTAGATGCTCAGCTGTGGTATGTTTCAGCCCCCGCTCTGGGTGTTAGGGAAACACGCACGTGTACGCATGTGCTTGCACACATGCACACTGTGTATACATATAAACAGGAGCATAACATGCTGCTTTCCTTCAGGGGCTGTAGTGCAGAGGACTAGAAGGATCTCATAATAAGTAGTCAAGCAATGTGATAAATAGTACTTGGCCTTGGGAAGAGTGTTTGACTCCACCTGGAGAGATCCGGGAAGGCCTCAGGAAGAGGTTATGTTTATTGTATTTTGAAGACTGAGCAGGAGGAACGAGTGGGGACGGACATTCCAGGCAGGAGGAGTGACACGTCCACAGATACTAAGTTGGGAAAGAACAAAGTGCATTATGGGACTGCATTTGTTAGCCTGCTCTGGCCGACGTGTTCAGTGCCGAGAGGCAGGGCATGGGAAAGATGGGCCTGGGGAGGATCCCGACTGGCCGCACTGGGAGTGTCGGTTTTAAATGCAGTTGGTGGGGATCGTTGACAAATTGTACAAGGAGGGCAGCACAGGTGGTTTGTGTTTTCGAACCATCTCTCTGCCCCGATACACAGAGAGCACGGAAGAAGGCGAGCCCAGCGTGAGGAAGACTCGGAAGGAGGACCTTTGCAGTAGGCCTGGACTGCAGAAGTGTGGATGGGGGCCAGTGAGGGAGAGGAAGAAACAAGGTTGGGTGACTGGGAATCACAGTGACAGTGACCAAGTTAGGAAAGCAAGCTGGTGGAGGAAAGTGATTTTGATTTTTGGCCTGCTGATTTTAAGATGCTGAAGGAAATATCCAGTCTCGGGTGGAAACATGTATCTGATTCTGCTGCAAATGAGGGAGGAAAGGTCAGAGACAAGGTATAAGAGAATAATGTTGCGGTAGCACTGAGGTTTCCCCCCTCCAACTTTGATTTCTGAAAATTTTAAATCTACAGAAAAGTTGAAGGAATAATGCAATAAGCACCTGTTTGTCCTTCCCCTAAAATCACCAAGTATTAGCATTGTGTCACATTTGCGTTAATCAGTGACTGCCTAAACCATCCTGAAGGAAGCCAAGGGAGATAGCCTTGGAGGTTTTGGGTAAAGAGCTCTGAGGGCAGAGGCAGCCTGTGCAAAGACCCTGAGGTAGAAGGGCCTTTGTCTTTTATTGTTTGTAAATAAGGAATCTATGTTGTTGGAGTGGAAGAGCACAAAGAAGGATTATAGGAGATGAAATTAGGGAAGTGGCAGGAGTCCACATCATTTAAGACCTTGTAGGCCATGGCGAGGACTCTAGATTTTACTGTGAATGAAATGAGCAAATCTTGGAGGTTTTGCGTAGAGATGTGACATGGTCTGATTTACATTTCTAAAGGATCCTTCAGACTGTGCAGCAAATAGACTGGGGTGGAGGACAAAGTTAGAAATCACGGGTCAGTTACAGAGGCTGTGACAGTAGTCCAGGCAAGGTCTTGCAGTCCCTGGACGAGGAGGGTAGTGGGAGAGGTTATTGAGGGGTATTTCCTGTCTATGTGGAAGGGGCAGCCAGCAGGACTTAACAGATTGGACTGAAGGAGACTAAGTGAAGAGTCAGGGATGACTCCATGTTTTTGGCTTTTTCTGCTGGTAGAGTAATAATGTGTGGCACTGGAGTTTGGTGGAGAGAATTAAGAATTTGTTTTAGAATGCATTAAGTTTGAGATGCCTGTTGGGACAGCGAAGTGAGTATATCAAGTAGACAGTTGGATAGAGAAGTATGGAGTTCAAGAGAGTGGTCTGGGCTCAGGAAAGAACTCTGGGTTTTATCAGTCTGTAGGTAGTATTTAGAGCAATGGTACCTGAAGAAGGAGGTAGCCTGGATGGAGCCAAGATCCAGACATGGAGGCTTGGAGCATCTCAGACATCATGTGTGGAGAAGTTGATGAGAAATCGGCCATGAAAGAGCCTGCAGGGTAGGAGGGAGAGAGGACTGTCCTGGAGGTGGAAGTCGCGTGAAGAAGCTCAGAGTGGGAAGCTATGTCAGGTCCTGCTGTTAGGTGAGGAGCACTGAGAGGGAGAGGAGGCCACTGGAGGTCATCTTAATGAGAATAGTAGAGTGGTTAGATAGAGCAAAGTCAAGAGTGAATGGAAGGAGGAGGAAGACAGCAAATGTGGTCACTCTCATGAGGATTCTGCTCTAAGGGGGAGCAGAAAAGATGGCAAGAGCCAGAGGAAGATGTAGGGTCAAGAAAGGCTCGATAAATATTTGAAAAACTGAATGAGGGGTGGAAGGATGGCATAGGTGGAGAGAACTGTGTAAAGGCAAGACTCAAATCCAAAAGTAGATTGGTTAGATAAATTTGGAGGGTAGAGCTACATGGTTCTGTGTGGCAGACTTCTGGGAGGGGGTGGGCAGACTTCTTTGAAATTACTAAAGAGTGTTGCTACAAGGGTGCCATGTGTGGGGGTGGCTGGAAGCCAGCCTAGAGTTTGCTTGAGCTGGTAATCTCCTGGCTTGCGAGGCTCACAGCGCTCTGGGTAGTGCATGTCTGCGCTGCCCACGCCCTCCGCTGTGTCGCGGGAAATTCGGGTCCCCGGCAGTTCCCTTCCTTGCTTCCCTCAGTTCAACACTGCCTGCCTAAAAGTGTCAGCACACCATTTCCAGGTGAGAGAGTGTCGCTTTCGTCCGTGATTTCTCATGGTCTCGGGGCTCATGCTGAAGGACTTCTGGTTTTTGTTCTTCCTGCCTCATCCCCCTTCCCTGTCACTTCTCCGTGGTTTATTTGGTATGGATCTTTAGCTCCAGAGGTGTACAAACATGAATGCACTTTGTGTTCCTAAGCATTATTATTCTGTGCAGATTGAGAGGCTTAATACACATTGTTTTATGACACGTTATACACACACACATACACACACATATTTTATGACACGTTATATAGCAGAGGCTAAGCTTACTGCAGGAAAACCTAGCAGATGTTACATACATGTCTGTGAAATGAGATTATGCAGTATTGGAATACTGTTCTGAAAGTTTCCCTTTTTTATGGGAAAAGTAAATTGTACACTTAAACATTTGTTATAGTAACTCGGGTTTACCTTATTTAATTTTGTGCTGTCTAATGCAGGTTTTCACATAAGTTTTATCTTTTTGTGTTTATCTGAGAAACTTTCTTAGTATTTCCTTTTGAGATCATCTTCATTTTCCCACTCCATCTTTACAAATATTCATTTCTTTCTTTCTTTCTTTCTTTTTTTTTTTTTAAAGATTTTATTTATTTGACAGAGAGAGAGAGCGAGAGAGAGATCACAAGTAGGCAGGCAGGCAGAGGCAGAGGGAGAAGCAGGCTCCCGGCTGAACAGGGAGCCCGATGTGGGGCTCGATCCCAGGACCCTGGGATCATGACCTGAGCCAAAGGCAGATGCTTAACAGACTGAGCCCTACCCAGGTGCCCCAAAATTCTTTTTAAAAGACGATTGGGGTCGCTATCGTTTGAGCAGGACTGAAGTCAGATTTTAACAGCAGAGACCTGGGTTGCAGAGTTAGAAGGGATTTTATAGATCAGTACATCCAGCTTCTCCCTCTTACATAGATCTTGAGGTGATTGTCTTCCCACTTGATTCTTAAAGCCCCGCAGAGTAAATGGTCAAAAACCAACCTAATATCCTCAGGTCCATCCTACTGTTCTTCCTTCTGACAACTTGTCTTAAAAGAGCTGCCAGCACAAAAAGGAATATCCCCAAGTAAGTGTCTGGTGCTCTTCATCGAATGCTGGTGTACTCAGCGGGGGCTGCAGACCCCCATAACCCTGAGGACCTTGGCCACCTGGGCCAAGGCCACTCTGGCTTCCTCGCTATTCCTGGTAATTTGGTCTTTCCTGGTCGGAGGTAAATCCATTCTGCGTGTTGTTTCCTGTTTGCCGGCTGTCCCTGGAGATGATGATGGTGGTACCAGATACAAAAACTTGGGAGGTTGTTCCCGAGATCATTTCTGTTTACATTTCTGAATTTGCTATAATAGAAACTTAAAGAGAGTATCTTTAGGTTCTTGAGTTGGAGAAGTGGTTAGTGTTGGGCTGACCAGACTTTACATGATTATTATGTTTTGTAACTATAGAGCTTATTATCCCAATACTTTTGAATAGTAATTGTTAGACTACCATGAAAAATCCCCACTCCTTTGTTTGCGGATGTTCTCTATTGCTGAAACACACCATCTTATTGTGAATACTCAATTATTCCCCCTAAATTGTACTTTGAAAGAGAATATCAAAATATAAATACTTACATTTTAGGCACAAATGAGGATTTTGTCATAAGTCATCTCAAGTTACATATTTTCAAAATGGGTTGATTTTTTAATATAAATAAGTTAAAATAGAAACAAGTTACCTAAATATAAATTATTACATAATAGCTGCATTGTAGCATTTTCAAATTATTCAAATATTTTCAAATAGATACAAGTATCTAAGAACTCTATAAAGAAGGCTGCAGAATGGATGTTGACATTAAGACACAGAGTAAATCACTTAGCAGTTTAAACTAAAACAGCTTAGTTCAGAGGGTACTGCTGTTTTATAACCATATTTAAAAATCTGTTCCTCTTTTACTCCCTCAAACTGAGTTCAGGGATATAATGGATCCCATTATAGGTAAAAGGTCTGTGACTCAGCCATCGAGCTACTCAAACTCTTGGCTGTTTTAATTGCCACCATTAAAGCTTTAGTACTTTTATCTCATAAAAATAGATATCATTGATGTAAAATGTGTGCCTGTTGAAGATACATTTGTACCTCTGCCCCGATGGTTAGCTAATCATCCATTTGTGTTTGAAGTTAGTTAGATTTTTATGCAGACGGGAACTTGACATAGATCACTGATTTGTTCAGATTTAGTCATTTAATTAAAAAAATGCCATGTAGTAATAAGGATAATATCTAGCTAGAATATTTTCCCAAAAGAAACTTACTTTGTTTTGGCTTGCATTTTAACTACATTTAACTGATGGAAAGATGGTGGACTTTTACCAAGCTTAGTCTTGAATCCAAGAGAATAATAATGTTTCTCTAATTCAAATGCTATGACTTTAACAATTCAAGGGAAATATAGGAGTCACTCTCTTGTGACACATCTGTGTAAACTTAACTATGGTAATTGGCAGTATTTCTCTGCCCATCTTTTGCAAAGGGGAAAATATCAAGGTGTGAAGGAAACTCCAAGAACACAGCAGGAGCTAAATGTTAAACTGTGAAAAGCTACTTTGTTCTAGGCTTTTCCCTCCAGTATGCTTAGGGAGTCACAGTCATTCATTATTCATATTGCTGTGCACAAACAAGGTAAAATGTATTCATCTAAAATGAGTACATCTCAAGAAAGTTTAAGTTCCCAATCACTGTGAACATGCTTATTTCTCTGTAGATAAACAGAAGAGCAAAAATTGGTGGGACAGTTCATTAAGTTATTTTCTGTTCTGTAGTCGTAATTGTGGAATTGTATTCAGATAAGAAAAAAAAATCTGACTTTATAAAAGGGACTCAAATCTGAAACAGTTCTAAAACTAAAACCTACCCACACAAAGCATTTGTGAGCTAATATACATAACCAGGCTTCTATTCTTGCCCAGCTGTGTAGATTCAATTATAATAATTTTCTCAGTTGCATAACATTGCTGTTTGTTTATTACTGCGTTATTAGTCAGTGAATGAACCTCCCTCTTTTTGACCCCTCAGCAGTGTTTATAAAATACTTAATTGCTTTGGTATCTTCTGTTTCATGTGTAATTCCAGCTGGAAGGAGTCATGGGGACACCATCCCCTTTAAGTGTTAAACAGACTGTTTCGAATGTGCAATAAAGTTTCTTTTAAAATACCAGGAACCTTTAATATTGTTTATAGTGCAGTTTCTTACATTTTTTTACTTGAAAACAGAGTGATTTCTTTATAAAAATCCTTTCCTTGTGATGATCTCCGTGGCGGTTAACTGTGGAACAGTGTCGGGCTCGCCACCTTCTCTGTGTCATCTGGGCTCTTCCTGCCGGAGCTGGTGCCACCCCTGTCACCTTAACCGCCAGCTCTCCTGCCGTCCCGTCTTCCTGCTTCCTGGAGAGACTCTAGCAGGAGGGCGGGAGCGACAGGGATGAGGCAGCAGGCGTGATGGGTCAGGTGTGGGCTCTGCAGAGAGGTTGCCTGGGTTCAACCTGGACTCCTCTGGAACCAGCTTTTTGTGACCTTTGGTAAGTTTATTGATCTCTTTGTGTACCTTAGTTTCCCCATGTATAAAATGGGGGTAATTTCCTCAGGTGGTTGGTTGTGAGTCTGGAACAGTGCTTGGCACGGAAGGTCTCAGTCTTAGCGGTGGCGGCAGCATCACAGAGGTGCTGTTTGTCATTACGTGGAAGGATCAGTGTCTGGTATGAGAAAAGGGATCATCTGTTGTTTATTGCTGTGCAACAAATTACCACAAATTTCATGGATAAGACGGTACCCCTTTTCTTAGCTCCTAGTTTCTGTGAGTCAGGGTTTGAGCACAGCCTGGCTGGGTCCTCTGCTCAGGGTCTCTGCAAGGCTATAGTCAGGTTCAGGGACTGCTTTCTCATCTGGAGTCTTGACTGGGGAAGAATCCATTTCCGAGTCCGTTCTGGTTGCTGACGGAATTCGTTTCCTGTGGCTGTATGATGAGGGTCTTCAGTTCTTGCTGCCCGTCACTTGGGACTGCCCGCCACTGCTAGAGGCTGCCTGCAGTTTCTTAGCGTGGTGGGTTCCCCACTGTGGTCTCCTCTCTCTGGTCACTTGCTTCCTCAGTACCAGCAACAGAGAGTCTCTGACCCTCACAGAGAGCCCACATCCTCTTTACAAACCTCCCCTCATTGAGCGAGGCTTATCCAGGAAAATCTACCCTTTGAGTAACTTAAAACCAGCTGATTTGGGACCTTAATCACACCTGCAGAGTCCTGTGACCTTTGCTGTGTTCTGTTGCGTGGAAGACACAGGTCCCCTCTACAGTGGAGGTGGAGATCCTACGGCCATCTTAGGATTCTGTCTCCTATAAGAAGTGAAGGAATTTTTATAGGACCAAAGTAGTTCATCATTAAGCATTTATTGCCAACTAAATTTGCTAGACTCACAGTCTCTGAGTTCTGGAGATCTTGCCTGCCTGGAGTGTGTAAATTAGCTTTATCACTGAGCTCCTTATAAATTGATTTTTTTTCCCCCTCAAAGATTGTTCTATTCCCATTTCTACATAAACCCTTGGGATTGGCCAGTGTTAGAGACACACCTTCCTTTCAGTCTACTGAAGTTTGACTTTTTTAAATTCATAGGAATAACATAGTAAGTTACATTTAATATTAACGTTTATAGAGTAGTAGAAACCTAAATGCAAACTTGGTATCAATTGCTTTTCCAGAGCCAAATTGCATACGTTTCACCTTTCCAGTTTTGCTGTTGGGTATACCAGTGATGGCAAAATGCAGTGTAAGTGTACAGTAAAAAATTATTGAAGTAAACTTAACTATTTTTAGTATGTAAGTTTGGTCTTCATCCTTAAGTGTCTTTGAATAGGACTTATCTCTGCAGATCAGTTGACCACTGTGGAAGCACTGTTCTGTGTGTTGCTGAGTTCGATCTCTGGTAAGTTGGGTCGCTTCAGGTCTGGAGGTCTGCTTCCAAATTCCAGCCCCCAGACACCTCTTTGAGGACAGTAGGGACCCAAGAGCTAACTTGAAATAAGTAAGATAAACGTCTGTGAACTGGGAATTTGTTCCGTAGATTCTCATTCATTGATATTTAATTGAGTTGAGCCTACTAAGGGAAAACACTGTGCAGGGAGGTGAAGAAGAGAAAGAAAAGAGAGGGAAGAAAAAAGAGACAATAAAATGGACTTGTTAAGGCCCTGAGCGTATTTGTTATCTTTTCTACATATACTTCTGGAGAGTAATGTCTGGTAAAAGATAACACTTGATGATTTACCACTATAAAGAACTAAGAAATCCAGACTAAGAGGCTGAAAGTATGATTGTGTCTCAGACTCTTCTCACGGGTTCATATTTTAATTTGCTTGTTGTAAGTCAGATGCACCATGATGCCCTGCTTTTTCCTGGGGGTTTCTGCTGGGGGAGAATGGATGTAGTCTTTACGGGTGGGCAGGACTGCTTGTGCCTGTGGCCCAGGAGACCTATGAAGTTATTCACCATTACTGTACTAGGCTTTGGATTGTGTTAAATTTGTGGTTGTGTCTGTTTCTCCCCTGCCCAGAGTAGAAATAGGTTCTGTGGGCCCCTCTCCCTTTCTCTTCTATCAGGAATACTTCAGGGATAGGAGAGTCTCATGATCAGGAATGCAGTCTGATTACCTATATATACTTTTTGGAAAGCTAACACATGTAAAAACATAATTCAAGTCTTGTATAAACAATTGGGCTAATTTTTCCAAGCATTTATGGAGTAGTGGAGGTACATCAAAAGTATGTTCAGTTTACATCAGTTCAACTCTATGCCCTAGGGGTGTGTGTGTGCATCTGTATAAACACGTTATTTCAAATACATGGTCCTTAGATGCAAACCTACTACTTCATCTGGTGCTTTCCCTAAGAAGTAGAATGATGTGTTACCAGACTGGGGAAAAGAACTGACTATGTTAGGTTCCTTGAAATATAGTAGATTGGATTTTTAAAAATCATATAAGCTGTTCTTTTTAAGTGGTTTTGGGAGAGTTTTCAGGGCAGGGCAGAAAGTGGGCTTATTTTCTTCCGGTTCTGGAAGACTCCATTCACTCCCTGGGACAGAGCAGATTGATTGAATTGAATTCAGCTTCTGTCAAATGGGGTGAATCTGAATCTGATATTCAAACAGGATAATGTTTGTGAGCAGCAATCTAAATGCCAGTTCTTATCCACATTTTTATCTTTGGAAGAAAAGTTAGTGATTCTCCACAGCTTTAGTTTGGGGTTAAACTAGAGTTCTACTCCAATTCTTTGAAGGCAGAAGTCCCAAATTTATAGTAAATCAAAAGCCATTTTAACCTGTAGATTCGGGTTTGGGTCTTAAAACTTAAGGCTCTTCTGGTTTTGGAGAAAGACAGCAAGCAGCTTCCCAGGCTTGGAGAAGCCCTCCTCACCCCCTGGGTGAGCCTGATCCCATGCCACTGGCTTTAGCCGCCACATCGGGATTATGGTCCAAGGTTGGCCCTTTTCTAGCTGTGTCACTAAAGCCTCAGTTTCCTCATTTATAAAAGAGCAAGAGTATCACCCACCTTGGCAGCCTCATGTGGTTACTACAGGCACTGAAGGAGAGGGTCGTGAAATGCACGTGTAACTGCACAGTACAAGGTTTACAAACCTCATTGAGTACTGTGTCGGGGGATGGCTTCAGGACTTCCTGTCGGTCTTGCTATTGTCTCTCCCTCAGCTCCAGGGCTGCTCCCCAACGCTCCTCCCCGTCACCCTGAGTGGGGCCGGCTGCAGGCAGCCTCGCAGGTACCCGGCGCGGGTTCCGCCCCGCATACCTGTATCTCCCTGCGGCCACCTCCTGCCTTCTGCAGGTCACTCCCCGCCCAGTGTGACAGCCTGCTCAGAATGGAGACGGCGAAGGGGAGATGGCCAGAAGGGCAGCGAGGGGGTGGTCGGGAGTGAGGTACGGTGGACAGATGCCCTGTCCTCCACTGGGAGGGAGTCTCCTGCTCTTGGGGTCTCTCAGACACCTGGAAAGGGTTTAGCATTGATGGAGTTTCACTGCTGTTATTCTAGCTAAAGTGACTGGAGAAACACCACAGCAGAGTGCTTTACACATTAGAAATGCTGTCGACGGTTCCTGTGGTACAGTTTTACTCATACATAGAAGATGGGCAGTATTCAGTATCCAATGTAAACTATTTAATATTAAATGTAACATGATTGCTTGGCTCATTATTTTCATCATTTGGGGCTCTACTTAAATTCAAAATGTATTTATGATTTAGATGCCATTAAAGTGGTTCATGTTAATTTGTAGGTATTTAAGATTTTGTTTGTATGGCACATCTATTCTAAGGACAGATTAAAAACACAAGCAGAAAAAGTTTCGGAAATGCCTTCAGATGATTTTTAAATGAGCTATTTCAGCAGTAATTAAAATTTTCAGCTCTAAAATTTAATGGTTCTGAGGCACTCATAAAGATAACTTATTGCATTATGATATTTCAACATTCATTATCTTTAACTTGGTAATTATCTTGACTGTATGTAACAAAAATTATACAAGTCATCCTTATATGATTATACCAATATTCCTATTTTATTCCCACCAGTGACTTGAATTGAGCGTAAATGAAACTGCCAATTCAGTGAGCCATTGGAGCACATTTTATATAAAATTAGGTTTGTTCGTAGAGTCACATGCTATATTACAAAACATTTGATAAGCACTCTTGGAGACACACAGACAGACACATGCACACACATACTTTCCCCACCCCAGAGAAGCAAATGAATTTGCCCCACTTTAGCTATATTGGTATAATCCAAAGTATGTCTTGAAGAACATTTTTATTCAAGATATTCTTAGAAAAAAGGGATGGAGTCATTAAATACCTTTAGGACACTGCATTATCCCCCACTCAGAATGTGGTAAGGTCTTGGAGTTTTGTAGTGAAGAAAACTACTTATCTGGTTAGTACAGAATTCTCTAAACTCATGGGATCTGAGTCTTTTCATGTAACACTTCTTAACATCCAAAAAAATGTTGTTTTACACATTTTGTCTTCTCAATTCATATGACTAACAAGCTTGATAATTATTCATTTGGGTGTTTTTGTTCATAAATGTACTCATTCAATAAATCATTGTTCCTGGAAATTAAGAATGAGCTGAGTAAAACTAACTGGCATTTAAAGGCTTGAACTTGAAGCCCTGACTCTAATACCAAATTTAGCCAAGCAGAAAATAGCCCAACCTTTGATTGTCTTCTGAGGAATATTTTTATACTTTTTTTTTTTTTTAAGATTTTACTTATTTACTTGAGAGAGAGTGAGAGCAGTAGAGAGAGAGCAGCGGAGGGAGAGGGAGAAGCAGACTCCCCACTGAGCAAGGAGCCCAATTCAGGACTCGATCCCAGGACCCTGGGATCATGACCTGAGCCGAAGGCAGATACTACTCGCCTGAGCCACTCAGGCACCCCCATACTTATTTTATATCAAATAGTAATAGTTAAGAAGTATATCACTTGACCATTGAAACTATCTGCTCCTCCATAAACAGGGCTTCACAAGCTTGCTTATCATACAGTTTCATGCTTTCAGTCACCTGATCTCAGGCATGAGTCATTGTTCAGGTCCATGGAGGAAAGTGACCTCTGGCCAGCACCGGGCTTACTGTTTTCAGGAAGCCTCCTTAGTGTCAGCCTAGGTCAGGTGCTCAGGTACTATGGCTGGCTTGTTTACTGTTATATCCCCAAATACTTGTTGAATGAATAAATGAATTGGGCACCAAAATATTGAGTGTATTTTCTTTTTATCAGTGTCACTGACAAGAAAAATGTGTTAGAGTCTCAACAGGACTTACAGAGCCTTTGCTAAATGCACTTCTGAATGCTTTATGCTCTTTTGGCTGAAGATTGAGCTTCAGTTTTCATACTGGAATTCTTTCTTTTCTTTCTTTTATTTATTTGCCAGAGAGAGAGAGAGCACAAGTAGGCAGAGCGGCAGGCAGAGGTAGAGGGAGAAGCAGATTCCCCATTGAGCACGGAGCCCGATGCGGGACTTGATCCCAGGACCCTGGGATCATGACCCAAGCCGAAGACAGCCACTTAACCGACTGAGCCACCCAGGCGCCCCTGGAATTCCTTTTTAAAAGAATGTCAAAGGACCAAGAACCTGGGGAATACTGGAAAAATAAAAGTGAAGAGCATCAACATAAGATGCGTTTCCAAAGCCGCTAAAAACAAAACAAAACAAAAGCAAATAGTAGTTTGCAATCTTTTTTTTTTTTTTAAGATTTTATTTATTTATTTGACAGAGAGACAGCGAGAGAGGGAACACAAGCAGGGGGAGTGGGGGAGGGAGAAGCAGGCTTCCTGCAGAGCAGGGAGCCCAATGTGGGGCTCAATCCCAGGACCCTGGGACCACGACCTGAGCCAAAGGCAGACGCTTAACAACTGAGCCACCCAGGTGCCCTAGTAGTTTGCAATCTTAAGTGAGCACTTAATATTTGTATTCTTACAAATCATTGAAATCATAGTTTAGTGTGTTTCAGGCTTGTATTTGTTGTTCCTTCAGCCTTCCATGGCCTGCCGCTTCTCCCCCAGAATCTCAGTTTCTCTGAGAGCACAAGTACCTCCCTTTAGCTTAATGTGCAGAGAAGGGATGTGCCTCCCAGAAGTACCGTGTGACTCTTGCCCAGTTGGTAGTACCTTCTCTTTATTATAAAGTAGCATTTTGATTTTAGGTTTGTATCACTCAGTTAATAAAATGTTTGTCCGTAGGTGTCCTACGGTAGAATGTTAGTTTGCAGAGATTATATGTGTTGGAAACATTGCGCAGTGTTAATATCACGTGGCTCACTCCTGTTACTTGACATTGCTCACAGGTTGAGGCTTTAAGAATATATTAAGGCAAAACATGAGTAAATAAGATAGCTCTTAGGCCAGACAAAGCTGATGAATGTTGGATGAAAAGCATACTTGAGGTAAATGAAAAGTTTCTTCTTAGGCACTTTTTCCTTTTCTTGCAAATGCTCCTGAGCATTTTGGGTTTCATTTGCTTAAAGGTAAGAGAAGGATTGCCTTCACTTCTTCATCTCCGCAGTCCTTTGGTTAACTTTGCATCCTTGTGTTTGTCTAGTTTATACATTTTGAACAATGGAGTTAAGGATAAAAGTTACTATCTTTAGTTTGTGGTAATTTTTTTGACAAGACACACATACACACCTTGAATCATTTTTATTTACAGTTTAAATATCAGTCATCCTGTTTTAGTTCCAGAAGTCCATGGCAGCGTCCTTACATATTCCATAATATATCAACAGGCACATGGAATTATGATAGAAAATGTGTCAAGTGGAAGGTCCTATAGTGTGTATTTAAAAATACCTTTGGTATCTAACATTCTTCACGTTTGCTGTAATAAATGAGAGGTTTTAGCAATGCCCTATATGGTAATATCAGATGTTAATGGCATTGATTACCTGTCAGGCAGTGGGAATTGATGGGGAAATGTCCGCTGTAAAATTAAATAGCATTAGAAAAGACTGGACCATGCGTGGTGGGGGTGGGGGGGGCGGGGCTCGGCTGGGCCTGGGAGACTTTGTCAGGGTATTACTGTGAGCTCCAGGTTTTTTCCCCCACGTGATTAAGGCAGGCCATCTGTTCTTTGTTAAATGTTTACAAAAACAGCTTTTCTCTAAAAGATTTAAGGAGATGTGGGTCTGGTAAACACTGTAATATTTCTGAGCACCTTTTTCACCCTATTTCATATAGTACCCAAACATAATTCTGCTGCATATCAAACAGGATTAATATCTTTTTTGTGTTTAATCTTTATGTTTTTTCCTTCTTGTGGAAGATTAAAAATTTTAAGGGATACTAGTTTATGGCTTTATTTATTACTGAAAGGAGCATCTAAAATCATTTGTATGCTAAAATGTGTAGATAAATTTTCAGTCTTTTTGTATTAGATCTTCTGTGCTTTTTCTAGTTCATAAATGTGTACCAGGTATTTCTCATGAGAAGCTGGCACTTTGTTACTGGGGTTAACATGCAGATTAAAGCAAGGTACGCATACCTGGGATTAATTCACCATTCTGAGCTTTAAGTTTTGTTTACTGGTAGACTTTTCTCTTTCCTTCCCTTTCCAGGAAATACTTTTTCTTCCATTTCCTGAAAAATAGTTTGTCCCAAATAAGTTTGATCGCTAAGTCTCTTAAAAAAAAAAAAAAAAGATAACGGCTTTTTCCTTTTTATTTACATTCGGAATAATATGTAACAACTATAATATGTAACAAATGTAATAATATGTAACAACTTGACTTCAGCAGCTGAATTTTAATCACAGTTAAATCAGACGCTGTTAATTCTCAGGTAATGGTAACGTGGACAGCACCTCGGTTGATGTTTATTGAGCGTGTGTGTGAGAGAGAAGTGCAGTAACTTTTTTCAGGGTTTGGCTTGCTGTGCTATTCCTGTGTGGAAACCTCATGTGGACTCGGATCTGTGTGCTCTTCCTTAGACTTCTGCTCTTGTTTCTTTGTCTTTCTGTATACCTTTAATCTTTTTCAGGTTCATCCTCTTTCAGCTATGACTAGGAAAGGAAAATAATGTATTTTAAGATTTTTTTTTAAAGATTATTTATTTGAGAGAGCGAGAATGAGAGAGAGAGTACATGAGAGGGGGGAGGGTTAGAGGGAGAAGCAGACTCCCTGCCGAGCAGGGAGCCGGATGCGGGACTCTATCCTGGGACTCCAGGATCATGACCTGAGCCGAAGGCAGTCGCTTAACCAACTGAGCCACCCGGGCGCCCCTAAGATTTTCTAATACCATTGGATTTTGAAAGAGACTTGGAAATCATCTAACCCAGACCCTTCATTTTGCAGATGAAGAAAATGAACCGTGGATGAGTGAAATGATTTTTCACTGATAATATAGCTAACGACAGGACCCAGACTAGAATTTGTGTCTCTTACCTCCTAATTCTGGGCTCTGTCTCTTGCACCAGTGCAGGTGGAGAAATGAATGTGGGTTTCTTTAGTGACCATAGTAAGGTTTAGTGGGGGAGAGTATGACCACTTTCTTTTCAGGCAGTGACGTCTTAAAATTTTTTTTGTTGGGGGGGTCACTGAACACTTTGGAAATCAAATGAAACCCATCCCATGGAGCATTTCCCAGAAGGATGTCCATATGTAAGATTTCAGGAGAAGCACAGAGTCAGCAGAACACTGGTTTAGAAAACCTAGATTCAGATCAGAGCTCCATCTCCTGCTATGTGACCTTAGGTGATCACATAACATTCTCAGTCTTTATTTCCTTTCTGAAAGATGGGGGCAGATCACCACAGTTTTGTTGTGAGAGTCAGGTGAGCTAACTCCTGAAAGCACCCAGCTCAGTACATGGCATGGAACAGATGCTTAGTTAGTTGTACTGGAATCTAATTTATGGTACCTTGCTGATGGTAAGCCATAGCTTCTGGGTTACTCTCAAGTCCTCTGCAGACCTGGACCTGGGCTCTCCTGCCTTCCCCCCATTTTGGAGGTGGTGTGGTCAGGAGGGTGGGCCTGTAACTCCTTGCGCACAGTACTGTATCCTCGAATGTCAGCGTCCATACCCAGCTCCTAATTAGGGCTGGTGTGGAGATTGAACAGTGTCAGGGGTGTAAGGTGCTTAGCATGTGCCTGGCACATAGTAAGATTGTTGGGTAAACACTAGCAGCCATTCTTGTTGCTGTTTCTGTTAGACTTACTGTTAAGTGTCTGGAGTAGCAGATGAAAAAGGCAAAGAAGAAAAAAAAACCCAACAAACCCAACCCTGAGTGACATTTGCAGATACAACATTTTGAAGTATTTCATTGAAATACAAAGGTTCATTCAATGTCATAATTTATAGTGGAGATGATACTCCACCCCTGTCCTGGTTTGCAGCAGACTCTGATCTCGGCTGACCAGTCAGCATCCCATCCTAATTGTTGGTATTCTCTACTGTATTTAAGCCCATCTCTGGATGCGCTCCTTGTGAATGTCAAAAATCTCCTGCAGGGCTTACCAGCTCAACTATTTGGATTTTCTGTTCCTCAGTGAAATGTGAAAATGTAAAACTTTAGTAACTTAACACAAAACACTCTCTGCATTTCATATTAGTAAAAGAAATTTAATGAATCCGAAGTCACTAAGTTTGGATATGTGCTTTTCATATGGCATTTTCATGTCATTTAAATCAGAAATGGCCTGCACTGTGTAAGATTTGTGCATGATACTTGGATTTCAAGCTTTCACAGTACCTGAATTGTGCAGTACTCAGTACACTTGTTCTTGTTAAAAGTGGCTTAATTGTATATCTTTAATTTGAGCTCTCATTCCTGCATGGGGAAAAGAATTCCATTTAAATTTGTTCTTTGGGTTTAGCTTCTGCCGCTGTTTTGTCATTCACCAAGTCCCACACATGCAGGGGCTGCTACGGAGTTGGACAGTGTCTTCAGCTGAATGAGAATTATTTTTCTTCCTGAACTGAAATTTTTACTGTATTGCTAAGTTACCCCCCCCTTTTTTTTTTTACTGTTTATGTAAAAGCTTTCTTGTTTTTTGGATGAGAGAAAATGATAGATTTTTACAACTGTATAGTTGGTAAAATATTTGCTACTTTGAATGTAAAGTTTCAGAAGCATCAGCTACTAACTTTCAGTTCCTTTCTTCAATACAAAGAATGATAAACTAATTTCAATTCCCATTTGTGTCTCTTAGCATTCTCCATCGGAGCCCTTTCTAGAGAAACCAGTGCCGGATATGACTCAGGTTAGCGGGCCGAATGCCCAGCTAATGAAGAGTGATGAGTACCTGCCGTCCGGAGATCAGCAGCCACAGCAGAAGAAGAAGAAGAAGAAAAACAACCACATTGTTGCAGAGGATCCCAGTAAAAGTTTTGGTAAAGATGACTTCCCTGGTGGGGTTGATAACCAAGAACTAAATAGGAACTCACTAGATGGGTCCCAAGAAGAGAAAAAGAAAAAGAAAAGGCCGAAGGTAAAAAAAGATCCGAAGGAACCGAAAGAACCCAAGGAGAAAAAAGAGCCCAAGGAACCCAAGACCCCGAAAGCCCCTAAGATTCCCAAAGAGCCAAAGGAAAAGAAAGCAAAAACTGCCACGCCAAAACCCAAATCCAGCAAAAAGTCAAGGTAGGCTGTGGGCAGAAACAACCACCAGCAAACACAGTGTAGAAATGAGCAGGGCAGTGAGGGCCCTTGAGAGGGGGTGGGGCCCCGGGATGGGGGGGGTGGGCAACACTTTGATTTTTGCCATCGGGTTCCTTTCTCTGATACCCAAACTAAAAAGTTAAGAGTTTTATACATTCTGAAGTTTAGGACTCAATTACCATGAACCGTTTATTTGGATGGTACATTTTAGACTTCACTGGGTAAAAATTCTTTGTTATTTTAAAACATTTGCTTGTATTTTTAGAACCAAATTACCAGCTTAATTATTTGTAAGCCTAGACCAGCAACCTCATTTTCAATGACAATGCAAAACAGGGAAAGAAGGATTACAGAAGCAAGATAGGTCACTATATTTCACTAAGCGTTCCAGCCCTGTTTCCCAGAAGTCGAAACAGGAGAATTAATTCTCTCCACTTGGCGGAGTAAGCCTTCTAGGGGCAGGGTTGAAATGCTAGTGGGCAACGTGGGAGAAATCAAATAGCAGTTATCCATTAGGTATGCATGCAAGAATAGCATGCGCTCTAGCTTCTAGGAAATACCCTCCTCTACTCCATACTTCCCTCTGTACTTCCCCTACCAACTCTGACCCCCCAGAAGGCATATTTACTCAGTGAGAAAAGCTGAGAGGAGAAGACATTGAAGACTAATTTTTTTCATTTGTACTGAACATTTCTTACAACCGTTCTGAACCAATTCCAAACATCTGAATCTATTTTTCAGAATATGGCTCATGTTAGAAAATATAGTTTCCAGATGGAAATATGGTCAGACTTGGTTAATCTGAACCTGTTTGCAAACTTCATTAGAAAACACACTCCCCCCCCACCCTCCGACCCCCACGTGCATATGTATACACACACGTGTGCACACATGCACCCTCAGGTCTGCGACGGACATGCTTGATGAGAACTTTCTGAGCTCGCTGGCCTGTAAACCTTTGACTTGTAGGTTTTCCTGTGTGCGCATGCACGGATGCAGAGCCGAGATGATTTCTGTGACTACAGAGATGTCCCAGCAAAGGAAAAGAGCAAAGTTGGATTTTCAACTTCTGCTAAAAATATCTATACAGGCCCAAATACGTTATTCTGTAGTGTTTTGAGACTTTGTATCATAGTCATTTAAACATTTTTGTTGTTGGTATTTTTTATGGTGCCAAGATAACGGAATTCTATTCAATAATTCAATCTTACAGGTAACTTAATATTGGCATTTACTTAGGAACCTTCTTTGATGCCTCAGTATGTGGTTTCTTAATTGAAAACCATTATTTTTTTTCCCATATGAACACTCTTCTAAACCCACAACCCATTATAAATTTTGTTTTCATTTACTTAAGAAATATTTCATTAAGTACTTATTCTTTGTAGGTACTGTGTTAAGTGTTAGGATGTGGTGAGCAAGGAGGATATTGTTAGAATTTCAGTCTGACTTATCAGGGTTTTTTTAGAAATATAATTGCCTAAAAGCTAAGTGTTGTGCTTTTGATAGGAGGAAACATGTGCTTATTTTCCCAAGGAGAAATTGCAGCAAAATTTTAAAAGAGTGTATTATTATGATTTTAAAACTTGAAATGTAAGAGCCTGTGTTCTAAAGAAGCTTCCTAGAACTCAGAAAATATATCACCAACACTAGCTTTAGCCTCAAGGTCTGTCGTTACTTTGTATCTTTAATTTTTTTTTTTTTTAAGATTTTTATTTATTTATTTGACAGAGAGAGACACAGTGAGAGAAGGAACACAAGCAGGGAGAGTGGGAGAGGGAGAAGCAGGCTACCTGCCGAGCAGGGAGCCCGATGCGGGGCTCAATCCCAGGACCCTGGGATCATGACCTGAACTGAAGGCAGACGCTTAACGACTGAGCCACCCAGGCGCCCCTGTATCTTTAATTTTTTGAATCTAGCACCTAATGAGAAACATTGGTTAAAAAAAGAAAAGACTAACTGTGTCTTGATGTTGTCACAAATTTCCAAGTATATTACCTTCAGGTTCTGAGTCTATATTGACCTAGTCCTGTCTTTAAAAACATACTTTTAGCTTACCCTTATCTCTTGTGGGATACTTTAGGGCAGATATTAAAATGCTGTATTTAACAGTGAAACTTGTTAAAATTTTCCCAACAACTGTAAACAAGTGTTGGGAACTTGGGGCATCAGATCCAGTTAATTCTGGGCACCGGTGCTGCCATGGTCCAGAGAGGGGGGCCCTGTCTTTACCCACGAGAGAAAATTCCAGTGCATGCTCTCAGCTGCTCATCCTCAAGTTTGCATTGTCTGTGCAGAGTAAATTCTTGGCATTGCTGAATCCGAGTAGTGGCCTTGCATTAGAGTCACATTTTTTTTTTTTAAAGATTTTATTTATTTATTTGAGAGAGAGAGACTGAGAGAGAGAGCACATGAGAGGGGGGAGGGTTGGGAGGGTCAGAGGGAGAAGCAGACTCCCTGCCGAGCAGGGGGCTGGATGCGGGACTCTATCCAGGGACTCCAGGATCATGACCTGAGCCGAAGGCAGTCGCTTAACCAACTGAGCCACCCAGGTGCCCATAGAGTCCCATGTTTTTGATAGGAGAGAGGGCATGTGATTATTTTCTCCCAAGAGGAGTGTTAGGTACCTGAGCCCCTCTCTGTTGCTTTAGACTAATAGTTTCAGTGGATGCCTCCGTGAGGTGATAGTTGCTAATCCCCAAGTGGTGTGCAGGTAATTGAATGGAACATTTCTGGTGAGCATGGGGATGTGCATGCAGAACGGGGGCTGACATAATGGGGCCCAGAAACCTGGGCCACGCCAAGGGGTGCTGGGAGTGTTTGGAGTACCTCTCTTGGCCCTGGTGACTTGACCGCTTGTCGGGCCACCTGCTGAGTCATGACAGAGTGTGGTGAAGACATTCCTGGGGAGCTTTCCTGTCGTTGATGGTCAGATGGGAGTAGCTGTCCAAGAAAATGGTAATTGAATAGAGATTTTCAGTAAATTAACAAACCAACCCACTATTTTGTTGAGCCACAGTTTCTACTGGCCAGATGAATTGAATATGTCAAGTTGTGGTCTTGTGTTCTGCTGAATCTAGGAAGGAAATCGCATCCCTGAAGCACAGATAAGTAGAATGCATACAACTACATGTAAATTCTGAATAGCATAGCAGAATAATTATGTAAATTGAATATGCAGTGATGAAGGTAATAGGGGGTTTGGGTTATGTTAGCACTGGCGTTGAATTGCCAGAGCAGTTTGCTTTTAAGCACTGGAATACAGCAGTGGCAATTTTGTTTTGCAAAATGTTATGTGATACCAGTTATTTCCATCCTTGAATAAGTTAACTTGATGAATTTGTTTATACAGAAAATAATTTTCTTACAGAGGGCTGAAATAGAAGAGAATAAACAGAAGTGAAATGAAAAATTTAGTGCAGAACTGCTCACATCTTTCCTGTTCAGCCCCGCATGCCAGGTCGTTGGTGACGCCCCGCAAACGAATGCACTGCCCCGAGTGGGCGGTGACGGAAGTGGCCCCTGTGGCCTGCCTGGCCCTGCGTTACGTCTGTGGTGGGCGGAGGGCTTGTTTTGCATCATTCACACATGCTCAGTACTAAAGGACATTTAAAAAGGGTGGCTGTCATCAGGGGGCTGATTGTGTACGCCTTTAGGATGTCCGGACGTCTCACCACCTGCCATTCTGCTGCATTCCCAAAAGTGGCTGGGGCTTGAATCTGTGGCCATTCCCCAGGAACTGGCCCTTTGGGCAACCAAAATATAATGGTTCTCCTGTGCAGGAGAACTCAAAGAATCTGCCCAGAAGCTGTGACATAGAATGGGAGGGAAACAGAAAAAGGTATTCAGCCTTTCAGGAATAGACATTTAAAATCTTAAAAATGAGAAAAACGGGCCACATTCCACTTTTCTATTAGAAATGTATCTTTCTTCTTTCCCTTTTATGTTAAATATGTATTTTTCTACCCATTTTTTCCTAGTGCTCTCCCCAGGTGTCCTTATAGCCTTCAAATATTGGCAGTAAATACTGAAAATAAAAGCTAAGACATTGTGGGCTGGAGGGGATGCCATTTTGCATATGGAAGGATTCAAGGAGCTGAAATAGGAGGATTTGCATTCTTCTCTTCAATGCGTTTTCTGTTGTGTATGCATGGGCCTTGTGAAATGAGAGAGAATTTGGAGGAAGCGCTTCCTTTGAATGACTCTTGAAGGATTTAGTGGTCCATTTAGCTATATAAAGATTCTTTGAATGGACATAAAGAAGGGAACTTGGCCAAAGACTGTGACTTGACTAGCGAAGCGCCAGTTAAATGGAGCCGTGGAGATTTGCTTCTGGTGCAGCTTCCTTGCTGTCTTCCACCTCCAACATTAAAGTTAGTAGGAGACTAAAATGCTATTTCTCAGTGAAGAGTGATGAAATATTTTATTTAAAAATGGACAGTAAACATACTGCTCTTGTTTTTTAAAAACACAAAGTACCAAAAACACGTAAGGCATATTTTTTTGCAAACCACACTGTCATTGATATTTATGTGGCAACTTTCTTCTGAGGAACTTTGCTTTTCAGATTTTTTTTTCCCCTCAGTTATGATCTAAGAAAGTAGCAGCATTTTACCTGAGGAATATTTTTATTCAGCCAACGAGCCCAACGGTGGTATATTTTGGTAACCTAATACGTAGTTTATATAGTGTGCTCTTATACGTGTACAATTTCTCAGCAGAGATGAGACACAAAAACAAACCATCAAACTAGTTTTACTTAATAAGTACAGAAAACCTGGAGAGTCAGATACCTCTCCATCAGGTACGTAGGTGGTAAGTTAAACCCACAGCTTTTCTTCTGTTTTCTTGTTCCTTCTTTTACATCCTGTGATTTAGTTTTGACTCATGGCATTGGGTAATTGGAGATTTTGCATGAAGTATTTTGGACAGTATGCCTGCAGAAAAGGCTGCAGATTTTTTTAACGAATAGTCACAAGACGGACTTCTGAGCCCTTTCGGTATTGGAGAGGAACAGGGAGAGAAAGTGCCTGTGGGCGGGCGTTGTGCATCTCCTCCTGCTGGCCTGCCGTGCCAGGTTTCTGGTTCATTAAATCCAAGCTCTAGGTCAGGGATGGGACCAGGTAGGTGCTGCCTCCCCTGGTGGTCTGAACGGTTATCTTCTCTTTGAAAGGGGGCCATTGGGTCTTTTTGTTGTTGTTGTTAAGATTCATTCATTGGAGAGTGAGAGCATGCCAACGGGGAAGGGGCAGAGGGAGAGGGAGAGGATCTTAAGCAGACTCCCCGCTGAGCAGGGAGCCCCCATCTCAGGACTCCATCCCAGGACCCCCAGATCGTGACCTGAGCCAAGATCAAGAGTCAGATGCCTAACCGACTGAGCCACCCAGGCGCCCCACCATTGGGTCTTTTTAACCCCAAATCCTTTTTTCCTTCAGGATGACCATCTCAAAGTCTTTGTGTTGCCAGTGACAGGCCGCATTACCACCCTTCCTTTATCCACATTGTCTTCAGTCAGCTGAATGAGCAGCGATGGAGTAGCCATCAGCCACTTTTTAGTACAGACTGTGCTAGCTTTAGCAACATGTGGTTTGGTTCATAGTCCTTGGGAGAAGAGAATGCCCAATGCTACTGACCCTTAAAAAGTAGGTTCTGCTAACTCCTGCTCTGCACTCGAGGCGGGAACAGGCCACACTGGGCCCTGCTAAAGTTTGTTTCTGCCTGTCCAGGGAGCTGCAGTGGTCTTGAAAGTGGTGGCCTGCAGCCACTTTGGTGTCTGTCGGAGAGAGTGGCATAGACCCCGCCTCCAGCTCTCACTGCACCCTGCACACAGACGGTGGCGGGGAGGGGGCTGTGGGTGGCAGTGGGATGTTAAAGGGGGGTCATTCTGGAGACATGTTCCTTTGAAGGCTTTTGTAAGTGGAATTTTAGGGCGGAACACATGTTGCCATTGTAGAGGTGGTGGTGATAGAATTGGAAGATAAAGAGGGGCGCCTGGGTGGCTCAGTCGTTAAGCGTCTGCCTTCGGCTCAGGTCATGGTCCCAGGGTCCTGGGATCGAGCCCCGCATCGGGCTCCCTGATCCGCGGGAAGCCTGCTTTTCCCTCTCCCACTCCCCTTGCTTGTGTTCCCTCTCTCACTGTGTCTTCTCTCTGTCAAATAAATAAAATCTTTAAAAAAAAAAAAAAAGAATTGGAAAATAAAGAGCAGAAGGAGTCCTAGGCTGATTTTTTAAAATGATTATTAAAAATGTCTATATATGAAAATGTTTTTGAAAAGTAGGAAAATAAATACAAATGCAAAATTTGTCATGTGATATACAAAGATCTTTCTGCTGGTTGTCTTCTGCCCAGGTAAGGGCCCCTTCAAGTCCGGGTGCTGTGCAAAGCCACCCTGAGAGCGTCATTGGCCATCTGAAACACCAGCCCTCCCTGCAGCTTCTCAGACAAGTCTGTGTGGCCTAGCTTTAAAATGTTAACTAGGGGGGCGCCTGCGGCGCTCAGTCGGTGAAGCGGCTGCCTTAGGCTTATCATGGTCTCAGGGTCCTGGGATCGAGCCCCGCATCAGTCTCCCTGCTCAGTGGGGAATCTGCTTCTCCCTCTTCCTCTGCCTCCCTCCCCCTCTTCAAATACATTTTTAAAAAATTTTTAAAAATGTTAACTAGGGAAATAGTGTGAATTAAGAAAAAAGACACCATTCTTCTTTATTTTGATGTTTGAGAGATAACACCCTTGAACTTCCATTAGAATACTAATTGTATATGTAGCCCTGATATCTGTATGAACAGTATAATGTCATGGTCCTTTGGCTTCTCCTGTTAGAGTGGGTGGTAATATTTTCTCCTTGTGGGTTTTACCATTCGTTCTGCCTAATTCTCTACCTACCTGTAGCATCTGATTAAAATGTGGATGAGCAGCATGTCTCGTTTGTTGTATTGGCCATGCTGGCAGATCGGAGAAGATCATTATGAATCTCTGGAGTGGGGTTCTAACTGCCAAAGTTAGCCCAGTGTCCCCCTTCGGGGGTAATGGGAATGCTGTGCCTAAAAATAAGAGTGGCATCTGAGAATTGGGCACAAGCAGCCACATCTCTGCCCTACTGTTTGGCACTTGGGAGAACATGCTACAGGAAAAGGGTGTACTTTTTGCATTCGTTTTGTAATGTCTGATTTATTCTTTTTTTTTTTTTTTTTAAGATTTTATTTATTCATTTGAGACACAGATACAGAGAGAGAGAGCAGGGAGAGAAGCAGAGGGAGAGGAAGAAGCAGGCTCCCTACTGAGCCAGGAGCCTGATGCGGGGCTCCATCCCAGGACCCTGGGGTCATGACCTGAGCCAAAGGCAGATGCTTCACCATCTGAGCCACCCGGGCGCCCCTGGTTTATTCAGTTCTTTATGTTGCAGTGCCAGGTGGTGCCATATAGCCAAAGTGGCCAGTGTTCATGTTGAGCTTCTGTGATGAGATAACGTATTAGCTAACTAGAGTTCTTTTCCATGTTACTGGCAGATCTTAATTCAATCCATAAAACTCAGTAACCCTTAGATTTTCAATGATAATTCTTGACTGCATGATGAGTCTCCCCCACCCCGAATATATTTAATATATTAAAAATGGATTTGGCTGGTTCAAGAGGTTTTCTATTCTACATTTCCTCCCTCCCTCCCTCTCTCCCTCCCTCCTTCCTTCCTTCCTCCCTCCTTCCTTCCTCCCTCCCTCCCTCCCTCCTTCCTCCCTCCCTCCCTCCCTCTCTCCCTCCCTCCCTCCCTCCCTCTCTCCCTCCCTTCCTCCCTTCCTCCCCTCCTTTCCTTCCTTCCTTCCTCCTCCTTTAAATAAAGGGCAGCAACCCTGTAGCTGTCCTCAGGACAGGGTTCTGATGTTACTGGAAGGCTACCCAGAGATGGCCCAGGTAACAGAAGACATTCACTAGGACAGGTCCCCGAGGCCTGAAGGGCACGCCAAAAGGCCAGGCGAGCACTGGACTCTTAGGGAGATCTCTATGAGGAGGTTAGATCCCTTCAAGCCAGGTCCAGGACTCAGAGGAGGGCCCTGGAACCAGACGGGTGTGGCTCCCGTCTTAGCAGTGCCACTTCCCGGGCTGAGTGTGTCACCTGTCTGACCCTCAGTTTCTTCATCCTTGGAAAGTTTGATTGTAAAATGTAAAGGCGAGGCATGTTGAGTTGAAATATACTCTATCTTTTCTAACTTTCTTTGTTCTTTCCTAAAAATTTAGCATAGTAAATGTACTTAAGGAGTACCTGATGCTAGAAGAGCTATTTAAGGTAACAATTTAGATTAAATTAAATGTCTTAGAGGTGTCCCATCCAGTAACTTTCAGAGAACTTAAAAAAAAAAAGCCTATTAATTTGTCATTGAAATCCTATGTTTGTTGTTCAGAAATAAAATAGAATCCCCTCCCCTTCTCTCTTTCTCTTCTCAACTCTTCTTTCCCTTTTTCAGGCAGAAGAGTGGGGTGAAGAATTTATGGGTGGAGTTGAGGAGCTGGGATGGCAAGGCATCCGCTTGGCCGGTGGCTCAGCACCTGCAGGCTGACTGGCCGGGGGCCCAAGGGTGGGGGTGGGGGGCAGGTCAAGGCCCTTGCTCCCATCCCACCCGGATGCTGTCTGCCCCAGGTCGTCCTGTGGAGCATGTCTGGCGTTGCGGCAGTCTCCCGAGTGCTCCCGGGCCTTGGCCTTCACCTTCACCTCGGCGGCTCTGACCGCCTTCGTGGGAAGGAGTTGGTGGGCCTTATGTTTACTGTCTGCGGTGCAGTTTGTCTCTTTCATCATTAGCTTTTTCTGTTTGTTCTGCGTTTTATTCCATTCTAGTTTAGCCATTGCATAAATTTTAGTCTAAGGACTTTATTTTAAAATTTTTATTTTGTTTTGTTGGGTTAATTTTACTTGATGATGTGTCACATTTTATGTTGCCTTAATTGACACTTTGAGCTCTTAGTACTTTATATTGTCTCTTTTTTCTTTTGCTTCTTTCTCTTTTAAGTTTCTTTTTCATGGTTTAAAAACTTAGAGGAAAATCCTATACTCAAGTTGAGAGGCTTGATGCTTTTCTTTCCACCACCATTGGGCCCTTGACCCTCACAGCTTATTACAGTTTTCATTATGGCAGCCTGGATCTTTTAGAATTGCAATACACCACAAACGTCTTGTGCCAGGAATGTCTCTCTCACTTACATCCATTAATTTTGATTCTTTATTAAAAAACCTTTTGAGCATAAAAATACAAGGATATCTTTCAATACCTTTTACTCTTCTTCTAAAAGATGATAGTATGACATTTTGGCTTGAGTCCCTGCACACAAATCTGATTAATGTTCACGACCTAAGCCTCAAGGTTGATTTTTCCCAGTATGAGAAGAATCTTCACTAGCTTATCCCATCTGAAGTGTCTGTCTGATTGAGGACTCCCTCCCATTGTCCATACCTTCAGTAACCATATTCTCATCACATGTGGTTCATTTTCAAACTGCTTTTCTTCTTTTGAGGACTTAGATCCTTAGGCTGATGCTAATCCTTTAACTGCATTCTGTTTTGCAGTAAGTCAGGGCAGCTAGCTGGATTTATAGTAAGTTCTGGCCCTTGGCTTGTTTAAAAACCTGTACTCGGGCGCCTGGGTGGCTCAGTTGGTTAAGCGACTGCCTTCGGCTCAGGTCATGATCCTGGAGTCCCTGGATCGAGTCCCGCATCGGGCTCCCTGCTCGGCAGGGAGCCTGCTTCTGCCTCTGACCCTCCCCCCTCTCATGTGCTCTCTCTCTCTCATTCTCTCTGTCTCAAATAAATAAATAAAATCTTTTAAAAAAAAAAATAATAAAATAAATAAAAACCTTGTACTCATTCTCACCAAAAAGAATTAGTTATCTCTGTGCTGTGTCTTAGGTGGAATGAGTTCATGCCACCCCATTTTAAGTCCTGCCATGTAACCCTTCATTGTAGACCCTTACAGTCAGAAGCTAACTACGAACCCTTCCGTAAAGGGTATGGAATGTCCTCAGCACGTCCCTCCATATGACATGTATTCTCTGAAGACAGAGTTTGGGTTCTCAGAGTTCTCATCAAGATGGCCTGTGCTTTGACCACACTGGGGGCAATTATAGCACTTTAGAGCCTGGTCTAGCAGTGGTGACCGAAATGTCACTAAGCTATGGACCCTGAGCGTGTCCAGCTGCCCACCTGTGTGACCCTGCTCTCACGATAAAATGTGAAATGGAAATCGAGCTGGTGAAGGGACAGCGGCCCTTCAAACTGCTAGCACCATCCCCAGAAAAATGTGCTGCTTGTCTCGCTTCAGGAGTTGATACAGAAGGTGGTTCTGTATCTCGGTCACACCAGCAATGATGGGAGGTAAGGCTGAGGAAATGAAAGAACTTGAGGAGGAGGGAGGGGAAGTATAGCAATGTACTGGTTTTGAAAACTTGCTAAGTCTCCTTCTATTTCGTTAGCATGTTAGTCCTATTTTACTGAGCTTCATAGGTCTTTCATCATAAAGATAGAATCTCTGTGGGGTTTTCTTAAATGAGTTAATGAGAAAAGCACTTTAGAGTAGCGCCTGGCACATCATAAGGGCTGTATATGTGTGTGTTGTCATCGTCGCTGTTACTTGGGCTCTTTAGTTAAATCGATCTGTTAAAATTGATAAGGATCATACCTGACCAGGCACCAGGAAAACAAAGATAAATAAGACCTACTTCTTCCTCTTTTCTGAGCTTCAGAGATGGTTGGAGAAAGACATAGACTCACACACACACTCAGGTACACACACAGCTTTGGTTTGGGTTCATTGCGGGAGTGCAACCCCCATACTGTGTGTATTTTAAATATCCCGTGTGTGGGGTCCACCAGGTGACATGTAGGTGGAGTGATCCAGAAAAGGCTTCTCCAAATGAGTGATGGCAGTAGATGGAGCGGGGAGGGAAATGGAGGTGGAAGAGATAGGTGGACCCGCTAGGGAGTAGTTCTGCGTGTCTGCAGCATAAAGGGTGGGTGGGGGGTTTGGGGTGTGAGAAAAGTAGACAAATACTGTTGCCAGTTGCAAAAGTTGCAGAAGGCCTTATATGCCAATGCAGACTCTCAGGCATTATTGCACACGGGATTGGACTTCAAGCCGAATGGTGCTGTCAGCTTTACACTTCAGCTGGTCACCATGGTGACTTGTGCAGGGTGGGTTGGGTTGGGTTGGTTTGGTTTGGGTTTGGGTTTGGGTTTTGGTGGCAGCGCCATATCCCTGAACTAGGAAACGTGGGAGGCAGAGCAGGTTCAGGAGAGGAGTGGGGGCAGACATGATTTCTCCAGGGCAGAGGCCATTTAGGGCCGCAGTGAGAAAGCGTTCCCCGCACGGCCCCGGTCTTCCCTGTGGTCCTCGCCAGCAGGTCACTGCGCGGGGGCCAGCATCACCCGCTCCCATGAGCAGCCATCACGGCAGCTGTTGGGGCTTCTGTGTCTGCGCCGGGCTGCTCGGTGGCCTCATTCTCAACATTGGAGTGTCAGCTTAAGGGAGGTTTCTTATTAGTAACATTCTCTTATCCTCAATGGGAAGAGCTGCCCTGTTTGTGCCTTCCAGCTTTCCAAGTTGTAATTTGGGAGAGGACTGTTTGTATAGCTGTGTTTTGGCTCTGACATTAGAAAAGACTAGCTTTGAACCAGAGAGGTTTAAATCATGCCGATGGAGGTGGATTTTCCCCAGCAGCCTCACAGTGGGTCACCCTGCCTGTGGGTCCCGAGGGTGACGAGGCGGCGGGGGGACGGAGGGGGGTTGTGACGGCTGAGGTGGGAGATGACACCTGCCTGGACTAGCGCGGTGGTCCTGGGCTTGGAGAGGAGTGGCCTTTGGGATTGTGGGCTGGTTTGTTCTTCCAGCTTGTGTCGGGGACTGTGGATAAAGGACCTTCCTTCTGCTCGTGTTGCTTAGAGGAAATGATCTGTGGTGAAGTGGGGTTCTGAGTCTGCGGTTGATTCAGCCCGAGCGGGTCTGAGCCACGCCAGAGGATTTGTTCCCAGCTGTTTGTCTTCCAGATGTGCGTCCATACTGGCCGTTTGTGTCAGACACTGCCAAAGCCTTCATCCACTATCTCACTTAAACCTCCTAACGAATCTTGGAGGAAGATAGAATTACTAACCTCATTTTACAGACGAGGAAATGGAGTGGCTTGTCCAGGGTCCCAGACAGACAAGGTTCTACGTGACAGAGTCGGAACTTGAACTACGGTGTGTCTGACCCACATCAGTGCTCTAACCCACCATTCTGTATTACACCTCATTGGTTAAAAATTCTGACTTTGGTGCTTTTTGGGGGGCAAAGCAGTTTTCATATAACACTTAGTTGAATAGCCAAACGAGCTTGTTGCAAAACAGTAGCAAAGGCAATTTAATAATTAAAGTAACTTCGTCTTGTCCTTGATTGCATCATGTCTTCGGGCGGACACCGAGGATCTTGTAGCTTTTTTGACTTCTTGGCGTGTTTTTGATTTGTATATTGGTGTCATGAGAAGATGTCAGCATGGAAATGCTTGGCTGTCTCTGAGAGGTGCTAACAGTGCAAGGTCTAATGAGTTCAGAAATCTTTCAGGAATCAGATCTGGGAGGAGTGCTTCCCTTGGCCACAGGCTTTTTCCCCCTAAACATTTGGAGAGGTCTTGTCTGACTTTTAGCAGCCTTGGAGGTTCTACGTAGTTCATTCATGGGAAGGGCAGATGGAAAATCATTAGCACTTCTCTCCTTCAGCAAATTGATATCTCATCAAACCTGGGCTCTGGTGGCTTTAAGACAGTAAGCCTTTTTACTCCTATAGGATAGTTCACACAGGGTGCAGTAACCCCACTAAATTAAATTGTGTACTTAGCTCCGGTGCAGAGGGGTCACCGTGAAAAGCACCGGCTGCCGACTTACTTTACCTGGCAGTGGTTCAACTCTGTGACAGGCCTACCTCTGATTTAAACAAATTTGAGAAATATGTAAAGTTTTGGAAGCAGTTTTGCACTGATTTGATAAAAGAAACCACAAAACACTGCAGCGCAGGTGTTGAGAATGTTTGAAAGCTGATTGAGGGAAGCAGATGGCTTTAGTCAGTGGCATCCAGCCAAAAGAGCAGGTGCTGGTCATGTGACCGCTGGTTACCAGGGTAATCTGATTGCTCTTGGCGTGCAGATGAAAGGAAAGGGGCCCAGCGTTCAGCTGTAGTATTGTATAATTTGTGGCAGTTAGAGCGGAAATAAATGCTGGAAATGGAGCCTCATAGTAGGGGAGACTTCTGTCCATGTGTAGCGTAAACACTAGGACAGTTGGATGAGGAACTGTTGTATGGATTTTTTTTTTTAATTTAAAAAATATTATTCTTTCCATGGATCTTTTGGGGACTTGAAGTTTTTAGGACACTGCCTTTTTAAAAATTTTAAATAAAAAGAACTCTTTAAACCTAACTGCCGTTTGCTATAATCTTGAATTCTTGTAAGTTACTTCCTTATGTGGCTATTTACTATGCTAAAATGTTCACAAAATAAAAACAAGCTCTGAGTATTTAGAAATAACTAGTTTAGGATTACCAAATATTTTTTTTACTCATGACAAAAGTACATTTTAGGTGGGTGATGGATACTTTATTATACTAACATGCTTTCGAAATATTTTGCATGACGTGTGCTTTATTGAAATAAAAGCATAGAGATGTCTTGGTGTCTTTTGTAGTAGCTGAGGCTGAAAAAAATGCTGTTTAATGCATTCTGTCAGCATACTTTTCTGGAATTTATAAACTTCAATAAATAAACTTTTTAAAGGTGTTTGAAATACATCTTTTTTACCAAATTTGTTAGAATTTAGGCTTTCTAGAAATAGTAAATATAATTAGGTGAATTTAAATGTTGGATAATGTGATAATGTTAGAAAACCTTGGGGCTGGTTTGGAAATTGGAATGGAGGTAGCATTAAATGTACACTCTAAAAGAATGTCAAATAAAGGTTCTAAAGGTAATGGTAAACTTAAAAATTCTTTTTTTTGAGAGTTCATTCACGTCTTTTGACTTATGTAACATTCAAATCCTATTAATGTTTGACAGAAACATAGTATGGAACATGCACTTTAATTATTGGGGTCGCTTTGCTATATTTTTGTATTTCAGAGACCTAGCTTTTGAAAGAGAGGCTGTTGTGACTATGTTTAAAAAAAAAAAAAAATGCCTAGCACCAACATAAAGCTTATTTTAAATGAAGAAGACAGCATTAAGTAAAATTATGTGGAACAGGAAATTACCATATATTTTGTTATATTTTAAAAGGCTGTCATTGGATAATAATGTAGCTGGATGACATAGTAGAGGACACCTAGTAGTGTTGGTTATGAAAAGGACTTAAATAGGAGTATTTAAAACTCTTTGCAAGAGACACAAAGAAATGATCATTATAGTCTAGTTTCCCTTGACATTTAAAAAAAAACAACATTCTGTACCTTAAAAACTTGATAGCAAAACTACTTCTTGATCTGATTTTTCATTATGGCTTTGGTATATTGGCAGGGATTTTGCATTCTCTAGAAGAACAAATGTACTCAGTGTGGTACTAGGAGTTTTTGCATGAAATTTCTTTTTAATTAGGTCAGATATTTGCCAAAGGTCATCAGTGTGGGGTTTTGCCGTAAAAACTTAATTGAGAGTGCCATTTAACTATAAATGGCCAACATGCATCGATTTATCAGTTGTCATTGATACTTTCGGGATATTAATGTGGGAAATATAAGGCATGGGGCATGTGGAAAACCTCATTAAAAAGTGAACACTAAGTGATCCACTTTGAATTCTAGTAATAAGAAACCTGATTCAGAAGCAAGTGCTTTGAAGAAAAAGGTCAACAAGGGAAAAACAGAAGGTTCTGAAAATTCAGACTTAGACAAAACGCCCCCACCATCTCCTCCTCCTGAAGAAGATGAGGACCCAGGTGTTCAGGTAATACCGTCATTCTGATCCCGAGCCTTGGTTATTTAGCATGGGTAACTTTAGCCGCATATCAAGTACACTAGACCTCCCCTGTCTTTGTTACAGAGCTGCTTTAAAGGTGGCTTTATTGTTGTCTGGAACGCTAGATCCATTATGGTGAGAGCTGGGGGCCAGCACGAAATTAAACCCCTGACTTCGTGGTTTTTTCATCTTTGACCCCGTGATAAAAAAACTGAGAATCTTCATTTACTTCTGTAAATGTATCTTTCAATGTTGATGTATGTATTAGTGTTAACATAATGTTGATATATGTATCATGTAAAGCTGCTTTCACATTTCTGCTTTTCTCTGAAGTTTGGTTGCTTGTCAATTATTTTTCAGAATAAAAATAATCTGTAGCTTGTCTTAAGGTTTCTGACATTTGATGGCCAGAGTTGAGATGTATAGTCATGTAATAATAAAGTTTCTATGAACAAGTTAGTGACTTTTTTGGATGGCAACGGTGCAGAACTTTTCAGTGTTAGGTTCTCCTGACTTTTGGAGAATTTTGTAGGAAGCAGTTGAAAAACTGGAATAAACATTAGGAATTTAGATTCTTGTGTGTAAAGCCCACTGCCTTCACTGATTGGACTATAAGGTAAGTTAAAAATTATTTCCTTGTTACATTCTCTGGAATCATGCCAATATGTTCCACTGGGATGGCTAAGAATGTCACTTTAGTGAATGACATCTAAGTTATCAAGGAACAGTTACTGGAGTCCTGCTCGAATAGGAAGTCATCCCCTAACAGCCTGCTTGCCTTTTTCTGAGTGTTCAGTCCACACTAAGTATTTGCTACCTATACCTCTACCAATTTGCTTAAAAGTTAGAAAAAAAAAATGTGCCATTTGCAGCTCTCTTCTAAAGAATTTCAGATGGGTTTGGTTTTTTGTTTGTTTGTTTGTTTTAAATATTTTATTTTTAAATAATCTCTGCACCCAACATGGGGCCCGAACCCACAATCCTGAGATCAAGAGTCACCTGCTCTCCCGGCTGAGCCAGCCAGGTGCCCCTGTTTGTTTTTTAGTAGAGCTCCCTGATGTCTATAATGTCACGGAATGGCTTAAGCTAAGAGGGCCTGAAAGGGAGAGGAAAGAGAGAGTACCTGTGAATGAATGTGGTTTGGTTTGGTTCCGTAACTAACTTGTGATGCCTCTGGCCGTTGGGGTGAATTTTGTAATTTCCTTTTACACATCACTGAAAAGATAGGAAAGGTAAGTAGACATCTTTTTTTAATTGCTTAGGGACTTTTAAACTAAAGTATTTGAATGATTTTAAATTTTATTTTTATGCACGAGGGTGTTTTTTCCTGCATCATGTTTGCTTAAACTAGGGCCTTTATGGCAGTAGTATTTGGACAACATTAAACAGATTTATTCACAGGTCAAGAAAATTCCATTGTTCCCTCATAAATAACGCCGCTGTTTCTTAAAAGCATTTGTATTAATAGAGACTCGGTTGGACTTTATGAAATACTAATTTTTTTTTCCTTCTGCATTTCAGTTATAGAAGAAGGCTAATCTATTCAAATGAACAACAGTACATCCTTTCTAATTGGCTAGTGCATAACTGTTATGGGTTCAGTAGCTCATACAAGCAACCACCCAAGGAGATCTGACTTTGAAGGCAGGTCTTTCTCTGTGTCCCTGACACAGGAAGTGATGCTGATTGCTGTTTGTTGTTTCTTCCTGTAGCATATGCATAAAGAGCTTACAGTTCTTGAGTTCTGCAATTGATTTGTTTAAACTAGTAAATGCCATATAATGTAAACTCAAAATTGTATCTCAAAGTACTACAACAGAGAGATAGTGGAAACACGTTTAAGTCTTCTCTTTGGTATAGCCGTGTTAATTATGTGCAACTTTTCTAAAGCAATCGAAGCTTAACAAGTTGACCTATTATTTTAGTGTCAGTTCAGAAGTTTTGAGTTATGACTTATTTTATTTTTTTAGATTTTATTCGAGAAAGAGAATGAGCAGGGGGAGGGGCAGAGGGAGAGAGAGAGGGAAGCAGATTCCCCATTGAGCAGGGAGCCAGATGCGGGGCTGATCCCAGGACCCGGAGACCATGACCTGAGCTGAAGGCAGACGCTTAACTGATGGAGCCACCCAGGCGCCCCTTGAGTTATGGTTTAAATGGAATGCTTACACTTTGTTTTGAGTCACCGAAATCTTTCAAATAATGACAACAAGATGAAAATACAGATTAGTGCATTTCAGTTTAAATTGATAAATGAAATACAGATATTATGCCAAATTTTACAAAATTAAAATATTGTTCCTCTTTTTTTTTTTTTTTTTTTAAATATTGTTCCTCTTAACAGCCCTTTATAGCTTAAAGAAATTGACAGTTGAGAAGTGAGGGGTGGTTAAATGGGTACAGGAGCAGGAGTTACTCTGGATCAGCTTTGGGAAGAGAGAGGGGAAGCTGTGCAAGGTAGCCTGGCCTTGTAGCCTCAGTGCTTTCTAATTTTTTTTTTTATGGAAAGGTGGAGCTTAATCATGATGACTTTAGTCCTACTAATTTCATTTGGCATTCATATGTACCATGCACTGTTCTAAATGCTTTAAATGAATTCCATTGTGTGGTCTAATTCCTTTATGTGATCTTCAAGTATGCTTATGACGTAGTTAACTACCATTAACCCCATTCTGCAGACCAGGAAACTGAGTTCCACAAAATAACATGTCCAAGGTCACGTAGTGAGAACCAGGGCTAATTCAGATGCTCAGTGCTCAACTCCAGGGTCCACAAGGTCAGACTGCCTTCGGTGGTGTGGGGAAGGGTCACAGATGGCAGAACCCCTGCTGATTTTTGTCCCCCCTGACCTGGAATTGGTTCTGGGCGGGGCTGACTAGGAGGGTCAGAGGAGGAACCTCTGGTCTAGGTTGCTACTCCTGCTGGTCTGAGCCGTTAGGAAGTCCATTATTAAGATGTTATCCCACAGACCTTGAGTCAGAAAGGTGCTTTGCACCCCTCCGGTCACAACCGTGTAGGGCTAAGAGCTCATAGTCTCCAACAACTTATTTGATGGTCATATTATACTGAGTTTGTGTTGTGAGTCATCTCACATCCTGTCTTGAGAGCAGAGAGAGCAGAAAAGTAATAAAACAAAATGAGGGTAAAGGTGCTGGGCTTCCTTGGTTCTGACTCGAGCCACTAATGTCCTTGCTTGTTCCTCCCCAGATCTGCATGGTGGGGTGACTTGCCTTTCTGCCTTACTACTGACCAACTTTAAAATTCACGAGTCTCTTTTTAAAAAGTTTTATTTCATAGTTCTTAGTAAAAAGTTCGCTAGTGTTACTTTTCTCAGTATTTTTATTCTATGTGCTTCATGAACTCATTTACAAGCTGTAATCTTATACTTATCAGTGATTTAAAACTTACACATGTCATTTTATAGTTATGTTAGATTTTTATCAAATACACATATTAATGAATGGTTATTTCTCCTCATTTTTAATTAACTGACAAAACTAATTCTTCATCAGAAAGGTCTAACAGTACAGAATTATTTTGAACAGAAAGTGTAAAACTCCTCCTGCTCCATTCACTTCACTCCCTAGAATCAGTAGTTACTAACAATTTGTTGTGTGTCTTTTCAGTTTTTTTTTTGTTGTTGATTGAAAACGAATACACATATATATGTTCATTTTTTTAGGAAATATTCATTGAGTCATAGAGAAATAAACAGGACATTCAGTGTCCTTGTCTTGAGTTTATGTATTGATGATCCACATATACAAGATATGCACAAGCGCTTCTGTTACCTTAAATAGAATTAGAAGTTACTTATTATTATGTGACTTGCTTTTTTTAATTTTATAATTTATCTTCCAGATATTCTAAGATCTAAAAGTTTGGGTCTAAAAAACAATGGAGGTATTTTGCAGATATCTGAAGATATGTACCTTACTAGAAGTGCAATTGCTAGGGTCAAAGGGTGGGCCTGTTTTAAATTTTGACAGACATGACCACACTGTCCTGCTAAGGTGGATTGGGTTCCCTTTTGACACGGGGGTGGGAGGGGATCTATTTTACCAATAGTCTTACTAATACCAGCTATTGCCAGGATTTTACATTTTAATCAGTGTGGTAAAAAATTTAACCAAAAGAATAGAGTTAGTTTTTGTAGTCATTCATTATAAATTCTGCCATTCAGTCCTTCATCTCTTCAAAAATATTCAGACTATTGCCAAGATTAAAATGCAAACCTTTTATTTAAATGGCCCTCTGAAATACTATTTCAGTATTTATATAGAACTTCATAATTTGCAGATTATCTTCTAATGCCTTCACTTTTTTGGACCTTTTATTAGAGAAAAAATTTTAAAACATACAAAAGTAGAGAGAATAGTAAAACGAACTCCTATATACCTGTCACCCAGCTTCTATATTGCTTTCACTTCTGAGTAAAGAATCAGTTCTGTCATTCCTTCCATTGCCCAGCTGAAGGTCTGGTAGCTGGTGGTGGAGCCTCGGCAGCCCCCGGCGGCTGACTCCAGATTTCCCCCCATCTCCATTATGTTCATTGCCACTGTGGCTTCTTAGGTGACTTACAGGGTTAAACTCATCAGCTTTTCTTTAAGATTAATTAAAAAAAAATCCATATATCTTACCATCTGAAAAGTTATAAAGAGCATCAGTGATGGCTTTTTAAACTTGCTTTGTTGCGTTTTTTGTTTTTTGTTTTAGAAGAGACGTTCCAGCAGGCAGGTGAAGAGAAAGCGATACACGGAAGACTTGGAGTTCAAGATTTCTGATGAGGAGGCAGATGATGCAGACACTGCTGGGAGAGACTCCCCCTCCAACACCTCGCAGTCGGAGCAGCAGGTCAGCCGCCTTTCCGTGTGGTACTCATGTGCCTTGGAGAAGGTGGCCCAGAGATTTCATAGCCAGAAGCCTTGGGCTCTGAGCCGGAGAACATTCATCTACTGTTGGCTCACGTGCTGTGGGCTAGTAGTTGTTCAGCAGTATCTTTTAGAAAGCCCTGTTTGCTGAAATGTATTTTTATATAAGCCTGTGATACGTAATTTGACACAGTTTTGGAGAATTAATGGTCTATGTTGAGGAAGAGTCAGAGCAAGGATGCAAGGAGGCGGCTGAATTTACCTCTGAAGAATTCAGGGCTCTAGCTTCTGGGACTTTAATAAGCCACTCAAGCTTGTCTCCTGCTGTTAGGCACCGTCAGAACCCCTTTATGAAATTACTGCCTTGTAGTACCCAGCAGGGCATTCTTTATTCTCTGTGCAATGTAAATGATGGATAAAATAGTTTGTATAAAATATGGGTAGTAATGTAGGATGGATTATTGTAAAGATCTTTTTTTTTTTTATGCCCTTTTACCATTACTGTACTTTAGTTAACAAACTGGTAACCCATTGAAAAGTATATTAAATGCAGTTTTTTACTTTATTTGGTAATTTGTGCTATGTTAAGTTGTTATATAACGTTTTATGTGACCAACATAGATAAAAGCTGCCTACAATAACAGAATGATGAGTATATTTACCCCATGGATATAGATGAGGAAAAGTTATATTTTTGACTGCTGTCATATGGAGATTATTTTCTGTTGGCAGCTGGAGTTTTTGAATGTTCTTTGGCTTTAGGGACCCATGCTAGTCCACGTAATTAAACCACATAATCATGAAGTAATAAACACATATCTTCCTTTTGCCTTTCTGGAGACAGAGAGTCTTGTTCTTTTCAGTCATATTTCTCACTGGTGACTTTGTACCCAGTAATTTAAAGGGTATGAATTAAAAGGGGATGGATGTGCAAAGGGGATGATTTCTTATTTTTATAGCATGGAATGAAATGATTTCCATTTGGACTGATTTATTCTACTTTTTTTGTTTGTTTTGTTTTGCTTTTTTTTTTTTTTTTTTGCTTTTGTTTTTGTTTAAGGAATCTGTTGATGCAGAAGGTCCAGTGGTAGAAAAAATCATGAGCAGTCGTTCAGTAAAAAAACAGGTAAGCACCATTTGGAGTGATCAAAATCTGTGGTGTATGTCTGACTCTTAAATTATTTTTTGCTTTATAATTTCCTTTAAAAAATTCACTATTGTGAAACAAAACTCTGGTGATATTTCTAATCCTGTTTGATTTATTAGCCAAATATAAAACTTTGGGATATTTAGCCCCAAATGAAATTGAAATATATCAAACAATCAGTGCTTTATTTACCCCATTTAGAGTAGACAAGAAACTCAACAGTCGCCAAAGAAATGTATAGGGCTTTTAGAGTTATAGGCTGCCTCTTTCATAAATATTATTTATAAAAATTATAAACATGAATTTACCTCTCATCTCCCTTAGGAAAGTTCCCTGCCTGCCCCTGCCCCTGCCCCCGCCCCAGGATGGAGGTTTATCATTTTAGTGAGTAGGTGTTTTCTCATACTTTTCATAACATTCTTCATATCCAGTTAAAATATTCATTAATATCTTTTTTTGTCAGTGCAAAGGTGAAATACAGAACTGTTTTCAGCATAATTTTTTTTTTTTTAAGATTCTATTTTTTTTTTTTTTTTTTTTTTTTTTTAAGTAATCTCTACACCCAATGCGGGGCTTGAACTCACAACCCTGAGATCAAGAGTCGCATGCTCCACCGACTGAGCCACCAGGTGCCCCTTCAGTGTAGTTTTTGAAGATAATATGACTTTCTTTAGTATGATTTCTTCAGAATTAGTCAAAATTTATGTTGATCTGCAAAGGTGAACTCTTAAATACCTGTCACTAGTCTGATAACTTTGTCACTGAGGAACACATATCCTCTGTGACAAAGCAGTCCAGTAACACCATATTTTCTTTTACTGATCGAGATTCCCCGTTTCATCCCAACCATCTCCCTCTTGCCCAGTTGGAGAAAATGTTTTATTTTGCTTGAAGAATTACATAGTCATCGAGATGCATCTCTGTATTCCAGCATACAGTTTCCAGTGTCCCTAGAAAGTGGTGTCCTTTAGATATAGGGTGCCTGTCTTTCAGCTTGAATCATTGTCAAATGCAGTTCTTTCTTTTTATTTACTTTCCAGATAGGTGGGAGTACAACCTCATTGTTTTGATATGTAAAATCAGCTTTTTTTAGAATAAAAACGTAAGACATATACAAAATATAATTTCCCATTGAGAGAGAGATGTGGAGGAATCCGGGAGACCCCAGGCTTATCAAATAGGGAACCTTTGCACTTCAAATGCTACTGTCTAGAAACCCTTGAAAATGGTTTTAGACCAGCAGGGCACTTCTCTTTACCTTTGTTGCAGTACTGTTTGCTTTTCTATTGTGTTATTCAGAGTATGGGTTTTTATCAGAATATACAGCTCTAGTTCGCAAGAAAATAATCAAGAATGACATGTAAAGATATTTTCAAATTGAGTGTGGGGGATGGGGGGGAGATATGGAGTGGCTATCTGTTGACTCTTTGAACGTGATGACTTCCTCTCTGATGAATTAAATGATAAAATTTCAACCAAATTTCCCACCTGTTCAAGCAGAAATGAGCACTATTTAACTCATTGGAGAGGTTGCGTTTTTGTCCTGCTAATGACTCTGGAACTGTTAATTTGTGAATTATAGATATATGGTAAAATTTAAATACTTGACATGCTCTAAAGAATAATCCCCTTCACTGAATTGAAGTGACTTGGAGTAAAGAGCCTGTGGTTTGGATGCGATGTTTAATTTTCATCCAGTTGATAGTGCTTCAGTAGGCATACTCGGCAGGTTTGGGGGTTGCACATTATAATTAGCTCTGTTACTCAGAGCTACTTAGACTATGCATTATGTAGGACATTGCGTTTTCTTTCTGCTTTGCCCACTTTACAGCTCTTTTTCTTTTCTCATGACTCTTAAAAGGTAGGTACCCACAGTTAGGAATAGGTATTGTTACCATTTATAGACGGCTGGGGTTATTTTATCATAGGAGGTTAAAAATCACTGTGTTTTTATGTGAGGGTGGAGTATTTGTTGAGTTGGTGGTGAATTTTCGGACGGAGGTGAATGGAAAAATTGCTCTGGAAGAGGAGGTATGCCTTGAGGTGTGATTTAAAATCAGGACGAGATATAGAGCTCATTGAAGTGCTTGTACACGACTGGTATTTCATAAAGTGTGGTAAAAAACCATCAGAACATTGTAAACATGAGCAGGTACTAACTTTTTAAACTGGTAATGTTCTTGAAATAGTTACTTTAGTTAAAATCAGCTTTATTAACGTTGGAGCAAAGTGTGGCAAATAGAAACAAAAGGAAATTTGAGATCTTCCTGTGGATTCTAGCTATGCCTACTACCATGAATAGTTGAAGAAGTAGCTGTGAGAAGGTGCCTTTATTTCCCCTGGCAGCGCTACAGGAACTCGCTGTGAGCTCTCAGAGCCTACCCTACATGGTGCTAACACATGGTGGGGACTCAGATAATGGTTTTCAGAGTCCGTTGAACTCATCACTGTAGCCTGAGAAGCATTTCCCATTGTGATGGAGTCATGCAGACACAGAGCTCGTCTGGCCGAGCCTCCGTAATTCAGCGCCTCGTGTTCAGTAGGGATGGCCCAGGCATGTATGTCGTTCTAAACTCACATTCATGCATGTGAGACCCAGTGGAAGGGATGTAGTTGATACTTGTATTTGAATTTTGAGGTAGATTTCAGAATGGACTTTTGGATTGTACAGTGGTTAATTTTCTTTTGTTTTCCACATTTAGCCCATCATGTAGCCCTTTCTGCTTGGAGCCATTTGTCCTTGGGGAATAATAATTCAAATTCTTTTTGTATTGGAAGGTCAAAAATAGTTTTAAAAGTGAATTCTGACTATATTCCCTGGAATTCTTTTTTTTTTTTTTTTTAAAGATTTTATTTATTTATTTGACAGAGACACAGCGAGAGAGGGAACACAAGCAGGGGGAGCCAGAGAGGGAGAAGCAGGCTTCCCCACGGAGCAGGGAGCCTGATGCAGGGTTCGACCCCAGGACCCTGGGATCATGACTTGAGCCGAAGGCAGACGCTTAATAACTGAGCCACTCAGGCGCCCCTATTCCCTGGAATTCTTTATTTTTCTTTAAGTTATCCCATATATTTTCTTAAGAGCTAATTTTAAATTCCAGGCTATTTGTTTTAATCCTCTTCAGCTGAGCCCACTAATAACAACAACAAATAGTATGTAAAGCAGGCAAAAACTCTTCATCAAATTTATTATGTCCTATTTCTCCATAAGTGAACTATAACTTGCTATCTCTGGTTAGAGTATAGAGTAGGTTGGGTCAGAAGTAGGAAGTGATTTGTAACTTTGCTTTATTGATACCTTTATCAAGGTGCTTTCTCTTTCTGTTGTCAATTATTTAACATTTTCCCTTTTGGCACTATAGTTTAGCTTTGTTTCTCCAGTGTGGCTGCTTAATTTAGTAATAGAATGCTTAGGAAAAGTCATTATTTTAGGCTATAGGATTATCATTACTGGATGGCTGTTGTAGAATCCAGGTGGCCAAAGGAGTCGATTTTCTGGTTCCTTTGAACAATGGGAACAAGTATGGCTTAATATGTTTGGAACTTTAAATTTCATATGAATAATAAAGATTTTCATAGACTAGCTTTGGAGTCTAATGAAGAGATATACCCATTTCTTTAAAATATTCTGTTGAACACATAACATTACTTTAGAGGGCTCTCAAATGTAATAGTAGTTGTCTAGAAAATAAATTTGCTGGTTCTTCATGTGTGTGCACGCACAGGTGTGTTCAGAGTCAATTGTTCATTGGTTATGCCCATTATAGACATGGGGGGAGTTGTTGGGGCTGTTTCCAACTATCACCAGAGGCTGGTCAAACTGCCATTTAGTGAATAATTAAAATGGTGTTCCTGAGGGCTTATGAATTCACATACTTTTGTTAGTTGTTTTGCTATTAATAAAGCAGAAGAGGTCGGCAAGATCGTATTTCTGTGAAACAAAAGGTATAAAACAGCTCTACTTAGAGTTCTAGGGGCAAGGTGATCCAGTATGTGTGGTCACTTAATCAAAGAACAGCTTCTAATCCAAAAGAAACAGGCCCTGGTAGAATTCTACACCAGCTCCCAGTGCTACTACTACAGGAAGCCTTGGAACCTAATTGCTTCCCCTCAGACAGTTCTAGATTCTCTTGTTAGGCATCTCCACGGCAGGTTCCTAGAGGAATAGCTGATTATGACAAGAAAATGGGTATTGATGAGAGCCAGGGACAGACAGTTCATGGCTGTGAGTCAGAGCTTTCTGGCAACAGGACTCAGAATGAAAACTATCCCTATTGTTCCAGAGTTGATCCTGTGTGCCTTCATACCCACTTGGAAATTAATGGGCCGGTGAGACTATTTAGAATGAGATGGAAAAGACAGTATAGGAGGAAAGATTGGGAAGAAGGAAATCAGGAAATAATAGAGCATAGAAATTATAAAGCTTGCTTTTTTTGTTTTGTTTTGTTTTGTTTTGTTTTACTACCTCAAAGATAACGTAATTTTGAAACACTCTTTCTGAATTGAAAGAAATACAGTTAGCACCCAGAGAGTAAAAAGGGTAGACCAGACATTTGAATTCCATTCTAGAATTGAATTTCATGATAATGCTATGACAGGTGTCAAAAGATCTAGGCTCATCCTGGCTTTCCCTTTACCCTGGTTGTCTTCTGTCTTGTCTTGGCCTTTCTACTGGAATATCCAGTTCTGTGCAGAGATAGTGCATTTCAGAATGACTGCTGAAACGTGTGAGTAGGAGGAGTAACATTGGGGCTCAAAAAAAGTAAGGTGGGGCTGGATAGATTGTCACTTGAATCGACTAGAATTTATCTCTAAATTAATTCCAGGTTTATGTTGCTGGCTCTTGAGGGTATCTGGCAAACATTTCTATTCCTATTTTGGACAACTGAAAGTTTGGGATATTGATTGTGTTCTGTATATATTGGTTAAAAAGCTGTTTATGGTTATGACCGTTTATAGGTCATTAGGTTAGAGTTAGAACCAGATATTAATGGGCTTTGACTGCACTCTTGAATATCCAGTCTTCTAATTGCTGATCTCTATCCAGGTGGAAAAAAACAGTTTAAAATTTAGGTTCAACTGATACATGTGAGAGCTTTAAAGAAAAGTTTAAGTTCACAGTCTTTGATAGTAGTTTGAAGATTAGGGATCGAGAGAAATTGTAGCCTCTTTGAGCAGAGCCTGCGCCAGCCTGTCATCCAGTCTAGTCTTTTCTCCTTTGTTTGTCCTCTGTTCCTACTTGCCTTAATTTTCTTCGCAGCATCTCTGAGGCGGCTTAGCCAAGTGTGACCCTCAAGGCAGGCTTGGGTGCTCTTGTAAGAGTGTAAAAGCAATCCCTAAACATCTGTAAGTGGTGTTTACGTTTTACATCCCTGATTTATCTGATCAAATGTTCAGGAGAAAATGACATATTATGACTTGCTTAACAGCCTAAAACCAGAAGAGAAAAAAATATTGAAAGAGATACTTAAAATATCATTTGAGCGGTATCTTCTGCACGCACGGCAGTAGGTGGGATCAAGGGAAATGGTGTAGATAATCTTACCACCAAACTCTTGATTTGGCTGATGCGTATCACGATTTTAACCTTACCTAAATGTAGTAGTTGGAGTGTTAATTTTATTTGGCTGCTATGTGTGTGAGACATCTTGTCTGAGAGATTTTAATTGTACCATTGAGTAAAACTAAAACTGTGAATTGTGATGCACTGATATTACAGCATAAGAACAAGGTTTAGTTTTATATGGTTTCTTGTTTAGAGTTATTAACTATATGGAGGAATAAATGTCTTTTAAATATTTTAAAACATTACAAAACCCACAATGTAAAGTTGCCACGAGGCAGCCAAAAATAATACATATGGCATTCAGGAGAGCAGTTGCTAATTGGCTGCTGCCTGAGAAAATGGTACACTTGGCGTCTCCTTAACACTGTGGGTTTGGCAGAGAGCCAAATTTGGGGTCAGGTTGTTGTGAATGAAGCTGCATGTGGTTAGGGAGGAGTTAAAATGATTCATGTCTTAGAAGCTGTAGCACATCGAGTAGCATGCATGGGCCTAAGCGTGTTAGTCTTCATCTCCCTGGCCTCCTACCAGTCACAACGTGCTCGTCCTTAACAAGAACGTCCAGCACTGCCTTTGTCATTCCTGTTTTGTGTTCCTATGGGAGTAAATAATTACTTTTGGAATATTCTAGTAGTTGGTTTTAAGCATGTGCCTGAAATTTTCTTTTGTTGCAGAAGGACTCTGGAGAGGAGGTAGAAGTTGAGGAATTCTATGTGAAATACAAAAACTTGTAAGTAAACAGTGATTTTTTTTCTTTTAATCGGGATCCCCGATTAAATCCTAAATAAGGATTTAAAAAGTAATTGGAAAAATGAAAAAATAAGGGGGAATTGGGAAATTTTGGTATGGTTTATTTAGTGCTTTGGAGGCCATTGCCTGCTAACTTTTTTGCCTTTGAAATTTCATGAATTTAATTTTCCTGGAAAATGAGTAATTGGTATAAAAGTTGACTAGCTTTCATGTATAACCAAGAAATTCTTTTTAGAAGGGATAAAACCTCATACAATAATAGAAAAGTGAGTGAAGTAGTATTTGCCTGTCCTCTGAGAGTGAAGTTTACTCTCTGAGGCCTCTCTCCCTCCTCCGCTTGAGATGAGATCTCTACTATCAGGCGAAGGCTCTAGAAAACCGTGACATCATTCACATTTTGAAATGCGCTCAGCTGTGATTTTGTTTGTCTGTTTTTGATTGGTAAATTTGAATTGTATAACTTTTAGAAAACTGAATTGAAGAACACAGTGAGTTATTGTTCTTTATTGTAGATGTAGGACCAGACACATTTTGACGAGGCAGCATAGTTGTGAGGATCAGTAGTCATCCTGCTAAAGAAGTTTGTGGCCTTTTTCTAGTCTAAGCAACAATCACAGAACAAGGACAAAAATCTTCATGGATGATGTAAAAATTAAATTAAAAATGTTCAAGGCAAGGAGCTCAAGTACCATATTTAATAGGTTCTTGAGTTTAAAGGGAGGCTTCTGGGAGCTGCTGTCAAAACAGCCTAAGAAAATTTACCCTACTCTTAGAAGATGAAAGCATCAGGCCCATGATTTCTGTCATTGTCCTTTGTTGCAACTGGCACTGTGTTAATAAACTAATATAGTTGTGAAGTTTTGTGAGCAAGACCCTTACCAAGTGAAAAGATGAAAAAGTCTCTTGTCAGTGTTATTGTGGAAGTTCAGTGAAATACAGAATACAGTGATAAAAAATGCTTGGTCTGTATTAGGTGGGTGTTGTCATCATTTTATACTTAGAGCACGATGAGTTGTACACATGTGGAAATTATACATATGACATGATTTCATATATAGTCATTTGAGGGAAGTGTCAGGATCGGTGAGGAAGAGATAACTAAGTAAGCCAGAGAGAGTTCTCTGGTAGATTTATCAAATCAGACATAGAGCAAAGAAGTTCAAGTATTGATTCCCACAAAATGGCATCATGAGTTAGGCATCCATCCAAATCAGCATGTGGAAGTGGGGCTTGAGGTGCTTGATTCATTCGTGACTAGGTACTGCCCTCCCAGGCCAGGGGACACCAGTCATCCTTCGGCGGTCATGTGAGATGAGGCAAACAGTTCTAAAAAAAGAGCTTTTCTGTCTGATATTATTGAGTTCTAAGGGAAATTAAAATTTTCATAAAATTAACAGTTTCTGTTAACCTTTTATTTTGACATAATTTCAGATTTACAGAAAAATTGCAAAATGGTATAAAGAATTCCTGTTGTCCTTTTTATAATTAAAGAAGTATCTTCTGGAAAGATATTTTTGAGACTGTTAAATGTGATGATAGTTGCTAAGTGAGGATTTACTTATTCCATCACCCATTCTAAATGTATTATTTGGGTTTCCGCCGTAAGGGAGAATTTGACCTAAATTTGCTTCTTTGTGGCTGTGTAGACTTGCAGAGTCCTATTTTATTCAGTGGGCCATAATTCTTTATTATCATATCAGTATTTACTTTGCTCACATTATCCCAGATTTGGCCGGTGGGAACCCCTTCAGGTTGGATCCTGTCTCCCTTTGCTTTGTCCCCATGCTTCTTTGAGCACTTCCTTACTTTCTGACACCAGAGGATATTCCAGACTCATCTTGTAATTTCCCTGTTTAAGTCCTGGACTAGGTTATTTCTCCAAAGAGCCTTGGTTGTTTCTACTGGAGAATGGCATTTAGAAACCACGAGTTGAGTACTAGGTGTGCTCATTGCTGCAGGGGAGTCCGCGCTTCTGGGGCCTCTCAATGGAGAGGGCTAGGTGGGCCCCCTGCATATGTCTGTGCATGTGCATGCACGTGTGCACGATACATGTTACATGTACACACGTTTATTACACATACATACCTCTGTGTACCTACCTATCTACTTAACTAACAGCGATGAGAATCAATGCCTTTATAGCAGTAGTTTTGGTTTTATTTCAGCAGCGCCACAGGGCTCATTCAGTCCTTTCTCCTTCCAATAGTAATGACTCCCTTCTTCAACCAGGAGAAACCTGGCTCTTATTATCCCTAATATGTTTGCTTATTTGTCAGTCCTAGAATATACAGGAAGTGTTTTCCAATTTACTAGACCATATTTTTGTGGAAAAGAAGCCTACCAACTATAAAGTTCATTCAGTGTTTAGAATTTTTGTATTTAGCCAAAGGGTTTTTAGAAGCTAAATACTTGGTTCAGAATTTTCTTGGGTTTATTCTTCTCTTCCCCCTGTCCCCCTTTCAGGGTGGTTATGTTATTTATTTGATACTCAGTTTGGTCTTCAGTTCCTGTCTGTATTTATATTCCATTTTAGCACCCCACCATTCTTCTTTTTTCTTTTTAAGATTTTATATGTTTATCTGAGAGAGAGAACACGAGCAGTGGGGTGAGGCGGTGAGGCAGAGTGAGAGGGAGAAGCAGACTCCCCACTGAGCAGGAAGCCAGACATGGGGCTCAATTCTAGGACCCTGAGATCATGACCTGAGCCGAAGTCAGACCCTTAACCAACTGAGCCACCCAGGTGCCTCAACTACCCACCATTCTTGTTGATCTTATTTTCTTCTTTTCAAGTTCATGAAGAGCACGTCCTTTTCCCTTCCCTTCCACCCCATTCCTACTTACCTTGTCACTAATCCCAGATTTATCCTTTCTGTAATTTTTGGCATGAACATGCAGATAACATACATATGTATATACATGTGTGTGTGTAAATACATATACATAAAAATATTTTATATATATAAAATATATATTATTTTCCTCTTCTTTCTTACATACAAAATAGCAACTATCAGTACACATTTGCACTTTGCTTTTTAATAATACTATATTTGGAAGTTAGTATCAATCCATAAGTCTTCTTCATTCTTTGTTACTGCTGTGTAGTACTCCACTGCATGGCTGTATCATCGCTCATCCAACCAGTCTCTTATGTATGTGGGCATGTAAATGGCTTCTGATATTTTATAGCTACAGACAGTGCTACAGTATATATTCTCATGCCTATATATTTTCGAATTGTTGGAGGCACAATTTGAGGGTGAATTCCTAGGAGTGGGATTGGTATATTCAAAGGTGAATATATATGTAGTTCTGTTAGGTATTGCCACATTCCCTTCCATAAGGGGATGGCCCTTTGCATTCCTACCAACAATGTAAGAGACCACCTCTTTCCCTACAACCTTTCCAACGTAGTATGGTGGTTTCATTTTTTGGGAGAAATTGTATTTCGCTTTAGTTTTTTTTTTTTTTTAATTTGTGAATGAGAACATCTTTTCATAAATTTAATGACCATTTTTATATTTTCTTTTGTCAGGTGTGTGTTCATGTCTTCTGCCCATTTTTCTGTTGTTCTTTAGTCCTTTTTCTGTGTTATATGTTGCAATTATGCTTTCCCAGTTTCAGTTGTCCTTTGACTTTATATTTTTATTGCACTGTAAATTAAAGAAATTTTTATGTTGTTAGATTTATTAATCTTTCTCTTATTGGATATGGCTTTTGAGCCATAGCTAGAAAGCTTTTCCCTATCCCCAGGTTAAAGAGGAATTTGCCATGTTTTCCTCTAGAACCTACATGGTCTCATTTTCTGTATACAGATGCTTAATCCACTTAATGTTTATTCTTCAGTATGGTATAAAACACAATAATATTTGGTTGTTCTGATTTTATACTTTTCCAAATATTGTTGTTCTAGCACCATTATTTACAAAGTCCATCTTTGTCCCAGTGATTTGAGATGTAACCCTTATCATGTACTAAATTTATGTATTTATTTGGAAATATATTTGTACCTTTTTTTTTTTTTTTTTAAGAGAGAGAGAGAGAGAGAAAGCAGGGGGAGGGCCAGAGGGGGAGAGACAACCTGCACTGGGCTTGATCTCATGACCCTGAGATCCTGACCTAAGCCAAAATCAAGTATTGGGTGCTCCACCCAGGTGCCCCTATACCATATTTTAATCCTTTGGTCTGCCTGTCTATTCATGAGACAGTAGCACACTGTTCTACTTATAAAGGCTTTATAGTGTATTTTAATATCTGGTATATCTAGTTTCCCCTAAAAACTTTTCCTTTTTAGTGTTTGCATGTTTATTTTTATATATAAGTCAGTATTAACCTGTACATCACCATAAAAATGCTTGTTTATATTTTATTTATACGTATATTGTGTTACATTTACAAATTCATGATTTATGACGTTGACTCATGCTATCTAAAAATAAGGATGTCTTTCTAGTTGGTCCAGCTCTATTTTTGTGTCTTTTAGAAGGGTTTTAGGGGCGCCTGGGTGGCTCAGATGGTTAGAAGGGTTTTAAATATTTCCTTATGTAAATTTCACACCTTTTTTTTGTTGTTGTTAAATTTATTGCTAAGCATTTAATCTTGTTGATAACATAAAAGAGGTTTTCTCTACCATTGTATCTTCTAACTGGTTATTGTTTGTGTAAATGGAAACTATTGGCTTCTGTATGTTAATTTTATATCCTGCTACATTGCTAAATTATTTCATTTTATTATTTGAATTAGTAGTTTTCTAATTGACTCTCTAGGGTTTTCCAGTTATGCAATCATATCATTTGCAAATAGAGATAGTTTTGCTTCTTACTTTCCAATTATTGCTCCCCTTGTTTTCTCTTGTCTAATAGCATTGGCTAATGCTTCAAATACAATATTGAATAATAGTGGAAGCAGTGGGGGGTGCCTGGGTGGCTCAGTCGTTAGGCATCTGCCTTTGGCTTGGGTCATGATCCCAGGGTCCTGGGATCGAGCCCGGCATCGGGCTCCCTGCTCCGCGGGAGGCCTGCTTCTCCCTCTTCCACTCTCCCTGCTTGTGTTCCTGCTCTCACTCTGTCAAATAAATAAAATCTTTAAAAAAAAAAAAAAATAGTGGAGGCAGTGGGCATGCTTGCCTTCTTTCTGATCTTAGTGGAAGAGTCCGTGGTTTTTCTCCATTTAGGAAAGCAGAGTCAGTATCCAAAAATTCCAGCCCAGTTTATAAGAGGAAGAGTGAGACTGATGCCTCTGTCCACTTCACAGCCACACTGGTGGTGCTTTAAAGGCATGTGTACCTCAGCAAAGACAGAGTGTTGACTTGCACCCATGCTTTTTTCTATCCAATAAGTAGACTAGACTAGGTTATTTTTTATAATATTTGTTTCTTGATAATATGCAGTAACAGTATTGCATATTACTTATTGGAAATTGGGAAAGTACTTGAAAGTAGAAAAGAAAATACTTGCAGTCTTACCACCCAGAAAATATCATTATTCACATATTGATGCATTTTCATCTAGTCTTTTTTCTCTGTGTGTATGTGTGTACAGGGTTTATATCAATTCCTATCCTATCGAGGCATACGTATTTAAAGTCCTTGTCTCTGTCAGTCAGTTGTATGGCTAAAACAGTCCTACCTTTTGCATATTAGACTTTACATAAATATAAATGATATGACACTTAATATCATAAGCCTTTCCCATGTCATTAATCATTTTTGACAGATTTTAGAATGGCTGCATAATTTCTAAGAGTAGTAGTACCTTGATTTTGAAATAGGTACATATTCAGGCACCTCATTTCTTTTTAATGTCATCACCAGAAAGAGAAATAAGAGACAGTCCAGGCTATCTGGGACAGGGAGAAAATGATGGTACAAAAGAGTATTGAAATAGCAAACCAAAGAATGTCAAAGCTGCCGTAAAATATTAACTATATACCTGTGAGTCTCAGGGAAGTAAAAGGGAGGGTGAGAGTGTTCAAGTTGAGGTTAGAGAGAACACCTGTGCTCGGAGCAGGCATGGTGAATCTGAAGAGGAGGGGACTGGCTCAGTGCGAGGACCAGGTAGACAGTAGAGAGTGACAAATTCACGGGGGTCCAAGAGACATCATTTCAGAGCTCCTGGATGAATGACGCTGGCAGGGCAGAAACTGACCAGGGGCTGGTTGGGTCATGGGTGTTCAGAGAGCAGGTGAGGGTTCTTTTCTCTCGGATTGCTCTAGAAGGACTAAGTTATGTTTACCTTTGCTGTTTAAATCTGAATTCTCTTAACTTGATGAAAACCTTTTATTTCCCAATTAATGATAAAAGGCTGAAAATGTAAATTCATAATTAAGGCCACCCTGTAGTGCTAATTGTTTTTTATTGAAGTGTAATCCATTCACTTATGAAAACAGCTTGTTAGTAGGTCCTTTTCTTTTTTTAATGGGAGATAAATAGGAGAGCTGGAGGCTCAGGACGGAAGACAAATTTCAGGCACAATTATTGATTTTTTTTCTTATTCTCAAACATGAATAATTGTATTGAATGTTGATCAGCAGCCTCTATTAGTAGGTAAACCGCTTATTTCGTTCATTATTTAGTTGATTTTTTGGGAATAATAAAAGATTATTTTCTACATGTTTTTCAAGTATATTATTTTATTCTTTTAGCTCTTATCTTCATTGTCAATGGGCATCTGTAGAAGATCTGGAAAAAGATAAGAGAATTCAGCAAAAGATCAAACGATTTAAGGCAAAGCAGGGCCAGAACAAATTCCTTTCAGAGGTATGAAATACCCAGTTAATTTTCTTAAGTAGTAACCTTATTAAAGTGTTCTGAATTTTGAATTTTAGTTTAGCAAATTACTAAGAAAAACTAGTTTCCCTCATTTGGTGCTGTTACTTGCATATTGGTAACTGGTTATTGCTAAAAAAAAAAAATTTGTAAACAGGAAATTTCTCATTCTTCCTGTTACTTAGCCTAGAAGATACTGGTCCTTATGATATTATGTGGAAATATGATGGTATCATTAAAATCTTGTAATGAAAGTACAGTTAGCAGATGGTGAAAAAAGTCCGTTTATAAAAGTTCTATTAAAATTTAGTGAGGTAAAGACTCTACAGTAAGTATTAAATACAGTTTCTAGAATATAAGTTACTTCTATTAAGGAAAGAATGTGGCGGATTTATTTTGTTTAAGTTAATGCCCGATTACAGAGTTTACTAAGCTCATTTTTACAAATGATGTGCTGTAGTATGGAAGTTGGTATAATGTCTTTGCCTGTCTCCCTTTATTCTAAGTTATCAATGATAGAAAGGTAACCATACCTAGGGCAGGGAAGGAAATCTGAATTTTTTGAAAGAAGTGCCAAGTTCTCCAGGGTACTCGATTGCATTAAAAAATGTTTTTGCAGACTGCTTACTGGGGTCTCTGGACTTTTGCTCACCAGTTTGATTTCACAGCCTCAAGAAGATAAAAGAGAAACCTGAAAGATTAAACTTGCTGATTTATTAGTTTTCCTTTCCATAAAGGAGTTAACGAAATGTAAACAGCAAAGAAGTGTGAAATTTGATGCAAAATAATACCTGTTTAACAACCTACTTCACACCCCCTCCCCTTTTTGGACATGGGGTGGGCTGGGGACGGAAGAGTGTTCAGTATTTTTATGTCATAAAATCCTTATAATCTCAGGTGACAAGTCTGTGTTCTTCTGGAATCTGATTTCCACGCTCCCAACAGGCAGATTATAAAGTTTGTATTAGATGGGTGATTGGGTGGTGGTAGTTTTATTGGATATATGTCTGCATCACCCCCTTTCCTGATGGTTCAGCTTCTTTGCAGTGCAGTAATTAACACTGAGGGGAATGGATTGTTCACATGTGACTCACTCACCTCTCAGAGAATATTTAAGTGATTTTTTTTTTTTGTAGGCAGTTCCTAAGAAATACCATAAAATCCTATTTTTTGTGCCCTTCTTAATGAAACTGAAGTTAAATGTTGGTGACATTAGGCAAGTTGACATCATTAGCTTCCTTTTAGAAAGAGATATCATGTGTTCCGGTGACCTATTCTCCATGGATCAGTGGAGGGAGAAGGCAAGAGTGCAGTGGAACACCCCTGCCCCCATCCTTAAGTCCTGGTTCTGTTTATGAAATTTATTTGGAATCGGTTTGCTAGTGTCAGATGCAATTTAGGGATTTGTGCCTGGCCCTAGCTATGTAGCCTTATCTATTTGGGTCTACCTATGTGAATATCCTGTACCACAATTGACATACATTATCTTGAGTGGTAACTTGGCAACTAGAAATCTTAAGTTTTGTCCCAAGTGGAAGTAGCGGAAACTTCAGTCCGAAAAGATGCTCTGAGGGCAAGCACGAAAGGATAGCAACTCCCTTCCTCTCTTTCTCTTTCACACACACACACACACACACACACACACACACACACACACACGCCCTGTTCCATAGACGGTCCTGCTTTCAGGTGTTCCATGGTTCTGCTACTTTGGGGTTTTTAATTATGACTGCTTTGCATTCTTTGTTTCACCTTAGGCGCCCTTAGAAGTCCGCTGCAACTAAAATCTTTGTTTAAACTGGAAATTGCATCACATGCATGATGGCGCAGATTACTCACTAGAAGGATGGAAATGTTTAGGAGTAAGGTTAAGGATTTTAATTCATCAGTGAAAGCTGCCATTTAAGAACAAGGGGTCTTAAAAGGAGCTTTTATCATCAAAACCTAGTTTATGGAAAGTTTTCAGTGTTCATGCTGTATATGAATAATGCATACATATTGTGTACCTAAACCTAAAGCTTTTGACAAAGCCAGTGCATTAATACATTAACATTTTAAATGAACTGAATGTTTTCAATGAATTTTTTGCCTTACTAATCAACGCTGTGTAAGGGCCCGAGGCATTTGAAACACATTTTTGTATTTCTGATTTTTTTTCATTATTCAGAGTTCAGAGGACCCAAACCAGACGTTTTAAATGGACACAGTAGCCCAGAGAATGTTTGCTATCCTTGAGCCGACTGTGACCAAACAGCTTATCTTTTCAGCCTGCAATTTAGAGGATATGAACGGTGTCTAAGTGACTTCTAATATGTCTTGCAGAAGCCTTTTAATGCAGTTATGTTACTGATATATTCATCTCGAGGAACACATAAGAATGTGTCTTCTGTTTTCTAACTTGCCTGACTCTGACTTCTTTAAAGTGTGGCATAGTCTATAATTTCTCTTTGAGCCATTTTCTGTTATTCTGTTCTCTTATAGGAGATAACTTTGCAAGCAAGTTAGTATTACTTTACTTTTGTAAAGATTGTTAATACATTGGGTAAATAACCCAATTATTTAAGCCTCATTTCTTCATCCTTAATATTTTTAGCCAGCTGCTCTATATTCAGTACAAATAAATCATTAGAACGCTTAGATTAACGGTAAGACCATATTCAAATGAGGTACTAATATTGATTAGTGAAGACGACCAGACACCCTAAACTATTCACACTAAAATAGGAAATTCACTGGTTTCATTGTTTTTGTCTTTGGAATAGCATTGTGTAAGTGATGCTATAAGGCCTCAGACAACTCCAGTAGTTATGAGATAGCACTTACTGTACATGGCTCTGAGTCTTTACTGCAAGCTGTAGTTTCGAGAATACTAAATGCATTGCATGCCATAAGCCTTTTGGATTGCTCATTAGTGAATTGTAATTTCACACTTCATTTAAAATATTCCTAAACATTCTCTCACAGTAAAAAGGTTTCACACAGTAATTAAAAGACCCAGTTAACAAAGTCTGAGAAGTCTGATTTCCTCATGGGGAATGATTTTGCTAAATTGTAGCATTTCAATTAATATAATAGAATTTGCCAAATATAAATTTTATTTTGCTGTGACCCAAGATATTATTGCCTGGTGAAAAGTGAAATAACGTTTACTCTTAGGAATTAAATAAACATTTTAACTTTGTTTTCCTTTGGTGCAGATTGAAGATGAGCTTTTTAATCCAGATTATGTGGAGGTTGACCGGATAATGGACTTTGCACGTAGCACAGATGAACGGGGAGAGGTAACAGAAGATCATTTGTATTAGGGGGCAGTGACTCAGACGGTTTAAGTGTGTTTACAGAGAATGATTATGGAATCCTAGATCTGGTCCTGGTCAGAGCCCTGGATGGTGACACAGTTGGTCTAAATTTAACTGAAGCTTTTGACTGACTGTTAGTTTTATGACCTAATAAGAGCACTCAGTGTGTTCTTTGTTTAGTGTGTGAGCTTTTTAAAAGAAATCAATTTTCAATATGAAACAAATACATTGGCATTTTACACGATTTCAGAATATGATCAATAAAGAAGAATGCAATACAGTTTGGTATAAACCCAGTATGAAGCACAAATTTCCCATACATAATTAAGAGTGCTCTTGTAGCAGAATGGAATTTAATGTTACTTAACATTGTACATCCTTAGTGAAGTTGATGGACCTCATTTAATGTAGTGCCCAGAGGACAATGTAAAATAATTCTCTTTATGAGATCTTGGCATTTCTCAGGTTGCTTTGCAGAACTCTGTGAGGTCGTAAAGGACGGTTGATTAGGGCAGTAGGGGTGAAGACAAGTCTGGTGCCTTCCTGAGCATATTGTCTCAGGAATGATATATGCACCCACCATGAGTTCTGTCATTCTTGGCTTCTTTGTGTAAATTAAATTTTATATAAAATGTTTAGATCTTGCTTATCTAGTGAGAGTCTGCAGTGAACTCCCATTTTTTTCCCCCAAACTCTGTATCATGAGGTCCATGATGTTTCAAGGGCTGTGTCTGTAACGTGATGTTTACTTTTCTAGCTTTACTTAGCTGTACTTAAAAGAAAATTGTTTTATTGCATATTTATGTAGCACAGTGGGTGTTTTTAACATCACAACCAGGTGTACTTTAGTCTTGAAGTGAAGGTTGACCACCCAAGTATTTTCTAGAAGAAAGACAAAGGAAATCCTGTTGATCTGCATTACTCAACATATTTTGTTCTCCAATCTATGAGAGCTCAAACACTATATTTTTTATTTATTTATTTTTTTAAAGTTTTAATTAAGTAATCTCTACACCCAATGTGGGGCCCAAATTTACGACCTCAAGATTAAGGGTCGCATGCTCTTCTGACTGAGCCAGCCAGGTGCCCCTCAAACACTTTATTTTAAAGGGATTGGATACAAACAATACCTCTCTCTTTAAGAAAAAGGCAGAGATACTAATAAATTCAAGCTTGTTTCTCATTCTTTAAGAAACTAGCCAATAATGTAAATATACTATGATGATTTACCATGTGAGTCTGAATCAGACACCCGTTAAATGATTTGCACAGATAAGAATAAGGCTTAAATTCAGCTGTGTTATTTACAAGCCATTTCTTTATATTTTTTGGCTTGAACATAGCAGTGAATTTGATAAAAATTAGCTTGTTCTGATGATACCCAGTAATATTATTTCTAGTTTGTGCTTGATAACTGTTAACTAGGGATGACTGTGTAATGGTTGTAGTTTTAAATAAAGTTCTACCAACTCATTCTTACTGTTGCTGGGGTCGTGTCTCTCAATAAGTAATGTACGTGTGTGTGTGTGTGTGTGTGTGTATTTCGGTCAAATGAATCCAATTCTAATTTATTTAAACCTGGCCCAGCCTGTGACTCACTATCTGGTGAAGTGGTGCTCCCTGCCTTACGAAGACAGCACGTGGGAGCTAAAGCAGGACATAGATCAAGCGAAGATCGAAGAGTTTGAGAAACTAATGTCCAGGGAGCCAGAAACAGAGCGTGTGGTAAGACTTGGCTAATGGTGAAGGATTTAATTTGAAAATAGCAGAGTGGTGTGGTCTTGGAGAAACCACTAATGGGATTTACTATATTTGAAACAGGAGCGACCTCCTGCTGATGATTGGAAGAAATCGGAGAGTTCCAGGGAGTACAAAAACAATAACAAACTCAGGGAATACCAGTTGGAGGGAGTAAACTGGCTACTTTTCAATTGGTACAACATGTATGTAAAAAGCATGTTTTTCTTCACTTTTAAGAAGGCCTATAGCTGTTTTCCTTTGTAGTCATTGAAAATATTAATCAAATAATGTCACACTTTAATCTCTAATAAGAATTATGAAAAACAGCCAGGATTGGAAGTATGCTTAATATTTATCCAACAAACATTAATACAGAGATATTGATAAGACATAGGTAGAAATAATTTTTATGCCTTAGAGAATTTTGTTTGAAAATGTATTTTGTTGAACTAAGGGAACATTTGAGATATGCATTTGTGATTATAATAGTATATGTTTTGTGAAAAGAAAGCAGCGTCTAATATCTGTACTTATTAAACTTTTTGTGTTTTATTTCCTTCCCAAAGGCGAAACTGCATTTTAGCAGATGAAATGGGTTTGGGAAAAACTATCCAGTCCATTACATTTCTCTATGAGATATATTTGAAAGGAATCCATGGCCCTTTTTTAGTAATTGCCCCATTGTCCACAATCCCCAACTGGGAAAGGGAATTCCGTACCTGGACAGAGTTGAATGTGGTTGTGTATCATGGGAGTCAAGCTAGTCGTCGGACCATTCAGTTGTATGAAATGTACTTCAAAGATCCCCAGGTAAAATGTCACAGGTGGTATTCTTTATTCCTATTATGTACGTTTTAAGGCACTGGATATTAAAATGGTCTCAGACATTTTGGGGGAAGGTCTAGGTTTTACAAAATTGAGAAATTTGCTTTAGATTTCTTACCCAATTGTGTTATATTTTCGCATCTTATAAATACAGCTAATTTTTACAGCTTTGGTGGTTCTGATTATCTGATAAGAATAAATGAAATATTTTCACCTTGGGTGACTGTGGAAAATCATTTAATGTTTTGATATGCTAATTGGTTTTATTTTGCAAGCCTAAGAAAAAGCTAAACAGAAAATGGTGTTATTAAATGTAAGTGGAAGTAAAAATTATTAGGCATTTCATGTTGACTGAAATACACCCAAAGGGAATAACTTCTGCTCTGACTCTTAGTAGCACTTGGTATAATTTTTTTTTTTTTAAAGATTTTATTTATTTATTTGAGAGAATGAGAGAGAGAGAGCATGAGAGGGGGGAGGGTCAGAGGGCAAAGCAGGCTCCCTGCTGAGCAGGGAGCCCGATGCGGGACTTGATCCTGGGACTCCAGGATCATGACCTGAGCCGAAGGCAGTGGCTTAACCAACTGAACCACCCAGGCGCCCCACTTGGTATAATTTTTTACTTATGCTTCTTACCTGTATACAGTTATTCTATGATACTGACAGTGAAGCATTATAAATGACAAGAATAGTATCTGCTAAAATAGTTTTAAGCTTATATAAGGTGGTAAGGAGAAGTCCTATTACTGGAAATAGGACAGAGTTTTGTTTTATAGGTTTGCTTTAAGTATAAAATCTGCAATTAAATACTTCAAGGAGAAAAATACTGAAATCTATTTTGGTGTTTATCTCTAGATTTGAGAGATGGTTATAAGTTCTACCCTAAGCGAATGTTTTTTTTCATTTAGCCACTTCAGTAGTAAAAAATAAGTTAACAAAGGTTAAAAAAAAAAAAAGTAAAAGGTTTTAAACAGTAAAAAAGTTTTTAAAAGCTACCTTAGTACATAATCCCCTTGGCTTTTCACCTTTTTGGGGTCTGTAGGATGTAACTAGGATGACCACACTTAGTGGCACTTTACTACATATGATCTGTAGGGAAATTGGATAGGAAATTTTACTAACGATTTTCAGATTTCTTTAAAAAGGAAAAGGGTTTTAAAGCTTCCCTGCAAAACACCTGGAAAACAAAATACAAGTGTTACCTAAAATAAAGATGTCCCTGAAAGATAAATACATCTGTTTTATGCTATTTATTAATCAAAGTTAATGTAATCTCTAATGCTAAATAATAATTTAGAACTGTTCTCATAGGGTCGAGTGATAAAAGGGTCCTATAAGTTTCATGCCATCATCACTACATTTGAGATGATTTTGACGGATTGTCCTGAGCTGCGGAATATTCCATGGCGCTGTGTAGTCATTGATGAAGCCCACAGGCTGAAGAATAGGAACTGCAAGCTGCTGGAGGGGCTCAAGATGATGGACTTGGTCAGTGATCATATTGATGATTCCATTGAACCTGAACAGAATCGTTACTGACTCAGTGTTCCCGCTGCTCTGAATGTGACTGATACCTGTGTAGGCTGTTTTTAAAGCCTGTCAAATAAGGTGATAGGTCCTCCTGAGCTTTTAGTTACTCAAAAGTTGCTGCCCTTCTCGATCCTTATATTGTTGGCTGGTTTCTTTGCATGATTGTGTTACAGTAGGGTATAAGTCAGGATATTTTCACTGAAATGAGTTTCAGATATTTGCTTTTCCCTTTTGTTTATAAATACTGCCATTTCATAACCTTGGTGGGCCAGGCATTGTCCCGGTGATGATAATGAAGTTATATTCCAGGGCTCAATGGTTTTGGCACATTGGATCCAGTAGAACTTGTAGATGCAAGTTCTTTATATGGATTTAATACCTGGAATTGGTCAAGTTCACACAGACACTTAGAAGTTTGGGGCATTACAAGACCTTGAATTTGATCTGGAGTTTTACACCACACTTACCCCATACTCTCCCTGCTTCCTAAGAGGTGGTCAGGTTTTTCTGGTTAGATTTTTCTAGATTGTTTTCAGTAGGAGTGTTACGGGATAAGATAGAGGTGGTAGGATTTGATTGATTTTCTGTTCCATGCTTCTGTGTGTTTGGTTTCCTAGCAGAAATTATTACATGACTTCAGTCATCCTCAGACTTCTTTGTTCTCTGTAGTTTGCAAGGTGGGTTTTGATCACTTGTTTTCATTTTTAATGTACATTTTAAAAGCAATGTTACTGTCATTCAGTAACATTGGATGTTTTGCTGAGTTTCTAAAAAGTGCAAAAGATTTTTAAAATCTCTTTGATGTTGACTTCAGTAGATTATTTTGATCTCTTGTTAATTGAGAGTTTGAGATGGGGAGAACATTCTATACATTCATGGCTATAAATTTTGTTAATGAAGACTGGGACTACCAAAAAGAACACTTAAAAGCTTTTTGTTGCAGCTGGTTCTTTGGAGCAATTTCTTTTATTCATTAGCCAGTGATTCTTTTAATTAAAAACAAACAAAATCTAGCTTTGTTTAAAGGGAAAAAGTCTGACTGAATTATTCTATTAAGGATGGGATTTCCCATCCTAAGACCTTTCTCAAATCAGTTTATATTATTTGGTGACCAATCCACAAAAGAAAGGAGAACACTTATAAACAGTGACCAGCCGTGAAGACATAGGCGAGCACATGGAAAAGAGAAACTCCTGGACTGTATTTGGTCTCTCCAGGCAGCACTTGGGCATTACATTTGCAGGCAAATGTGAGTGTTCATGAAATACCTAACTCCATCTTCCGAGTAGGGACCCATCTTTACAGTGGTCCACAGAAAAGACAGAGTACCATTTTCTGAAGGCTTAAATAGCCACCTGAGTTTATCTAAGTTGTTTCCTATTATTAGTTTATGTGCTCCCAGGCAGTCGATTCTTACTGCAAAACAGTCCTCCATTGGTGCATGCAGTTGAGTTAAATGCTGTCAACATCATATGGTCTAATTGTCATTGGGAGACTTGAAACAGTTTTCTGTTGTTTGTAGTAACAGTTCATTAATGGATTAGAATCTCTTATCCAGATAATTTTTGTTACATACTTCAGTGTTCCCTAACCTTTTTTCACATAATGGCACATCCAGAAAGTGGTAATATTCTGTGTGTACCATTACAGCATGTCATGGTGGGGCAAGCCGAGAATGCTGCCCACTGCCACAGGTGACCAGCCCTGGGGTCTGACTCTCAACCCTTGCCGGCTGCATCGAGGACTTGCGTACCTGTAACTCATTCTTGGCTCACCCACTGGGAAACTCTGATAAGCACATGAACAAAATAATTGTTTTTCTGACAATCAAGAATTTTTCTTAGAACGATGTTTTCAAGGTGAAACACAGTACTGTTGTTTAGAATTAGAATGCAATTGTATTTGTCTAGTTCTGAACAACTCCTTGGTTGACCTTTAAATCCTTACTTACAGTAAATACCATGAGAACTTATACACTGGCCATTTTTTATTCTTCTTTTCTGGAATAAGTCACAGTGAAAATAACGAGTTTATCTGGCTACAGAGCAGGTCAGAGGGAACTGCTGTTGCTTGCACTAGACTCAGGATGAAGGTGCACTTGATGAGGATCATGTTCTAAGTGCATTCTCAGAAAGAGAGGGCCAATGAATGTCTTCAGCTCTCCCATCACAAAGGAAATGCTTGTGAAGATGATTTGTAGAGGGACATTTATGGTCTTCACCATCCTCTGCGGGAGCTCTGGAAAGCAAAGCCATCTCCTTGTCCCTCGGTGACAAGGAGGGGATTCTCTGGAGGTGGTAGTAGTTCTCGTTGATTCTGTCATCTCATCTTTCATTGTCAGGAGGCCTCACACAAATTAAAGAGTCTGCTGAAATAAAATTAAATGGTCATCACTCCAGCAGAGCTAAAAAGAATGGTAATGTTTTCAAACCAAAAGCATATTTGGGCTTGGAGGTGATAAGCCTGCTAGCATGTAACGTCTCTTACATGACGTTCTGTGACACTCTGTATTAATCACATGTTATTTCACAGTTACTTTCAAATGGAAACTTGGTTTTATTCCACTACTCATATGTAACCTTTTAAAAATGTCATGTGTATAACCGTTTGGGATAACTGGCTTTAAACAGCCCTTAAGGGAAAGCAGCATAAAAAAGGAGTCCCTCTCAGGGCGCCTGGGTGGTTCAGTTGATCTCTGCTCAGGTCTTAGTCTCAGAATTGTGGGTTTAAGCCCCGTGTTCAATTAAAAAAAAAAAAGGAGCCCCTTTCCTTTTTTCAAATATGTTTATTTTGAAATGAGTAAGTTAAAAGGCTTTTTCTGAAGTATTTGTTTAGAGGTTAAGGATTTAGCTCAATCATAAGGGATAGGAGAAAATTGGGAGTATAGCTCTTTCCTGAGTCTGTGACAGTTTTAAAAAATTCTTGGATAAGGTAATTCAGAACTGAAGTATGTCAGGGACTGTGGCCCATGTTACCCACCAATATGGTTATATATTAGAGTATCTATTTTTTTCTTTTCTTTTCTTTCTTTCTTTCTTTCTTTCTTTTTTTTTTTTGAGAGAGAGAGAGAGATGGAGGAGGGAGGGGCAGAGGGAGAGGGAGAGGAAGAAATCTCAAGCAGACTCCACACCCAGCATGGAAACCGACGCAGGCCTTGATCTCACACCACTAAGATCATGACCTGAGCTTAAATCAAGAGTCAGATGCTTAACTGACTGAGCCACCCAGGCACCCCTATATTAGAAAATCTTGAACTGATTTGCAAACTCCTTACTCTTTATGAAGTTAATGAGTCTGAGGATGATGGTGGTCTGTGTATATTCCTGAGAGACACCTTTATTCAAAAGGGAGAAAAGAAGAAAGAAAAGCGGGCGCCTGGGTGGCTCAGATGGTTAAGTGTCTGCCTTCGGCTCAAGTCATGATCCCAGGGTCCTGGGATCGAGTCCCACATCGGGCTCCCTGCTCCTTGGAAGCCTGCTTCTCCCTCTGCCTCTCTCTCTCTCTCTCTCTCTGTCTCTCATGAATAAATAAATAAAATCTTTAAAAAAAAAAAAAAAGAAAACTCTTTATTAAAAAAAAAAAAGAAGAAGAAAGAAAAGCAAACTGAACTGCTTTAGCTTACTTTCAAAGAGCTTCATTGGCATATAAGACATGATGGATATTACAAAAATTAACATGTCCTTACCCTAGTTAACATCGTTTATCTAGTATTTACTGAGCATATACTCTCTCCTTGGCAACCAAATCTTGTCAGATTTCACGTTAAGTCAGAATAATTTGAACCTACTAGAAAGTAGGATCACTTTCTTCTTTTTTTTTTTTTTTTTGGATCACTTTCTTTTTTTTAAAGATTTTATTTATTTATTTGAGAGAGAGAGAATGAGAGAGAGCATGAGAGGGAGGAGGGTCAGAGGGAGAAGCAGACTCCCTGCCGAGCAGGGAGCCCGATGCGGGACTCTTCTCTGTATCGTTCACAATTTTAGTATATGTGCTGCCGAAGCGAGCACTTGGATCACTTTCTGAAATAGTTTTATTCGCTGTACTATGTATCAAATGGCCAAACAAAATATTAAGTAATAAGACCCTTAAGATTAATAAACTCACCATAGTTAAAACTGGTCACTGAGAAATAGCTCCTCTGTGTTGGATATATAAAATACAAAGACAAGGGTATAGATGCATAAGGAAAGCTGGAGAAAGAGCTCATAAACAGGAAGAATTATTTTAAAGAAATAACCTAACTTGGTTCAAAGAAACAACGTTAGAAATAGCATCTGCTTTAAAAAAAAAAGAAAAGAAAAAGTGATTGTGGTATTTAAAACCAAGCTGACCTCTTCGCTAGTTTAAAATTTTTGCAGAACAAAATAGTTTTTCATATACTGTTGCATGTAGAAGACCTTCTTTTGTCTCTAAAGTGAGTCATGCAGGAAGCAGATGGGGAGAAGAGAATGCTGTTGATGTAGAGAACAGAAAGAAGCATGTGAGCTCTCTCTGAGTCTAGGGATTTTAGGAAAAAAACTCTGGTGGAGAAAAACGTATTGGGACTTAAGAGACTTGCGAAGCCATAGCACTAAAATGCTGACCTTTATCCCAGGAAGAAATGAAATGGCATGACATGTTTACGGGGTCTGCCGCGTTCTAGAGGGCCTGCACCACGTATCTGTCTGAAGCAGGGTCCATGTCTTGTGCCTCTGCCTCTGTGCCCTCTACCTTTACGTTATAGTGGACGCTGAGTTAGCATTAATGAGATGTAGGAAAATGGATATCTAGAGAGAGGTTTTGGTTTTATTTATTTATCTTTAAAGATTTATTTGAGAGCGAGAGCACGTGCGCAGGCACTCGCACCCCCGGGGCAGAGAGGGAAGGAGAGGGAGAGACTCTCAAGCAGACTCCACCCTAATCACAGAGCCCATCTGGGGCCCGATCCCACACCTGAGATCACACCCCGAGCCGAAACCAAGAGTTGGACACTTGACCGCCTGAGCCACCCAGGTGCCCGAGGAGAGAGGCTTTCATTTTAGGAAACTGTTTTTGTTGCGATTTGCTCAGTTGCTTTCCTTGTGTTCCTATAGGAACACAAAGTGCTGCTGACAGGGACCCCACTACAGAACACTGTGGAAGAGCTCTTCAGCTTGCTTCATTTCTTGGAACCAAGTCGCTTCCCTTCAGAAACCACGTTTATGCAAGAATTTGGTGATCTGAAAACTGAAGAACAGGTACTTACCACGTCTACTTTGCACTTTAGTCATATAATTGAAGATTAACCCATGAAATGGCAAAGCACTACTATTTAGCTGTTTAAAAATGTAAATTATATCATTTTTTTCTCACCTAGTAGTTAAGTGAGCTTTATATCTCCTTTCCTTGGGCATTCTGAGTCTTCATTATGGAGGTTTTCTTGTTTGTCTGTTTGCCCTCATGATGGGCTGTTGAGATTTGTTGGGAGAGGTTACTTACCTTTTCATGTAATTTCTGGACACTGCCATGCTGTTCAGTCCGTGATTTTGCTTTGTATACTTTTTTTTTTTTTTTTTTTAAGATTTTATTTGAGAGAGAGAGCAGCAGAGGGAGAGGGAGAAGCAGGCTCCCCGCTGAGCAGGGAGCCCGATGCGGGGCTCGACCCCAGGACCCTGGGATCATGACCTGAGCCGAAGGCAGATGCCAAACCATCTGAGCCACCCAGGCGTCCCTGCTGTGTATACTTTTTGAGCACAGTGTCAGAAACCATGGGAACTTATAGTTATTTTCCTCCTAGAGTTTTGGGATCCTAGTCTTATTTCTTAGCTGTGTATACTCGGTCACATTGCTTAGTTTTCTGAGTCTACATATATTCACTTAAACTACTCCACAGGATTTCTTTGAGAAATAAATGAGGTATTGTGTATGAAAAGCAGTTATTTTACACATCCTAAGAGTTATGTGGGTATTTATTATTATACTGTTTTTGACACGGATATGGAGATATGCTTGCAGTCTTGGTCTTTATGTTCCTCCACAATTTACTGACTAAACCCTCTTAGTTTAGTTCAGAGTGAAGTCCGTTTTGTTTTGGTTTTTGCTTTCTTAAAATAAAAACTGTCTTGTGTGCTATTATCCTATTGCCAGTCATCAGAAATGAGAACCAGAGAGTGACATCTCTGCTTGCTTGTTGGTGCAGGGAGTAGGTAGCTCCTGGCCTACTCATTCTGTTAGCTCTTTCCAGAAGGGAAGGGAACTGAAGCGTAGCCACTCCCATGACATCGCCTCTTCCCTCTTCCTCATCATCCCTGTGGCTTAAGACAAACAGAAGGGAAAGCTCAGTGAATAAGTTGGGTTCTTCCCTGCTGTGTGCTTGTCAGGCCTTCCGGCTGTTTGGGCTCCTGGGCAGCTGAAATAGGCCATCTAACGCGGACTCATTCAGCCTTCATGCGCTTCTGTCATGCAAGCTGAGAGATTAGTGCCTTCATACCCTTACTGGGCTTTGACAGATGAAAACCAATGGTGAATGAATGTTTTAACATGCAAGCAAATCACGATACCAGTATTTACTTAAGGTCCTTTTTCAGGTGCAAAAACTCCAGGCTATTCTCAAGCCAATGATGTTGCGACGTCTCAAGGAGGATGTGGAAAAGAACTTGGCCCCCAAAGAAGAAACTATTATTGAAGTTGAGCTAACAAACATTCAGAAAAAATATTACCGAGCCATCCTTGAGAAGAATTTCACGTTTCTCTCCAAAGGTGGTGGTCAAGCTAACGTACCTAATCTTTTAAACACTATGATGGAATTACGGAAGTGCTGCAATCATCCATACCTTATTAACGGTAAGCCTGTGCACCAGTAAACACGTTTAAATGACTCCAGAGGTCCCTTTCTCCCTCCTGACAGAGGATTGTTGCTTTGTGGTCATTACTGGATCCTGTCACCTCAAACGTGGGTTTCACCAGCTTCCTGTTCTCTGTGACGCCTCCTTCTGTGGTGGCCGCAGGCAGGGCACCATTGCCCTTGCTGACCTCTGCCGCGGGACCTCAGCTCACTGTTCTCCTACTTCTCTGCCTCTGTGTCTCACCCCTCGGAAGGAGGTGTTGGTACTCATGCCTAAAAATCGTGAAACGTGCTAACAGTTAAAGAGATTAGCCTCAGTTGAGACTTCCTTGCTGTGCATGTGCGTGTGTTTGCGTGTGTGTATGTAAATCAGAGCAGTTAAAGAGGAACAGTGTGAGAAGGCAGCCCTCAGCTGTCTGGAGACTTTGGTAGGAGGGAACTTCAGTCTAGAGACGTCTAGGGCCTATTCCCTAAGAAGGAGCAATTGTTTTAAAACTTTGATAGTAGTTTGTTTCTGTGACTGATGAATACTTTATGGTCTTCCTGTGTTCTTAACTAAATTGATTTAGTTAATCAAGTTAATCAATCAGTCATGTAACTGATTTGAGTACAAACCTATATTATGTATTTCCGAAAATCATGAAAGGGATAAATATCACAGGCCTGGATGTGTGGGACACTCTGGAGGATACGGGAGCCTTGAGGCTTGTCAGGGATGGAGATGAGAGAAGCCACAGAGAAAGCGATGGTATTGAGACAGGCCTATGGGGGTGGGAAGGAGTTTGCCAGTCAGGGTCAGAAAAAGGAAGGGCATTTAGGCTGATGTAATAACATGAGCAAAGACAAAGAGACAGGAAAACAAAGGGGAACTTGCCCAAAGTGTAAAGTCTGTGTCAGAAACAGTGCAGCAGTGAACGTCAGGCACATGCTGGGACCCTGCTGTGGCAAGCCTTGAAGGGCCAGGCCGTGGGATTGGGGCTTTCGTCTGCAGGCAGTGGAGAACCATGGCTAGTGTTGGAGCTGAGAAACGATTCAGGATGACTGATCTGGCAACATCATATAAAACAGATGGGAGGGAGTAGGCAGAGACATACAAGCAGAAAGACCAGCTCAGAGGCTCTTGCTGCCTGCCGTCCTGGCCAGAGTTAAAGAAACGTACGGGTTAAAGAAAGGGGCCGGCTGGCCAACTTGGGGTGTTTGTGCGCAGTTATAACGGGCCAGCAAGGCAATATTAGGTTCCTTTGCAGGGGAGTAGGAACAAAGCTTGGTGTTGTCTTTATCACAGTCCATGAAGTTCAAGGGCAGCTAATTTAAAGAGTTCCTGATCTTTCCCCACCCCGTTCCTGACTGACACACCTGTCCATCACCTTAGACCCACAAGTTCCTGTTATTAGATGACAGAGGGGCCCACACCTGCAAGACCGCCTCGGCATTGCCCCTGAGGTCATTGCTGTGGTGTGACATCGATGAATTTCCTTCTACAACTTTGTGCTGTTTAGCTTTGTCTTCCAAAGAGAGTATCGTGTGTGATAATTATATGTTTACCGCGGCCGGCCTACTAATCACCAGTGTGTTAGAGCCTGTGAGACCATTACGGGGCGTGTCAAGCAGCCTGTCCCTGAGTTGGGGAGCTGGAGTTGGGGCTTAGGGTGACTGGTGGTATAAGTAAAGCACATGTGCTTGTGCGATACACACACACACTCTTGCATTTAATATCTGCTAAAAAGAAAATGAGGAATAGTAGCCTCCAAGGGGGAAGGGAGGGCAGTCACAAAAGAGCTGAAATGCCTCCAGCAGGATGTGTGCGAGAGGGCTGACCTCAGGGGTGGCTGTCAGATACCCGCCTGAGCTCCGTCAAGTTTGCCTTGTCTGTTTATATGCCAGTGACATGCATTGAACATGTTGAGGGAGGAGTCCTGCGTCCTGTCCCCCTCCCCCCGCCCCTCCCCCCAACACAGCTGGTGGGTTTCTTCCTTGGCTGATTGCTCTTCAGGGTCATCTTCTATACTTCATGGTTCACCAGGAGTCTCTTAGGACTTGTAAGACTTGGGTCCGTGGCATTATCCTAATTGGTCACACCTTGGGGTCAGCATTTCTGTCCCTGCAGCTTATGAAGTATCTGTTAAGCAGGGGTCTTTATATACCTTTATGTTGAGAAATTGTAGTTAAAAATATATATATGCATCCCCCCCCCCCCCCAACCCTGCACATTAGATGTTACAACTGCCCAGATAACTTAACGTGGATGTTGGGTTTCACTGAGGATGCTCCATGGCCGTATCTCCCATTCTCATCCACAATCTGGAGTAGAAAGTATACCGATGTCCTGCTAACCCTACACACGTGTATTGAGCCGATTCAAGGACATTTTCAGCGTTGCAGTTTAAATTGAAATTTGTATGGGTGGTGGCAGAGTCAAGCAGCCCCAGTCAAGCTAAAGTTCAATTCAGGAAAGCATAACACTTCTGTAACTGGAAAGTAGAAGCAACTATATGCGTAAGTTGGTAACATATGGTAATACAAGCAAAGCAGAAGGAAGAAAATTAGAAATGACGGTAGAACACAAACTGAGTAATATTTTAAATGTGGGTTAATATCTTAAGTGCTTAGCACAGTGTTTGGGGTACACTGTGTGAGCATTTGGTAAGTGTTGCTAGTTGTTGCTTTAGTTGCTCTGGTAAGTGGGTAACTGGGGAACGTAAATGCGGTTACTGTTACTGGGCCAAGCTTCAACAGAATGCAATGCCCAGTTTTAGGTTCTCTGTGTGAGAGTTTCAACAAATGATGTTGAAAACTTGGTCGAGGTCCCCTAATGGTTAGGAAGTGACCTAAAGGTCATTTGTTGTCATTGTTGGGGGTCGGAAGAGTACGGAGAAGAGTGGGCAGAAAGAAAATCAGCTGAAGCTTGCATGATGGAATGAATTTTTCAGATAGAAAATTGTAACTTTTTTTCTGGTAATCTTCAAAAGAAAATAATTTCTTGTTGGTGGCTAGATGACATTGGCTAGATAATAACTTCTCATTATAGCGAGCTAACATTGCAATTCCTGTCCTCGCGGTGACCATCTGTTTAAGTGAGAAGCTTCCACGCTCGTTTCAAGTTGTCTTTGACACCACACACACACATTTTGAAATGTAGCATGAACAGTAATTTAGGGCAGTGTCAACAAAGTATTTTGGCTTATCATAACCTATTTCCAGGTAATTTCAGACTGATATTTACAAATCCAGCATCAAGGTAAATAATTGGTAAACTTGGACACTTTGGCTGTGACATTGGAAGGTAGAAATTGCTTTCCTCCAGCACCTTCCCCGACCTTCTTTCCTTCAATCTGGCCATAATGAGTACAGTGCTAGAAGAATCATACAGGAAATATGTTTGCTGATATTTTAAAAACTGGCTGCCTCTTTAAGAACCTTGAATTCGTAACAAAGAGCTAAATTGATGAATTCAGCAGTAGCTTTTGTCAGGTAAGAACAAATGTATTTTAATTTTGACTATTCTTTATAAGATGAGAATTAGTAGTAGCAATCAAAAAGCAAGAAAGTTACTTTTCTCATCTCTGAATAAATTTAAAATGAAAATTTTTCTGCTAATTTGAGAAATTATTTGTATTTTCAGCTTTTTACTGAAATTATTCAAATGTCTGATATTTATCTTGTCAAAATGATTATTTCATTTTTGAAGACTTCATTGGCCCTTAGCTTATTTTAAACTAATATACCATATTTTGATTCCAAGTTATAATTTTCATATAGACAAAAAATAACTACCCAAATATCAGGAGTAAAATCTGTTTCTGAATTGCAAAGAGCTCATACTATATTGCACATGAACAAACTTTTTAAAAAGACCTCATGTAATACATAGACTTAAATCTATTTCCCCTGTCTCCTGAGGGCCTTCTTGTCCTGAATCCAGAACCTAGATTTATAAATTTCATGTTTTGAGAAATATTATTCAGCTTTATTCAAGAATATTCTTTATTTAAGAACATTCCTGCTAATGATCTTCAACAGCATTTTGTTTTTACCTTTTCCTAGTTAAAACCTTTCCCCTTTTTCCCCACTTAGAGCAAAGTCCTGAGTTAGCCTCTTCCTCATGTGGCCATTCTGCCCCAGCTGGCCTCTTCGGCCCGGCCCCCTTCCTCACAAGTGGCAAAGCAGTGTGCTTTGCAGAGGCCTTAGTGCTCGGGTAAGGGCATTAAGTGACTTTAATCTGTTCTCAGTAAGATTCTTTGTTGATTAATAATTAACAAGCTGTATTTCTGCATATGACCATGCCATAACTTAATTTGCACGGGTGCCCTTAGAGTGAAAATAGGATGGCACTTTTTTTTTTTTTTTTAACTTCTGTTGCTGCTTGTGGAAGTTCTGTCCTAGAGGCCATGGGGTCTAACTCACCTAACCTTTAAGCCTCCTTTGAGATGTTATGCATACTCATCCCGTGTATTGTTAGTTCACACACATGTTTAAAACCGTTGGTAAGCAGGGTAGTTGACACTTTCTGGCACAGTTGAAGGCTGGGAACCAATCCCATTAGGTGGATTTGTTTGTTTGTATTTTCTAAAGAATAGGTGACCCCACCAGCATGGATCTGGCCTCCTCCCCGTTAACTCCAGAGACGGGAGGAGGCCAGACCAGTCCTGTCTAATTCTAGCTAAGCCACCTAAGCAGTTGAAGGGAGCTTAGCCTGTGTGTTTTTGGGCTTTGCGGGTGGGGTAGGGGGGCGGCTGTAAGCGCTTCTTTCCTGACGATGCCATTCTCTTGAGGCTTCTCTGATGCACCCGAGTCTTTGAACAAGCGGAAATCTGCACGAGACTAGGAGAAAAAGAGGGCTAGGCATAGAAGAAGCCTTATTTATGTGAGACAAGGTTGATTGCTGCTGTTGGTTTTTAAATGCTTGAAAAGCTTTGGCTACTTCAAGGTAGAGTTTTTGTACCTCATGAAATGATCAGATAAGAATGAACGTGGAGGGAGAGTTAGAGATTGCAATAGAAGATGTGTGTTCAGAACCCCTAAAAAAAATCCCTAAAAATTATCCTGAGAAAGGAATTCCCTTTTGTTGCCCTCCTTTGGGCTGTATTTCTGTGCAGTTATATAAAAAACTACTGTCCTGACACTGTAATTATTAGAACTCTATTCCCTTGTTTCTTAGCTTCAGAACAGATTTTGTTGTTTGTGTTTATATTCAGCTAGTAAACAGTTCTTCATTTCTTTAGCAATTTAGGTTCCAAATTTTCTGTAGGTATCTGGCCCTTGGCTTGTTTCTGCCACTTCTGGCTTGACAGTCTGTTGTTGAAATTCAGTTTCTACAGACAGCAAACATTTGTTTGTTGGAAAATGTGGGGGTTTTTCCCCCCCAAATGTTTAAATGTGTTGTGCTTAAAACTTTGATCCCTTTTATACTTCCATGGTTTTGTGTTAGACCTGACTTTTAGTAAGTGGACAGATTCATATTCATAAACGTGAGTATGGCATTCTGGTTCCTATAGTTAGCAGTGGGTTTTGAAAGCAAGTTCATTGTTTTTAGTAATAAAAACCTTCTACAGTATTCACGTTATGCTGTCCAATCTCTGCAGGTGCTGAAGAGAAAATTTTGGAAGAGTTTAAAGAAACACACAATGCAGACTCTCCAGATTTTCAGCTCCAGGCGATGATCCAGGCTGCTGGCAAGCTAGTGCTGATTGACAAGCTGCTGCCAAAACTGAAGGCTGGTGGCCACAGGGTGCTTATCTTTTCCCAGATGGTGCGCTGCTTGGACATACTGGAAGACTACCTCATTCAAAGACGGTGAGGCCACCGCGCCGTAAGAATATAAAGGAAATAAAAAATGACCTTTCCCAGGGCTCCAGGTGGCTCACCTCAAAGTGACATTCATAATAGAGGGGAAGGAGTGGGGGAGATGTGTCACATCTCTCTTTAAAAACTGTCCATGTACACGGCCGTTATTCTGTGTGGTACCTACGGTAGGACTCTGCGTACTTTTGATGGCAATTTCGTTTCCCATTTCTTTCACTTGACTAGGGGAGAATGGGTCTTACCTAAAATCAGAATTGTTTGTTATTTGACTGTTACAGGTGTCGGCCATTTTTAAGACTTGTTATTTTATCTAGCGGGGAAGTAAAATAAAATTTAATTTTTGAGCATTCCACCAGTTATATGCCAAACTACAATAAAACCTGTTTGCTCTGAAATGATTTCTGATACATAATACTACTCAGATAATACATACCCCATGTTGTAATACTTGCTTTACCAGAAGAAACAAGTATGCCGTAGTCGTGTGGCAGGCCTCCTTGTTAACCCTGACGTTTTCTAGGTACCCATACGAAAGGATCGACGGCAGAGTGAGAGGAAATCTCCGCCAGGCAGCTATCGACAGATTCTCCAAACCTGATTCTGACCGGTTTGTTTTCCTCCTGTGCACAAGGGCGGGAGGTTTAGGCATTAATCTTACTGCTGCTGATACCTGCATCATCTTCGATTCCGACTGGAATCCCCAAAATGATCTCCAGGTAAACACACAAGAAAATAGTCCCGATGCCCTTTTTTTTTTTTAAAGTCATTCCACTATGATGAAGCATCCCCAGTCAAACCAGTAAATTAAAGTTGTGTCGTCACTCAGGTGGTGTCCCACGATCGGGCAAATGAACCAAGTAATGATTCATGTACTAACAATGCCCAAGTAATTTCATAGTATGTTAACCTTCTGTACCGCACCTTCTGCACTCCTACTGTATTGGAACAGGGGTCTCGGAACTGGCACATGAGTCTTTTCTTTCTTTGGTGGCCATTCATTTCCTTTTTCTTCCAGGCTCAGGCTAGATGTCATAGAATAGGACAGAGCAAATCTGTGAAGATCTACAGGCTGATTACGAGAAATTCTTATGAGAGGGAAATGTTCGACAAGGCGAGTTTGAAGCTCGGCCTGGATAAAGCTGTGCTGCAGTCCATGAGTGGGAGAGAAAGCGCTACCAATGGGGTAATCCACACTCGCCCGGGCCCTGCCTGTATTCTGGCTCCTTAACTTGACTTAACTCACAGGAAGATATTATCCAGCATCGAGTCACTTTTCACCCTTGCTGTTTTCAGCCTATTTTGTCACATTGTCTTTTTTATGGGCCCAGCTTGTCCTCCTTGAGGGGCGCCTGGGTGGCTCAGTCAGTTAAGCATCTGTCTTTGGCTCAGGTCATGATCTCAGGGTCCTGGGGTCGAGCCCTGTGTCAGGCTGCCTGCTCAGCGGGGAGTCTGCTTCTCCTTCTCCCTCTGTGCTCTCTCTCTCTCTCAAATAAATAAAATCTTTAAAAAAAAATTCTCCTTGAGTACAATGAAGCATTTGTGTCGTCTACAAACATTTCAATTCTAAATGATTTTAAATACCTCACTAAAACAGGTACAACAACTTTCCAAGAAAGAAATAGAGGATCTGCTACGAAAAGGGGCCTATGGTGCACTCATGGATGAGGAGGATGAAGGGTCTAAGTTCTGCGAAGAAGATATTGATCAGATTCTCCTGCGGCGAACCCACACTATCACCATTGAGTCTGAAGGGAAAGGTTCCACATTTGCTAAGGTGCGAAATGATCTGAAGAGGCAGGTGTTCTATAGATGTGTAATAGAGTTTGCTTAAAGCAGGACCTTATAAAGTGCCCACAAGATGCATATGTAACATTGGCTTTATAATTGAGAATTAAGAAAGTAATTATGACCTCCCTGTGGAGCCCCTAATGCATAGAAGATTCTTTGTGTGCGTTTGGGTTCCCTTCTCTGTGTATGGCCCTGGGAGTCACCCTCACCTTGGCCTCATATCTGCTTCCTGTGTCCTTGACCCCACCCTCTCCACTTCTGGAGTTCCTGCTCTGACATTATCTTGCTTCCTGACATCCTGATTCCTGACGGAGCCTGTTAGAACAGTTGAGTCACTCCTATCTTAAGAAAGCCTCTCCTCTGTTTTGCCCTCCAGCTACAACTCTATAACCCTTCTTTCGTAGCTAAAATCCACATGAGTGTTGTTTGTACTAGCTGTCCCCACCGCCTCCCTTTCTGCGTAATTTTCAGCTTCCAGCTTGTACCCCTCCCCCCACCCCTCCATCAGACCAGCTCTGGTGAAGGTCACCACCAAGCCTTCCTTCCCACCATGTGACTGAGGGTGCCTTCTGAGGCTTCCCCTGCACATGGTTCCACCCATCCACACCCAGGCCCTCTTTACACCTTTATTTTTAACAGCTTTATTGAAATGTTATTTACTTACCATAAAATTCACCAATTTTAAGTGTACAGCTCAATGCCTTTACCATATTTGCAGACTTGTGCAGCCATCACCACATCTAAGTTCAGAGCATTTCCATCACCCCAGATCCTCTTGCCCATTAGCAGTCAGCCTCTGCCTCCCCGCACCCCAAGTCCTTGGCAGCCACTAATCTACTTTCTCTATCTCTGTAGATTTGCCTACTCTGGACATTTCATAAAATGGAATCATACAGCATGTGGTCTTTTGTTTCTGGCTTCCTTCACTTAGTATAGTGGTTTTGAGATTCATCCGTGTTGTGGCATGTGTCAGTAACTCCTTCCCCTTTTTTGCTGAATGCTGTTCCTATTATATAGGTGTACCTCTTTTAGCAATTGATGATGGGTGTTGGGGTTGTTTATCCATTCACTAGCTGATTATGTCTCCACTTTGGGGTTATCATGAATGTTGTTATGGACATTTATGGACAAGTTTTTATGTGGACATATCTTTTCATTTCTCTTATGTATATACCATAAATAGAATTGCTGGGTCATATGTTAACTCCTTGTTTAACCCTTTGAGGAACTGACACTGTTTTCTAGTGACCATAGTACCATTTTCTCTTCACACCAGCAGTGATTTAGGGCTCCAGTTTCTCCATATCCTTACCAGCACATTTTATTTTCTGACTCTTTGATTATAGCCATTGTGAAAAACTATCCCACTCTGGTTTGATCTGCATTTTCTGATGCTTTTGAGCATCTTTTCATGTGCTTGTTGAATGGCAAGTAAAGTATATCATTTTTGGGAAAATGTTCACATCTTTTGTTCATCTTTTGAGTTACTTGGTTTTTATTATTGAATATTAAGAATTCTTTACATATTCTGGATTAAAGTTTCTCATTAGATAAAACGATTTGCAAGTATTTTCTCCTAGTCTTTCCTAATGGTATTTAATTTCAGTGAAGTCCTGGGTGCCTGGGTGGCTCAGTGGGTTAAGCGTCTGCCTTTGGCTCAGGTCGCGATCTCAGGGTCCTGGGATTGAATCCTGCATCACGCTCCCTGCTCAGTGGGGAGTCTGCTGCTCCCCCTGCTTATGTGCATGCTCTCTCTCTCTCTCTCTAATAAATAAATAAAATCTTGGGGTGCCTGGGTGGCTCAGTTGGTTAAGCGACTGCCTTCGGCTCAGGTCATGATCCTGGAGTCCCTGGATCGAGTCCTGCATCAGGCTCCCTGCTCGGCAGGGAGTCTGCTTCTCCCTCTGACCCTCCTCCCTCTCATGCTCTCTGTCTCTCATTCTCTCTGTCTCATATAAATAAAAATAATAAAAAAAAAATCTTTAAAAATTTTTTCAGTAAAGTCCAGTTTACCCATTTTTTTCCTTTTATTGTTCATGCTTTTGATATGTTGTCTACCCTAAGGTCACAAAGATTTGCTCCTGTTTTCTTCTCTGAGTTTTATAGTTTTCACTCTTACATTTAGGTCTGTGATCCCTTCTGAGTGAATTTCGGTTTGTGGTGGGAGATAGGGGTCCGTCTCCTTCCCTTTGCTTGTGGACATCCCGCTGTCCCAGCTACTCAGTCTTGGGAGGCTCCCTCCTTTTGGGTTCTGTGCCCCAGCACGTTCTCTCTCCCGTTTTTCAGCCTCTGTTCGGGTTCTGTTCTCTGTCCTCACAGGCACTTCCCATTCAGTGTGTTCAAAACCCCCCTCGTCCCTCGTCCTCCCTGTCCCTCCTCCCTCTGCATGCGCACACACACGCACTGCCCCGGTTGTTCGCCTGACTGATGCTATTCGGACGCCAGCGTTGGCTGCTGAGGTGTTTCCCGGCTTCCTCCTCGTCTTCCTCCTCCTCCGTGCTTCACATCCACGCAGATTCTAACCCCTTCCGTTTCACTTTTTAAAGACTATAGTTCTAGACTGCCTGCTTTTCTCCACTTGTGCTGGCACCGTTTTCAGTCTTTGCTGCTGCCTCTCTAAACTGCTGCAGTAGCCTGTTCCTCCCTCCCATGTCCTAGGACAGCAGTATGATCTCTCTAACAGGTGGCTTTGGATAGGAGTGCGTCCATCTTGAGATTCTTTCCATTTTGAAAGAGTTCATGGGTACCTCAGGATAGAGTTCCGACCCCATTAACAGGACATGTGAGGCCCTGTGTGACCTGGTTTCTGCCTGCCTCGCCAGCTTGACCTTTAGCTGCTCTCCCCTGACCACGCTTATCACCAGTCACATGACACATTGCCTTTCTTCTCTTCTGAGCCTTTGCACATGCTCTGTGGTGAACATGTCCACATGCTTTCCTGTTCTCAGAGTTCTTAACAGTCTGAGCCAGGCATTATATTCTGGGGAGCCTGTTCTTTCTTCCCAGCCATGCCCTTCCTGCACCCCCTCGTGAACCTGGCTGGCTCCCTCCTCTGTAGATCAGTTGTACCTGTATGTACCATTGTCACTGTCGTTGATTCCACTGTGCTGCCTTCTTTTGCTTCCTGATCTGTTGAAAGCCCTGGACAGAGAGCTGCCTGTGGGACGGTCTTTCATCCCAGCCCACCGACTGCAGCATCTGGCACACAGTGCAAGAATGCATACGTGTTTGGCTGAATGAGTAAATGAAAGCTGCTTTGCATTGTGCCTCTGAGAAAAGCATCTCAAAGTAATGCATATTTTTTCCCCTTTAGGCCAGTTTTGTTGCATCTGGAAATAGGACAGATATTTCCTTGGATGATCCAAATTTCTGGCAAAAGTGGGCTAAGAAGGCTGAATTGGATATTGATGCCTTAAATGGGAGGGTGAGTGAGAGGTCCCGTTCAAACCCTATCTAATCTAACCCAAGGGATGCTGTTTTAGAAGTTTCAAATTTATATGCTGTCTATTCTAGAACAACCTCGTTATTGACACTCCGAGAGTGAGGAAGCAAACCAGGCTGTACAGTGCAGTGAAAGAAGACGAGCTGATGGAATTTTCAGACTTGGAGAGTGATTCTGAAGAGAAGCCGTGCCCGAAGCCGCGGCGGCCCCAGGACAGGTCGCAGGGCTATGCTCGGAGTGAGTGCTTTAGAGTTGAGAAGAATCTGCTCGTCTATGGGTAAGTCAGGCTCATGTGAAAAACGGAATCTTATTTTAAATATGGAATTCTAATCAGCGTAGAGAAGTGTGTCTGTGTTGGGATTTCTGTGACCCCCCATAGTGCAGCCAGGCACACGACCGTGCAGCAACTGCTACGGGACCCAGGGTTGTTTGTTTCAGGTGCTCATGCTTCTTCATATCCTCGTGCATTTGAAGGAAGACCAGTTTGTCCCTTAAGGAATTATGTCAGATCCAGATTTACTTGTTGGTGACTAATAACTCAGAACGAAGTCTCAAAATGACAAAATCTTTTCCTACTTTAGCTTCGCATAAAGTTTTCGACTGTGGTAATCTTTTAGTATTTTTCTGCTATAAAAACTTGTTAAAGGCAGTCATCTCAGTTATAAAGCTCTTCCAATTCCTCTGGAACATAAATGGATGGTTATTTCAACTCTGAATGTATCATGCTTTTCCTGCTGAACATGTCTCAGAAAGGCAGGACCCACATCTAATTCATCTCTGACGAGCACTCATCACACAGTGCTCTGAGTGATGGCAGAGTGCTCGCTAAATATCTGAGTCTGCAAATAAGAATTCTCTGGCATTTTATGGGACTGTAGGCAAGTTCCATTCAAATAAAAAAACTACCACCAAAATGATATTTCTGTGGATCTGATGATATCCTGCTTTTGATGATTTCTTCCAGTGGATTATCACGAGTTTCAGAATAAATACACACCTTCTGTTAACATGGCATACAGGGCTCTGATCTGGCTCTTGTCTGTCTTGTCAGTCCTTTCTCTGGGTAGCCCGGGCTTCTGTTGGGGCAGGCGGCTCCATTTCCTTCAGTGTGCCATGCTCTGTCTCGTCTCTGTCTTTCTACAAGTTCTTTGCCTGCCTAGAGCACCAACCCCCGCACACCCAGCCCACAGACTTGATCTGTCCAACAGCTCCTGTTGTTGACATCCAGCACAGGCTTCCCCTCGGCACTCTGCACCAGAGTGTCTGGCTTCCACGTTCCGTCACACTCATCACGTTGGTTTATGACTTGAGGTAGCAGGCTTCTCCTGCCGAAGCCCCACTTAGAGCTCCATGAAGCCCAGGACTCTTTTCTCTGTGTCCACAGGGAAGAGTGCAGTGCCAGCAGACCCACAGTGAGTGCCAAATCAGTGATTTCTTGTGGAATAAATGAAGTTCAGTGGAAGCCCATGCTGTATCTCAGCTAATTATCTGCAAGCTAGACAGTCTTTCCTGTCTGTTCTTATGTGGTAGACCTGAGCCCTTCGCTGCTGGCACCTGCTCTGATGTTTGTTTCAACCTAATGATCGAAGTTGAGAATTCTGCCAGTAACTTTAGAAATGGAATATCTTAATAAGTCCTAAAGCTAAGAAGTATGTGTAGAGTGCCATGTCTCTGAGGAAGGGCCTTCCCTCCTCCCCTAGGCCTTGCTATGTAGGAAACACCTATTGGAGGCTGGGCACTGTGCTAGGTTACTCAGACACAGGGGATACACCTGTGAGCAGGACAGTCACGGCCCCTGTTTCAAGGCAGGTGGACAAGCGGAAATGGCAGGAAACCGTGATGGTGTTGTGGCCGGGAAGACTGTGCAGATGGAGGGTAGAAGCATGTCTCTCCTGTAAGACAGCTCCGGTATCATCTCCCCACTTCTGAAGCTGGGGGAATACAAGAAGGGATTCCATAGACAACGATATGACTTGATGGGTGGACATCATGGCTCAGCCTGGGTAGGAGAGAGAGTTGGGTGCCGGCAGGGAGGAGAGAGTTCCAGGCAGAGAGAGCAGTGTGTCCAAAGGCCTAGAGGTGAAGACTGGCCCTGCAGTTTGAGGAACTGAGAGTTCATAGAAGCCAGAGACAACCAGGCCAGGGCACACGTCCGGGCCTGCTAGGGTGGGCCCGGCCCTGTGCCTCTCACAGCCGGGGCCTCCCTGCCGCGCACAGCCCTCAGTCCCTGAAGAAGGCAGGGGAGGGGCTGGCTTCTGTCCTGAGCTGCGGCCTGAGGGGAGACATGGCGCAGACAGCATCTGCCGATCTGTTGTATGCTCTCACGCCACAACACCCGGATCAAAGAGCACAGCGCTGTGTCTAACTGGGATTGTAACCCCGAACAGACTCTTCAGGGTCAGCGGTGTGCTATCTGTTTCGTTCTGTGTGCAGTCCTTCTCCCCACCCCCCCGGCCCCCCGGTTTACACGAGGGCCTGCAAGTTCTCAAAACATGTTGCCCGTGAATGCCGTGAACGTACTTGGGAGTTAGCGCTCCCTGTTTCAAAAGGAAACTCAAACCTGTTCACAGTCTTTCAGTTGTTATCATGGCATCCCTTTGAGGTAGACTGAAATATGACCATTTCTCCTTGGCATCATGTCCTCGATTTGGGAGCAGCCACACCCACCTCAGGTCACCGTGCATCTCAGATAGCTGGTCAGCATTGAAACATGCTAATAACCATGACAGAGTGAGGCAGAGTGTTAAGTGTCCCGGGCCCGGCATGCTTTCCTGCCCCCAGAGGTGCGGCCACTGCAGGGATCTGACTGAGAAAGCCTGTGTCAGACCCGTGGGCGTTACTTCAGTGACGGTTCAGCTCCAGCACCGAAGAGCTGCGGGCTCAGGCCCCGCTCTGTAACCCGTGTTTTTGACCCTTGTGCCCTGAAGTGCTTTCCTATCCCCCAATGTAAAATATTTCTAGTTCTGATCCAAGATTTCCTAACACTGCTGCCTGACTGAAAGGAAAGCCCCACATCGAAACCGAAAGGCACCATCTACATACTGACTATTTGCTTTGCAGCTGGGGCCGGTGGACAGATATCCTTTCCCATGGACGCTACAAGCGTCAGCTCACCGAGCAGGACGTGGAAACCATCTGCAGAACCATCCTCGTGTACTGTCTCAATCATTACAAGGGGGATGAGAATATCAAAAGCTTCATCTGGGATTTGATCACGCCCACGGCGGACGGCCAGACGCGAGCCTTGGTCAATCACTCTGGTAGGTCTGCTTCATGCTCTCTGTACTGCAGGCTCGCAGAGAGCCACCCGGGACCCTTGTGACGCCATCTAGACCCTGGGTCTCTCTGCCACGAAGTCGACGTGTCTGAGTCCGACGTTGTAATTGGGGTTATAAAAAACTGCTATTTCTATTATTATTACTCCGATTCCAGGTTTATCTGCCCCAGTGCCACGGGGAAGGAAAGGAAAGAAGGTGAAAGCCCAGAGCACACACCCGGTGGTGCAGGATGCCGACTGGCTGGCGGGTTGTAATCCAGACGCCTTGTTCCAGGAGGACAGCTACAAGAAGCACCTGAAGCACCACTGTAACAAGTACGTTTTGAAAGGGTCTATATGACTGACCAGGAAACTGTGCTTCCTGGTTTTGTACGGCTTTGCTGTTTTTCTTGAAACGTGGTGCCGGCTCACACGACGGCATACCTTCAGATGACGGATTGTCTTTTTCTTTTTCTTTAGTGTGGTAGATACATAACACGGTCTTCCCATTTTAACCGTTTAAGTACACAACTCTTCGGTATTAATTACATTCAGAATGCTGGGTACCCCTCAGCACTGTCTATACCCCAGTCCTTTTCACTGACCCCAGTGTAAACTCCGCTCCTATGAGACAGTCACTTGCCCTCCTCCCTCCCTGCCCCAGGGCCCTGGCAGATGCCCTTCTACTTTCTGTCTCCACGGATTTGCCTATTCTAGGTAACTCCTAAGTGGAATCATAGAATATTTGTCTGTGATGTCTGGCATAATGTTTCCAGAGGTCATCCAATTTGTGTCCTGTGCCAGAATTTCATTCCTTTTCGTGGCCGAATAATACTGCATTGTACATGTTTACCACATTTTGTTTATCCATTCATCTGTTGATGGGCACTTGGGTTGATGGACACCTTTTTTGGACTGTTCTGAGTAATGCTGCTATAAATGTTGCAGATAACTAAGTTGTAACCAAGATGTGTTAGAGAATGACTGTTTGCCTTGTATGACCCCACCTTCAGCTGACTACTTCCACGGGAGGGACTGGGGAGTTTACGTGGAATTTTTTGCTTAATCATACCTCAGTGGCTGGGTCCTTTTTTCTTACCTGTGAGCTTAGAATCCTGTTCCTTATCTTTATTTCCAGAACCTGATTATATGTAATTGAAGAATATTAAATCTGTATTTATTTCATTGCTGGGAGCTCTGTTAATTGTCCTCGTGTTAAACTGACAGCACGTGGCGAAGCTTCTTCCCTTGCCGTGACCGTGCATTTCTGAGAATCAGTAGCCTAGCCAGCACTGAACAGCTCCGCCACTTGTAGCTTCGTGGGGTCCTGGGCAAGTTCCTCGGCCTCTTTAAGACTCACTTGCCTTGTCAACCACCTAGAGCTCTGCAGCAAGACCTCAACTGGATGAAGCAGGATCTAAATCAGTGTGTATCTCTCCTAAAAAGTAGCAGCAAAAGTCTGAGCACATAGTAACTGGTGGTGTGGCAAGCACTTCGCATGCATTATCTGTGTGCCCTGCCTAAGATGAGTAGTGCTCTCTTATCCCCGTTTACCTCACGAGGAAGTGGAGACTCCGGCACTTACGGTCTCAGCTAGTTAGGAGGCAGAGCCAGGTTGGAAGTCGAGAACGGCTGAGGGCAGTGCCCTTGCTCTCAGAGACCCCCACCCACCTGGGAAGCCTGCCTGCCCCACGGGGTCATCCCAGGTCTCACGCAAAGTAACTCCTGGCTGGCAGTGTTGAATGGTTCTTACCCCTTTTTAAATATGGAAGTGCTTTCAGGGCCTGCCTTTGATCACTATCACTAGATTTTGACTGACAAATTTTTTCCTTTTTGAGTCTTTAAAACCATTACCTCAAACCATTTTGGTGCCTCGGAAACTGTTTGTTGTTACTGCTGTGGCACGATAGTTCTCCCTAAAATCCTGCCCCACTTACAGCTGTTAGAAAACTTCTGTTTCCTGTGGTTTATGTGAACTTTGGGTCAATAGCCTTCTGGGTTCTGGATTCAGACAAACCGGAAGTGAAGTGGTTTGGTGTGGGAATAGTGGCTCCTGCGCCTGGATCCCAGAGTGATGGGGGCGGGAGTTTTTAATTTCCCATTCTAATATCAGTAGCAGACTTTTTATAGAGTACTCTCCCTAATTAGTATGTGAGATGGAGCTAGTATGCTCCTCCCTGTGGTCTCAGGAGAAGACTGGCAAGGCTTGCCATCTCCTCTCTGGGACATCCATTTCTTCTTCCCATTGGATCATGCCCTGAGACTTCTCAGGATCTAAAGTGGGGAAATGGTTGATGACTGGTAAGAGAAAATGAAACCCAAATCAAGGGACCTCCTAGAAAATAGCTAGCCAGTTCTCTTCAAAAGTTTCAAGACACAAAGAGGAACTGTCTTAGGTTAAAGGAGATGAGGGGGTAGGACGGGGCAGTGCTATGTGTGGTCCTGAACTGGATACAGGTCCCGAAGGTGGTCACTAGTGGGATAGCCAATCAAATGTGAATGAGGTCTGGGGACTCGCTAGTAGTCTGGTCTGTCGGACTTACGAGTGCAAACTCCTTAGGGTCAGAGCCCACCTCCTGTCTGCTTTGTTATCCTGCTGGTACCACTGAGCTTGCCAGTTACACTGGTTTGAATTTTTTTCCTCTAGAAGAAAGGTGACATTCCTAGTTAGCTCATAAAAGGCTGTGCATAACTAAAATTCCTCCCAAAGAAGAAAACTGTATCTTTTGTCAAGAAAGGGAGAAAAACCATTCAGATCATTGCCACTATGCGGCATTTTGGTTAAAAAAAGAGAATCCAGGGGCGCCTGGGTGGCTCAGACCGTTAAGCGTCTGCCTTCGGCTCAGGTCACGATCTCAGGGTCCTGAGATCGAGCCCCGCGTCGGGCTCCCTGCTCAGTGGGGAGTCTGCTTCTCCCTCTTTCTCTGCTGTTCCCCCTGCTTGTGCTCTCTCTCTCTGTCAAAAATAAATAAAATCTTAAAAAAAAATAAAATAAAAAACAAACAAACAAAAAAAAGAATCCAGCCAAAGACAGGGGTATTTCCTTTGGAATTACCCATTCTGAGCATCCTCTATAAGGAGATCGTGGCTGATAAATTCTTCCCTAAACAGAGAAGAAGCAAGGTGCCAGCCATGGAGGCCCATACTGTTAGTTTTCTTTTGCCAGTTCAGTGTGGCACAGCCAATTTTTAATCTTATCAAAAGAAAAATCTTAAAAAATTAAAATGAAATACCCAAAATGACTGTTTACGCTGGAGCTTACTCAGATATTTACAGCCTCACCCTTTGTCCATCTAGAGCCCATGTTGCTCAAAAGCAGACACCGGGTGGGGAGGCAGGCATATCACGGGGTACCTTTTCACGTATGCGGGAGTAGTCTGTTTTGGGGAAGCTGCCCCTAGTTGTCGTTTTGACATTTTCAAGGACCCTTGCCATGTGCCGAGAGACACTGTGAGGTGGTGGAGTCAGAAGGCCTAATCCCAAGTGGTCCATGCTCAAGGTGACTCTGTGACCTTGGATATGTCACTGGGTCTTCTGTTACCCTCAGTTTTCATGTTTGTGAAGTGGGAATTATAACATGCCCCACTTCATCATAGGATTATTGTGACAATCAGATGAGCTAGTATACGCAAATGTGATCCATCAGCTGTAAAACATCCTCTAAGTGTGTGACGGGATGACCCAGCTAGGGAAGGGGCATTTAGTATTATCGTTTACTCATGGCCAAGGAAGTGAGTCTTCAGATATTCAGTCCTGAGTGCACAGCAGGGGCTGTTCAGCAGGAGATGCTAGACTCAGTCGACCTGGGCCTTTGGGATTTACCAGGTGAGCTTTACTGAAAGAATTAATTTTAAGCCATTGAGGAAATCCAAGTGATATTGAAAATCTGGTTCCTTGAATTCCATGGGTTTTTAGAAACTGATTCCTTGAAAATGACGAAGAACGTCAATGGATTGGACACATTTTAACCTCCTTTGTGTCGTTTTCTTATTTTTTAAGCTACAACCTAGGCTTCCAGGTAATACGGACTAGAAGGAATAAATGTTTAATACTCCTTAAGCGAGACAAGTGAGGACCCACCCCCTACCCCACCCCCATCACCATCTTCCTTTCTGCTCCTTGGAAGCAGAGTTGTATAATCTGAAAAACCTGACATTCCATATTGAGGGTTTATTGTAAGGTAGTAAAACCAGATTTTATATCTCGTTTATTCCTACAACTTCTGATGTGCTTCCAAAAATGGTATTAAGGCAGCAGCTGAGGAAATTTTATGAGATAATGAAGCAGAACAGTTAGTGAAAGCCATCTGCTCAGTTGTTTACAAACTTGCTTCAATACTTCAGAGGCAGTGGTAGGGTACGTGTCTAAACTTCACAAGCTGCACTAGGTAGAACTAAATGAAGTGCGCCTGGGCCGGGCTGAGCTCGGTCCCTCTCCGTGCAGCGTGAGCGGTTGCCAGGCAGGCCTGTTGGAAGCCAGCAGAAAGCACCACACAGAGGTGATTATGTGCCACCATCTGTCACGCTTCAAGCCCGCCGTACAGCATGGCTAATCAGCCTTGGCAGGATGATGGATGAGCAGCGGCAGCTGCCAAAAGCCACTGTTGGCAAACAGTCCTGAAGTGAAGAACTTTGTCCCCCCTCTGTCTTCCTCTCCAGGGTCCTGCTGCGTGTCCGCATGCTGTACTACCTAAGACAAGAAGTTATAGGAGACCAGGCAGATAAGATTTTAGAGGGTGCTGACTCAAGGTTAGTGCGCGTGCACGCCACTCTGTACTTCCCTGTAATCACCCGGGCAGTTGGAAGACACCTTCATCAGCCGTTAGTGGCGCCTGTCCCTGTTTGCGCCCGGAGTGCGATTTTTACCTTGTGAGCGTGGGGAATGTGGAGGGGGCTGGGAAAAGCATGTTCGCGTGTATGCGGTCTGTAGAAAAAGGTGGGAACCACGTTACTGGCGCTCTGAGGTGACCTTTAAAATGGGACACTGTGTGCGGGAGTCCATTTCTGGCCAGGGTAGAAAGTGATGGGCTCACACCCTTTCTCTCAACCTTTGCTCAGTGCTCCCCACCATGCTCGGATCCGTGTTGCGGGAAGGGGGCACGCGAGCCTGTGTATCATGTTTGTGGCTACTGCGGATTCTTCTTTACCATTATGTGTGTTTTAAATGCTGTGTGAACGGTGTGTTTGCAGTGAAGCTGATGTGTGGATCCCTGAACCCTTCCATGCTGAAGTCCCCACAGACTGGTGGGACAAGGAGGCGGATAAGTCCCTCCTAATTGGAGTGTTCAAACACGGTAAGTGATGTTCCTATTTGACCACATCTTGACTGTGTGGCTTTGTCACTAGCGCTCTTTGCATACCCTTTTCCAAAGTCATAATATTAATGAGGATAGTTCCAAAGGACTCTTGGCTTCCACCATTTTCCTGTACTAAAAATCTAATATGAACTGTAAATATCAGATGCTGTTTTTGAATGTTTGTTGAGGATTTGAGAAGAAAACATTTCTTTCTTGGCTGTAAATAAAACCCAAACCATATTTGTTTTAATAATAGCCAAGTTGTCCTATAGCTCTCCCTAAACTTTGCTTCTAGCACGGCTCCCCTTGCTGGCTCTGCCAACCCGTGTCAAAGTGGACGGTGGGCTTAACCTCTGCTATTAATCTGTACAAGTGCCTCCTGGGCTTTGTTCCAAGCAATATTTCACAAATGTCAGTGCTGAGAACTCACGGCTCCCCTGAGTGGGATGCAGCCTTGTTAACTTTGAAAGGCTGGGGATGCAGAACTGGCATGATATATACAGTGAGCGATTCCTGATTATAATCCCAATTCTCTGGAGGTCGCGGAGGTATTCTCAGCAGCCCGGCCTGACTAAAGGGGAGAATGATGGCTTATAAAACCTCTCATGATTACAGTTTGGCTTGCGGCTCTGCGGCGGTTAGGAGCGGTGTGTTGTAGTACACGTCCTAATTGAATTGTGCTGTTGTGCTCTTCTGCCTCCGTGCTGCAGCCGCGTTTTGTGAGCTCAGCCTAAAAATCATTTTCCCGCAGTGCACTGTTGGGATCTGCCATTTTCCATCTAGTCAACTTGGGCAGTCAAAAAGCAAATTGCAGTTTGAAAACCATAGAGGGAACAGTGTCATCTTACTGACATGCATCATCCTAAACCTAATAAGACAGGTTTGCTGGCCTTACATAGACAGGGATTTTCAGCCAGCGGTGCACGTTCCTGCAGGACTGGGAGCCCGTTCGCAGGAGGACGGGGTGGACGCACAGTACCCTGCAGAGATCGTAAAGCAGCATTATGAACCCTTTTAAATGTCAAGCAAAATTAGATCTTGGGGAAAATAGGGTCAAAAATCTTCCCAGGCATCTTGCTTGCAGTTAGTTTGAATCTGTTTCTCTGTTCGTGTCTGTGGTCATTCAGATACCATCCCTGAACTGTAACTTGACCCCCAAAATCTGCCCCGTAGTGAGCATTCTGTGGAATGCTTCCCTAAAAACAAGGTTCCTAAACGATCGTCTCAGTTGAGAGCTGAACTTGGTGTATTGTGGCAGTGCTGTGATTTTTGTGAGTGACGGCCCTTTTGCTGTTTCTGTGCGTGTCCTCTGTGGGCTGGTGGGGACGGCGCAGGCTACGAGAAGTACAATTCCATGCGAGCTGACCCCGCGCTGTGCTTCCTGGAACGAGTTGGTATGCCCGATGCCAAGGCCATCGCTGCCGAGCAAAGAGGAACAGACATGCTAGCAGATGGCGGTGACGGGTAAGAAGGACATTTAAAAATTTTAATAAACTTTATGTCAGTGTCACATCTATTGGCAGGGTTCAGTCCTTACACTGCACTGTGCACTACGCTGCGTCTGATTTGAACTTGGGTGATGTTTCCCAGTGTAGTCTGTTTATGTATCGTAATGATTATTTAAACGCAATATATTACCTAGATCATCCCTGAAACTTGTTTTTTTCCAAATGATGACACTTCCCCCACCTGCCTCTTCCCCCATGGCTGCACGATTTAAATACTGATCGGGTTGCCTTTGATGTCAAACCCAGAATTAAAAGTAGCATCAGGCAGAGGATTAGTCATCCCCAAGCACCCCCACCCCCTCCAGTCTCTTGCTTATCTGTAAAATTTAAACTTTTTTTTTTTTTACAACTTTAATATAGGGGAGAATTTGATAGAGAAGATGAAGACCCAGAATATAAACCAACCAGGACGCCATTCAAGGATGAGATAGATGTAAGAACTTGAGTATATTGACTTTTACAGCACCATTAAAATATCATATGCCCATATAAGACTTGTTAAACTTTATAGATAATGGCCCTTTCTTTAAAAAGATAAAGCAAAACGAAACCCCAAATTAAAATAATTCTGTTTCTTGCTTTGCTTTCAAGGAATTTGCAAATTCTCCTCCAGAAGATAAAGAGGAATCCATGGAAATACGCACCACAGGTAAGGCTCCATCGGAGCCCACGGAGCAGAGCAAATGTGTGCTGTGCAGACATTATTCATGTACCTGCACTTTTGCTTCTTTATGACGATGGACTCTTCAAATGTTATTTCTTCTGTACTGACTCATTCCTTTTGTGAATAATTTTAAGTCTTGTTTATTGTGGGTTTTTCATTACATTGAATTTCTTTGATGAAATAACTACTTTGTGGATTAAGATAATTTGTATATATTTATATACCAGTAGGTGGAAACTTTTAAGCATCTTTAGAAATATATCTCGTGGGAGTAGGGCATTTGCTAGGTATCTGAAATATTGCAAGTTTATAGAATGCTGACCTTTTCCCTAATGTCAAATAATTAGCTACCAATTATGTGATTATGTTTTGTGCTCAAGATTATTATTCTAAGTACATTACAGGAGAGCATCCTTATATTGTAGTTCATGGCATAAAGTAGGTTCTAGGTTTCTTTACATAAAACTGATAAGTAAACTTGCTTCTTCCCGCTAAGGAGTTAAAAAAAGAAAACTGTTTATAAGTTTCATACTAATATTATCCTTTATTTATATTTTAAAAATGAGAGCACTGAGATGCCCTTTCCCACACTGTCACTTGAATGTTAATGAGTCATCTTGTTTTGATGGAAAATCCTGTGTATTGCAAGATCACAGCTACACATTTCAGAAATCTTTTTTCCGCTTCCCTAGGCAAGCCCAGTGAGAGTGCTGCTGACTTAGGCCAACTCTACTGGCCCAACACCTCAACCCTGACTACCCGTCTGCGCCGGCTCATTACTGCCTATCAGCGCAGCTATAAAAGGCAACAAATGAGGCAAGAGGCTCTCATGAAGACTGACCGGCGGAGGCGGCGGCCCCGGGAGGAAGTGAGAGCGCTAGAAGCAGAAAGGGAAGCTATAATATCCGAGAAACGGCAAAAGTGAGTTTCTTCAGGGTTTTCCTCAGTTCCTGGGACAGGCCTCTCTCCTCTGCCCCTCTCGGCCGGCAAGAGGCAGGCATTACGTCCCAGACAGTGATCAAAGAAAGCCTCAGGACATCAAAGCCCCCTGTCTCTCGCCCCCAGAATAAGTACCGTGCGTTAAGTTTAGGGGAAGGGAGGAAAAGAATGAATAAGCTTTATGCCTGTTTACTCAAGTACAGCTCAAGCTAATGTCTTCTTGCTCATAGGTGGACAAGAAGAGAAGAGGCTGATTTTTACCGTGTGGTATCTACTTTTGGAGTTATTTTCGACCCCATGAAACAGCAGTTTGACTGGAACCAGTTTCGAGCCTTTGCCAGACTTGACAAAAAGTCTGATGAGAGTTTGGAGAAATACTTCAGTTGTTTTGTGGCCATGTGTAGGCGAGTGTGTCGAATGCCCGCTAAGCCAGATGATGGTAGGTTCTCTTTGTAACAAAAGTTCTATAGTAAAAGGCCCAGTACAGTGCAAAATAGAGCGTGAGCAATTGAGAGCATACTTAGGGTTTTCCCAAGTGAATACAATTGTTTTCATGTTACAGAACCACCTGACCTCTCCTCCATGATCGAGCCAATCACAGAAGAGCGTGCCTCTAGAACTCTCTACCGCATCGAGCTGCTGCGGAAAATACGCGAGCAGGTTCTTCATCACCCTCAGCTGGGAGAGAGGCTGAAGCTCTGCCAGCCGAGTTTGGATCTGCCGGAGTGGTGGGAATGTGGGAGGCATGACCGGGACTTGCTGGTTGGTGCTGCTAAACACGGGGTCAGTCGGACGGATTATCACATCCTCAACGACCCCGAGTTATCTTTCTTGGATGCACACAAAAACTTTGCTCAGAACAGAGGGGCAGGGAACATGCCCTCCCTGACCCCACTGGCCATTGGATTTGGCCAGACGCCTGCCGTCCTCTCATCTGCTCACGTTCAGGAAGAGAAGGCGACAGGACAAAGTGAAGGCAAAGCGGAAGAGTCTGGAAGCGCGGCCGCCCAAGAGAAAGCTGAGGGGAAGGAAGAGGAGGAAGAGACCGATGGCGGGGAGAAGGACAGTAAGCAGGGATGTGAGGCCGAGGCCAGCTCTGTAAAAAGTGAACTGAAAGGGATGGAGGTCAGTGCAGATACAGGGCCCAAGTCTATTTCAGAAAAAGGTTCTGAAGAGGATGAGGAAGAAAAGCTGGAGGATGATGATAAGTCAGAGGAATCTTCCCAGCCTGAAGGTAATGCTGCGCCATCCAGGCCTCTCTCCCCATTCCACCGCAGCGGCTGTTACAGGCCATGTTTTCCTGTCACGTGACAGGGGCTTTTGTTTATTTTTTAAGGGTAATTAGTGTACATTTTCTTCTGTGAATGGGTAATTTCAGGTTGTGCTCAGGTGTATGTTTTGCTCCCATGCCCCATATAAACACGGAATTTTGAACAACTTAAGCTCTCAGAAGAGGGTTATGGGCACGTTAACAATTTCCGGATTAAGAATAGGGGTTACCTTCCAGTACCTGGGTGTCTCAGTCGGTTAAGCGTCTGCCTTCAGCTCGGGTCATGGTCCCAGGCTCCTGGGATCGAGCCCCACATCGGGCTCCCTGCTCAGCGGGGAGCCTGCTTCTCCCTCTCCCACTGCCCCCTGGCTTGTGTTCCCTCTCTTGCTGTGTCTCTCTCTGACAAATAAATAAAATGTTAAAAAAAAAAAAAAATAGGGATTAACTTTATAGTAGCAGTGTATTAAGAATTCCAAGTGATAAAAAAAAAAAAAAAAGAATTCCAAGTGATTTTAATTTGTCAATTAAATGTGAAGGAGAAGAGTCATTCACTGAATCAATACTGGTAATTATTTTAAAACAAATGATGCTTAATTTTCGTTTTAAGTCCGAAGTAAAAGTAGAAGCAGAATCTGAAAATAACCAGTTGTCTTTGTAAGTTGCAGTTAGGTTGCTGTTCCCGACACAGAGTAGAAATAAAGCCTCCTCTTGTACTGTTCCGCTGGAGCTGAGGCTTGCTACTCCGGCCAGTCGTTAGCCCTCTCTCCTGTGTGGAGGGACATTGTGTGGCGAGGCTCTTGAGTCAGAGACTTGGTTGTCATTCCGCCTCCTCTGAGATGTACATGCTCAACGTCAGATAGCTGGTGATGTCACCTACCTAAGCCCATCTGCTGCTTCATCCATAAAATGAGAATAACACCATCTGTATGAAGGGGCCATCACCAGCTTTAAACAACAAGATTGTAAGATGCCAAATGCCATCCTGGCCACATAGTAGGTTCTCAGTAAAATGGAGCTGGTTGATATTCAAATTTTTACCGTGTCCTCTCTAAACTTCTTTTCCAGTGATACTCGGTTGGGAGTAATGCACTTTAACTCATTTCTCAGCAGGAACTGTCTCCAGAGGGAAGAATTTTGATGAGGAAAGCAATGCTTCCATGAGCACCGCTAGGGATGAAACCCGAGATGGGTTCTACATGGAGGATGGAGACCCTTCAGTAGCTCAGCTCCTTCATGAAAGAACATTTGCCTTCTCATTTTGGCCTAAGGTTGGTGTTTTTTTTTTGTTATTTTGTTTTGTGGACCAAAAAAGAGTGGGGTACAGGAAATCATTCTAGTTTGATTTTTCCAGCTAATTTTAAGGTAAACTTTGACAGTGTACGAAGACTAGATTTTTCTCATGTTTTAAAATCTGTGCAGTACTTTTGTGATAGGATAGGAAAGGTAACATGAAGGAAAGATAGGAAGTAGAACGCTTTGTATGGCTCTTTGGCTCCTTGAAGTTTTTTAGGTTGGTAATTAATCACATTATCCATTACAGCATATGGATTGTTGTTTCCATAGACTCACCTTTTAGCAGAAGGAAATGTGTGGAGCTCTTTCTTTTTCTCTTTTTCTTTCTTTCTTTCTTAATTTTTTTCTATTGTGGTAAAAACCACGTAACATGAAATTTATGATCTTAACCAATTTTAAGTGTATAGTTCAGTAGTTTTAAATACATTCGTGTTATTGTAAAACAGATCTCCAGAACTTTTTTGTCTAGCATGACTGAAACTTTATACCTATTGAACAACTCCCTCTCCTCTCCCCTCAGCCTCCGGCCACCACCACTCTGCTTTCTGTTTCTGTGAATTTGATTACTTGTAGATACCTCATTGTATACATGGAATCTTGCAATATTTGCCCTTTTGGGACTCATTTATTTCACTTATTTTCAGCTTATCTTCAAGGTTTTATCCATATGGTAGCATGTGACGGGCTTTCCTTCTTTTTTAAGGCTGAATAGTATTCCATTGTATGTATATATCACATTTCCCTTATCCATTCATCTGTCCTTGGGACATTTGGGTTCCTTCGCCGCCTTGGCTTGTTATAGTGCTACTGTGGACATGGGTTACTAACATGTCTTTGAGATCCTGCTTTCAATTCTTTTGGATATATATCACATGGTGATTCTATTTTTAATTTTTTGAGGAGCCTCCATACTGTTTTCTGTAGCAATTACACCACTTACAATCCCACCAACCGTGCACAAGAGAAAATGTGTGGACTTTTTAAAATGTGTGTTTTAATTTTTTTTAAATCTAAAACAGAGCTTCCAGATTTAAAACATCTTCCCAGGTTCGGAAACCTATCATCTTCTCAAGTCGGGAGAGGTTGGGCTATGGGCCCATTTGCTCCAATACATTATGAAATAATTCTGAATGTAGTTATCTGTACCCAGAAGCAAATGGAAATTTTTGGCTAACTAGTGTAATTTTATAATAAATCCGTGTGTAATTAGGGTCTGTTTTTCAGGGTGGGGACATAATCATCCCAGTCACCATAACAGGGCTGTCTGGTTTAAAACAACACAAAAACAAGCTTCAGTTGACTCATCCCCAGGCTGCTTTTCAATAGTATTAGTTGTGTAAGAAACAATGTGAAATTTTTAGCTGCAGAGTGTATTCTTAAAGACCTTTTTTTCTCTGTATACCCTGTTATGCTGATCTCCCTTATTGAGTATAGAAGGGAGTTTCCCAGATCAGTCAAAAGGTCTGTCGTAGCAGACACTTTTAATCTATGGAAACTGGGCCTAAGAGCTGTAATTAGAAATTTTTAATGTACACGCTTCAGTGGAATTTGAAGTGATAATAGGTGGGGAATGCAAATGGACATTCATTAGGTGTTCCTAGGTTAGTGCCCATTTCGTAATGCTGAACTTTATTAATAGTGACGCTAATGATGTCCCACTTCCTGGGACAGACCGCGATCCAGCCAGTGGGTCTGAAGCACCAGAAGCTAAACGCCGGGTTCCATTGTTGTCTGCCGGTGTTCACCGACAGTTCTTTAACTTTTGAAGTATTTCAGAGGTGGCTATGTAATGTTTCCTGGTTTATGTGATCCAGTGTTTAAATTAGAAAAAGATTAGGCTTTCTGTGTTGGGGCCACCTTTAGGACCTTCCACCAGCACAGAGCAGTTTTTGCAGATTTTGTTTATTTACTCGCTTGTTTTTTTTGTTTTCTTTTCACTTTTTGCCCACGGATTAACTTTTAAACCTCTTCTGCTCTTTAGCATCCTGATGGAAATATTTATCTGGTAATTTTCACCATGTCTTTATTACAGTTTTGTGCGACTTTTCTTCTCCCTCCAGGACCGAGTAATGATAAACCGATTAGACAACATCTGTGAAGCAGTGCTGAAGGGCAAATGGCCGGTAAACAGGCGCCAGATGTTTGATTTCCAGGGCCTCATCCCTGGTTACACGCCACCCACCATGGACAGCCCCCTGCAGAAGAGGAGCTTTGCCGAGCTCTCCATGGTCGGCCAGGCTAGCATCAGTGGGAGCGAGGACCTCACGACCTCTCCTCAGTTGTCAAAGGTACGTTTGCTGTGCTGTTGAAAGGCAAGCGCGCTAAACCGTCACTCAGTCTGGGAGCTCGCGGCTCACTGGTCCTCCTTGGAATTAAGATGGCTGCCGTTTCCTCAGCTCTCTTCAGCCATTATGAATGTTTAATTCCTGAAGCTTCTGTTTTTTCTTTCTGAAATCCAGCCCGTATGGCAGTTTGGGCTCATTATTTTATTGGGATTTTTCAATAGGAAGACGCCCTAAACCTCTCTGTCCCTCGCCAGCGGAGGAGGAGGAGGAGAAAAATTGAAATCGAGGCCGAAAGAGCAGCCAAGCGGCGGAACCTCATGGAAATGGTTGCCCAGCTGCGGGAGTCTCAGGTGGTCTCAGAAAATGGACAAGAAAAAGTTGTAGACTTATCAAAGGCCTCAAGAGAGGCAGCAAGCTCTACCTCAAATTTTTCATCTCTTACTTCAAAGTTTATCTTGCCTAATGTCTCGACACCGGTGTCCGATGCCTTTAAGACTCAAATGGAGCTGCTCCAGGCAGGCCTGTCACGCACACCCACGAGGCATCTGCTTAATGGCTCCCTGGTGGATGGAGAGCCTCCCATGAAGAGGAGGCGGGGAAGGAGGAAAAACGTGGAGGGTCTCGATCTGCTTTTCATGAGCCACAAACGGACGTCATTGAGTGCAGTAAGTTCAGGAGCTCACTTGCATTGTGTGTGCCCACGGTGGCAGCCAGAGCCCTGCCATTCTGACGACACTGGCCTGTGACCCTCAGTGACAGGGCAGGAAAGCCGGCCTCTTCCGCTAAAGAGATAGGACCACAGTGAACAGTCATGGTTCGGAGCTGAAAAATTGTGTTGAGCGCTGATACCGATCACTCGGCCTGAACCAAATGTAGTTTGAGGATTTATTCCTCCCAAGATACTGATATATTGATTACTCTCGGAAGACTAGCCCCAAACAAAAACATGTTCTTCTGAGCCTGTAATTGTTATCTCTGAGCTCCTGAGGCGGAAAAAGCTTCTGCTCTTAAAAATAATGTTGTTTGGAGCCTGGCATTTATTAGATTAGTGTAAATGTTTAGTTTCAGACTTAAGATTTGTGTTCATGTACAAAGCTAGTGATTGCTAACTACCTCCGTAACTGTAGCTGTTTTTAAAATCTCAACTGAATAAAGATCTGGGCTAGTTTAGGTTTGTATGAAATGTATGTGCCAATGGATTTTGACATTTCCTTTTTCAATTTAAAGGACATGAGTGCAGTGTAATCAAAATAACTGTCTTCCCTAATCTTCTTCAACCATGCCACCTAAAAATGCGCTGCCTACATAATGACAAGGGTTTTACCCCCAAAGAACCTGACTACATGTGGTCCCCTTTTAAAGGACACATGGTACAGGGTATCTTCAGCCTTATCGATTTGGAACCCGAGTCAGCATAATGGGGCTGGAGCTTGTTTGTGCACGAGCAGCCGGCGCTCCAGGAACGATGGGCCCTTTCCCTGCGGATCACAGTTTGGGAAATGGTGAAATTTGTAACTGAGAGGAGGGAGACGTTTGTTTTGATATTTTTTACTTTTTCCATCCCTAGTCTTATTGCTTATTTTCTATTTCTTGAAACCTCCAGTAAGTTTAATAACTTAAATAAGGGTAGTAAAAGGGGTGGTTGAGTTAAAGTTTAGAAATGACAAAATGGCATTCACTGGAATTTGCCCTGTGGTGGGATCTGATTGAAACAGAAGCATCTGGGTGATTAAAAGTTGATTTTCAAAATTTGTTACCATGCACCAGTCATCATAACGGTCATTTTTGTTGAGCATATGATTCCTTTTAGAATCTTATAAAAATACACCTCGTGATGGATCAGCTGTAACTGCTTGTTCTGTAAGTTAAAAACGCCATTTCTAGGTGTGTGGTCCCCAGTGTTGTATCACTTGTGATTAAGCCTCCACACTGAAACCACCAAAACCCATCAGACCACTTTGATAGACTTTGTTCCCTGAAATTCCTTCCTCCATAAGCATCAACAAGTTAGTGAGTTTCTGCATCTCCTGCCTTTGTTTACTCTTGAGTTTCATATACGAATCACAGCACATGTTTGTCTGTGGTCCAGGCCATCAGGAATTAACAGTGTGAGCCAGGCGCTATTTTCCTATTGTAATTATATATCCCATATTAAAGTTCAGGCTGACTTTATTCATTTCACACATTTTAAGTCATCCTGAAGAACTTGCTAATGTTTCTCTTTTTCTAAAGTCACATAAGTAACCCAGCCCAAAACTCCTAATAGATGTTAGTGGGTGTATTTTTAAGTTTTTGTTTGTTTTACTGTCAGATGTTAGAATTTAAGGATTACTCAGTTGGTATTGTGGATAGTTATGTGCCTACACATACAATACAAGGAAAATGCTGATGAATCTCTAGATAAACGAAATAGTGAAGAGGTATAAAGGTAAGCAATGTTACTCGTATGGAATAAGAAAAATCCTAAAATCTTGTATTATGTCAGTACTCAGACTGGAGACCGTTTTGCGTTGCCATGAAAAATAAGGATGCAGTCATCATACACTCAGCAACATGGTGGAAGTCGTCCCTTTGTGTGCTGGCCCCACCCCCAAGTACAGGGATGTGAAGAATAAGGGCCTAACAAGTGCTTGCACTGGAGAACTCAGTGTTGAAGATGAGTGACAAATAGCAATGTATCATAGCTGTGAGGCATGCCTGGAATACTTCGTATGCCCAAAGGAAGAATGGGAATGGAGGGAAGAGGATATGGGGAGACAAAGATGAGGAAGTTTCCTTAGACATGGCCATACTTTGGTTGTTTTGAAGATTGTGTAGGAGTTGGTCATTTGAAGAGGTTGCAGGGAGAACGTGCAAAGGGACTGAGGGAGCCTTCCATGTTTGATGAACTGAAAGTCATTGGCAGCAGGGGAATCTGATGAGGAGGTGAGGTTCAACAGAAGTGGGCTCGGATACAAGATAGGATATAAATCAGGGAGGGCCTTGATTGCCATCTTCAAGAACTTGGATTTTATCCTGAAGGTGAGGGGGGTTCATTTATCAAAACAGTTTATTTTGTTTTGACCTAGGAAGAATGCATTTTAGAAACCTGACTCTGATATAGCAGTGGGGAAGTCAGAGTCAAGAAGGGTGGAACTAGAATCAGGGAGACCATTTAGAACACTGCAGTGACGTGGGGCGGGGGCGGTGATAAAGGCCTGAACCAAAGTTGGAGCAGTAGGAATGGACAGATGGGCTGCCATAAAAGATGTCTGGAGGTTGGAGTAACAACGTGAGGGCCACTGGCTGGACCATGGTAGAGGCTGGACTTCAGATAGACGTATTTTCAGGGTTGCCACACGGACCTGCCACAAAATGTTGTACTCCCGATAAAATTGTGTGGTTCAGAGAGTGCTGTGTACAAGTTGGCCTGTGGGAACATTCCTTTAATTATAATTTCTTTAATGATGTTTTCCCAAGAGCCCCAAGAGAGATTGAGAGGCTATCTTTCATGCATGCGAAGCTCAGACTACACTGCCCATGCCCTAGTGACTGGCTTAAGATCTCAAACATGGAGCGTTGATGGATTGTGAATTTCCTACCTAATTACTAATTCTACAGTGTGGAGAAGGATATTAAAGTTTCATCTTCTAATTTAATAGCTGTTCCAAAACTGACATTGTTTCAAGTAACTTTTTTCCTTTTTTGGTCAAAGATCCATTATGCTAGGGTAGGGTTTTCTTGAGATAAGACATTTTTGGAATCTCTTTTCATAAGAGAAGAATTGAGACCCCTGTCAACTTTCTGCAGGAGGATGCTGAGGTGACCAAAGCTTTTGAAGAAGATATAGAGACCCCACCTACAAGAAACATTCCTTCTCCTGGACAGCTGGACCCAGACACTCGGATCCCTGTGATAAATCTTGAAGACGGGACTAGGCTGGTGGGGGAGGACGCTCCTAAAAATAAGGATTTAGTTGAATGGCTGAAGCTGCATCCTACTTACACTGTTGATATGCCAAGTTATGTACCAGTAAGTACTACAGAGTTTAGTCGGGAGGAGTCCTGCGAGGACAGCCCTCGCAATTCGCCTGTACAACATAGAGATCCCTGGTCCCTCCGCCGTTGCTTGAATGTCTCCTCATCGCGAACGTTTTCAGTTTCTGTCGCTGTGTATTTTACCTTAGAGTAACCAACTTCAGGGCTGACGGGCAACCTTGTAGTTATTTGAAGATGCCTGTTACGCACTTTCTTACTTTTTCCTTCCACCAAATAGACAAGATTTCTTCAGTTATTCTTTACATGGCCTGGTTTTCAGGTGGTCTCATTATGGGGATGACACTCATGAATGCACTTTAATTGGCCTGCAGACCAGGTCTGACCAGCACAGAATACTATGAAGCTGTTACTTGCAGAAATTTGACTAGCTAATACAGCCCAGGACTTCGTTAGCCTCTTTTTTTTTTTTTTTTTAACAACTAATACTTATGCCTTACATTAAATAGTATCTCCAGATGATTTGTCACATGAACTGCTTGCTAGCTGGCCATGCAAATCTTTTACTCCCTATATGCTTAGTGACTGGTTTTTTAAAAACTTAAGTATAGGGGGCACCTGAGTGGCTCAGTCGGTGAAGTGTCTGCCTTCGGCTCAGGTCGTGATGCCAGGGTCCTGGGATCGAGTCCTGAGTAGGGCTCCCTGCTCAACAGAGCGTCTGCATCTCCCTCCCTCCCTCTTTCTCTCTCTCCCTCTCCCCCTGCTTGTGCACGCACTCTCTCTCTCTCTGTCAAATAAATAAATATATACCTTTAAAAAAAATAATAAACACCTTAAGTGTAGGATTTCACATTTTATTTTGTTGAGTTCAGCTTGAGTTGAGTCCTTGCCGCTCAGAACGCTCCCTCCTGCACAGGTCTTTTTACCCCTTGGGTTGCCTCTCAGTACAGTCTGTCATAGATGTGACGTCATCTCTGTGTTTGTCCAAGTCACAGTAGAAATTAGCAAAGGTACTTGAGAAAGTTTCCTTTAAAAATACCGTGACTTGAAAATAAATAAATAAATAAATAAAAATACCATGACTTGGTTAAAAAAGATAAAAAAATAAAAATACCGTGAATTTGTTAAACATTGGAAGAAAAGACTTTAAGTGGGGTTATTGGTAGACAAAGGGAAAAGCGAATTCTCAGCTGACATGATCATTTAGTTCCTTAATGTACAAAGAGAAAAATAGGAGTTTTTCCTTTTAAAGAAAAGTATGGTTTCTAATAACTAAAATGATTGCTGAAATTTCTATAGTAGTTAAAAATGGCTTGACTGAGGGTGCCTGGCTGGCTCAGTCAGTGGAGTGTGTGACTCTGGATCTCTGGGTCGTGAGTTCGAGCCCCACGGGTTGGGTGTAGAGATTACTTGGGGAAAAAAAAAAAGACTATGTTCTCTTTGTCAATTATGCAGGAAAGAATAATTACTAAATACCATTTTACTAAATACATATCTTGGGTTTTTTTGCAGAAGAATGCGGATGTGCTGTTTTCCTCATTTCAGAAACCGAAACAGAAACGACATAGATGTCGAAACCCTAACAAATTGGATATAAACACTTTGACAGGAGAAGAAAGGGTGCCTGTTGTCAATAAACGAAATGGAAAGAAGGTGAATGTTTGGGAAAGGGAATTGATCTCCATGTGATTTCTTACCCCAGAAAGAAACATTTTATCCTGACATCTTTTTAAGGAAAAACAATCATGTTTTTCCAGGATATCTGTATATGATACGTGTGTGTATATATAGGTGGGGCGGGGGGGCAGGGGGGAATGTATGTGCTTTTAGATCATTTTCTAAATGCCTCTCTCCCCAGATGGGTGGAGCTATGGCACCTCCAATGAAGGACCTGCCCAGGTGGCTGGAAGAGAACCCTGAATTTGCAGTTGCTCCAGACTGGACTGAGATAGTGAAGCAGTCTGTAAGTACATGCCACACTTCTGTCAGGACAGGTGTTTATACAAAACCGTTGTCCTGAGCCTTTCTTTCTTTTCTGTTGACCATGGATTATTTGATTATAACTTATCTTTAGCTTAAAGGAACTGATGTGTAATACATCCTCATTTCTTATATGAGTACATCATTAATCCAAAGTGGATTCGTTGGACGGCTCTGATTTTAAAGGATTGTATAGAAATATATGTTCATAGTCTCGTTAAGAGCCCACCTGTGGGATGGAATTCATGGCGGTTGAGATCATTAAGATTATTGTTTTTTTTATAAAGCATACAGCAGTTTTGCCTGAAATTTTTTCCCTCTTTAACGTCTTTTTAAGATTAATTTGTCAGTGTCTTGATTTCTTCTTGTTTATTTTTTTTAAAATATACAATAAGATTTCTTATTTTTCTTTTGTGTACAGTTCTATCAGTCTTTTTTTTTTTTTTAAAGATTTTATTTATTTATTTGAGAGAGAGAATGAGATAGAGCATGAGAAGGGGGAGGGTCAGAGGGAGAAGCAGACTCCCCGCTGAGCAGGGAGCCCGATGCGGGACTCGATCCCGGGACTCCGGGATCATGACCTGAGCCGAAGGCAGTCGCTTAACCAGCTGAGCCACCCAGGCGCCCCAGTTCTATCAGTCTTAACACATGTAATTTCTTGAACCACCACCACAACCAAAATACAAACCGGTCCATCACCTTCCCCCACTTCCGAGTTCCCTTGTATTACTCTCCCCCACCCCCACCCCCACCCCCGGCCCCTGGCAGCTGCTGATCTGTTCTGCATCCCAAGTTTTGTCTTTTTGAGGACGTCCTATAAGCAGAAGCATAAATGCTATAACCTTTTTAAGATGACTTCATATTGAGATTTATCCAAGTGGGTTGCACATGTCCGCAGTTTGTTCCTTCTTACTGCTGAGCGTCCCTCCAGTGCGTGTGCGTGCCCCTGGGTGTGGTTATCCATCACCCAGAGAAGGACAGCTGGGCGGTTTCCAGACTTGGGCAAATAGGAGTACAGCTGCTAAAAACATTTGTTTTGGGGTGATCGTAGTTTTTGTCTCTCCAGGGTAGATATTAAGATGTAATTTTAGTTAATGTTCCACATACTTTTCAACTTGCTCGTGATGTATTATTTCTCGAGTTAGTTATGGATGCTGATAACTTGACATCTCTTCCTCACCGGTAGAGTAGCCTGTAACAGTTTTTCTGCAATTCTGCATAATACAGTGAGTTCACGTGGTGCTAAAATATAGAAGTTTTGCTTTCCTAAGTCTGGCCAGCACGCTTAATTTAGAAGGGAAAAAGTTGCTGATGTACTTGCACCCAGAACGTCTGTTTTCAGTGCGTCACGAGGGCCCGCCCGGAAATTAAGTTTTGGCCAGCCGCGTTTATAGCCACTGTTTGCCTGTCCGTTTGCTGCAGGGTTTTGTTCCCGAGTCCATGTTTGACCGCCTTCTCACCGGCCCCGTGGTGCGGGGGGAAGGAGCGAGCAGGCGAGGACGAAGGCCCAAGAGTGAGATCGCCCGGGCGGCGGCGGCGGCCGCGGCGGCGGCCTCCACGTCAGGCATCAACCCTCTGTTGGTGAACAGCCTGTTTGCTGGAATGGACCTCACGAGCCTTCAGAACCTCCAGAACCTGCAGTCTCTGCAGCTGGCGGGGCTCATGGGCTTTCCTCCGGGACTGGCCACGGCGGCTGCCGCCGGAGGCGACGCTAAGAACCCCGCGGCCGTGCTGCCGCTGATGCTGCCGGGCATGGCGGGCCTGCCCAACGTGTTCGGCCTGGGCGGGCTGCTCAACAGCCCGCTCTCCGCCGCCGCTGCTGGCAACGCCTCGGCTGCTTCGGGCCCGGGAGAGCCGGAAGACGGCACTTCCAAAGCCGAGGAGAAAGGCAACGAGAACGAGGACGAGAACAAAGACTCCGAGAAAAGCACAGACGCTGTTTCGGCTACTGACTCTGCGAATGGATCTGTTGGTGCTGCTACTGCCCCGGCCGGATTGCCCTCCAACCCGCTCGCCTTCAACCCCTTCCTCCTGTCCACCATGGCGCCAGGCCTCTTCTACCCATCCATGTTTCTACCTCCGGGACTGGGGGGATTGACACTGCCTGGGTTCCCCGCGTTAGCAGGACTCCAGAACGCCGTGGGCGCCGGCGAAGAAAAGGCCCCCGACAAGGCCGAGGGGGCCGCCTTCCAGGAGGAGGAGCACCTGGAAGGCAGCGACGCCGAGGAGAACCTGGACAAGACTGCGGAGTCCTCCATCTTCGAAGACGAAATAGCACAGGGTGAAGAGCTGGACTCGCTTGACGGGGGGGACGAACTAGAAAACAATGAAAATGATGAATAACCAGTACCAGTTCCAGTTCAAGTGTTTAAAACTTTTGACAAGTGGTAGTCCTACTGTTTACACTCACAGTTAATGTTCATACCTAGTTTTATAAGCTGTTCTGTAACATAGTGTAGCAAAAAAAGAAAAAAAAAAGAAGTCCAAGTCATGTTATACAGGTGTGTCAAAAGGTATCTTGGTCATTAAGTATTGTGCAGTGCATTATTTATTATCCCTAGGAGAGATGAAATTTGAGAGGTGATCATGTCTTTTTAAGGAAACTTACATAATGCTCTGCTTTTTTTTTTTTTTTTTTTCCTTTTGGTACCATCGGTATTATAATAAAGAGCAATTTGTAACTGAGTGGCACTAATGGAAGGAAGTGCTGCTCAAAGGAAGTATGAAGTTATATATTTAATTTTTTAATTTTAATTTTTTTGCTGTGAAGGTCAAGATGAAATTTACCGTACATATCATACTTGCTCATTGGTTTCCCTTTTGACCGTATGGGGGTTCCCACACTTGCGCGTCCACACACATCCATACACTCTGACAATCCCCACGTTAGTGTGAACGTCTCTGTCCCGAGGCGCAGCAATAATAAGGCAGCTGTTGAATGTGAAGGGTCCCTTTGGAAATTAACCTACCGGGAGGGTTCTTGCCAGACAGAACTACAGTTCCATTGTCTCGTGGTCTTGTAATGCACTGGTATAAGCAAAATAAATAGGTGAATAAATAAAGAGTGAGAGAAGAGAGAATCAGGTACCTTTTTAAATTAAAGGACTTTGTTACTTTAGCCACAAAGCTAAAACAGCATTACCTCAGCTCTAAACTAGCCTTGAAGTTTACAGACATGACTTTGTAAATGTATTGTTTTTCTTTGTTGTGATGTCCTTTTATTTTTTTCTTTGAAAACTGCTATCATGTAAGATAAAATGTAAATTGCTGCCAACTGTAGTAATGATGCTTTTAATAAAAGTGACCCATGATATGCAGAGATGTAATTATAGAATGTAGTATGTAGGGGAACTGGTGTTCACTCTATTTTTTGTATTCGCAATAGATGCAAATACAGCATTCTGGCCTTTGTACAGTTTCTTGATATATCCTCTTATGCTAGATTAGCTGTTAGTAATAGGCTAAACTGATTGTCTTCGGACTAGACAGGAAGAAAAACCTTAAATTACCTTCACATAATTCCACTCCAGATATCTGCACAGAACCACACACAAAAACCTCCTATTACTCCCTCAAAAGGGCATCTGAGACTGAGAATACTTTAAAATGTGTGCAGCGTCTGATAATGTGGTACACTAAAGAACAAAAGGGCAAAGAAAAATGAGGCTTTAATAGGCAGAATATCTAGGTCATTTATCCTTGGTTAATGGGTAGAAAAACACAATGCCGGAGTGTCAGCAAGGGACACAAAGGCGCTCCGGTGTCCCGCGGACCGGTGCTTGATGCCAGAAACGGTGTGGAAAACCCATGTGGAATGAAAGGGGCCCACTTAAGCCGCCGCGTGCGCACGCGCTCAGGCTGGGGAGCTGCTGATGTGAGCACCCCTTCGTGACCTCTGATATTTGAGGTTAAATATAATTTGAAAGCGGCTGTTTTCACCTTTTATGTCACCTGACCGAACACAAAGCCGTATTTCCGTGCCGCTGGAAAGGGAGAGGAAGGGATGTGGATGGAGTTGTTCTGTGTGTGTGTTGCCTCTGTCCACGCCCTACACACACACACACACACACACGTAGTCCACCCCCCACCGGCTGGGTTACAAGACAGACTGTCTGAATTCCTTGTAGACACTAAGATGCAGTTAATTTTTACCCCAAGATGGAAAATCTACCCATCTGATTCTGGGAAAGGAACAACTTGAAGCCTCCCTGTTACCCTATGGTTGCTTTTATCCACCATCGTTACCATCCTCTCTTGAAAGTTAACAAATGGGTAGTGTGCACCGGAGGGAAAAGTGCCTTTAAGAGAATATTCTTCTGAAATGGAACTCTTTGAACATGGTGGGGGGGGGGGAGACTAGATCCGCACAAGGTATCGGGAGTTTTAATATTTAAAACAAATATATATTTTTTTAAGGCCTTAAAATAAGACATTAGGTAGGGAGAGTATGTTTAGTCAAATGAGTCCGAGAAGGGCCTTTTTCTAAAATACTTTATAGCACTGAAGTTTTCCTATGACCTTGGGTAAATAGAACACGTGATGAGACTCTGTTCCAGAAGAAAATGCCAAGAGCAAAGGCATCGGTTGCTTGTGGCCAGAAGGAACCCTGAGTTGAGAGATGGGTCACCAGCTGGCTCTGCGTTATCTGGGATTTATTTGTTAACACGGCTTTAAAGTCATTCAGATTTCCATGTTGGAAAATGCATTTTTTTTCCCTTCCAATGGTATCAGTTCTTAATGTTAGATCTTGAATTTACCTAAGAAATATTTTAAATTCAGTCTGACCCTTGATAACTCGTGTTCGTTGTGTGCTGAGTGTCGGTAAAGTACTGAGGCATGCTACATGCTTCGCATTGGCATCGCTGCCCCATCTCCCTTCTCTGAGAGGGAAGTGCTTTCTCTTCTGGGGGAAACTGAGCCTTACAGAGGTTTGGGAGTTGGCCAGTGGTAAAGATAGGAGCTGGGTCAGAACTCAGGCAGTTTGACATCAGAATCTACTACGTACGGTCTCCAAAACACGGCTCTCTTGGGTCTCTGAAAGACAGTTATTACATCACGATGATGTGAAGTGTTTGGGGCTTCACTATTTTCACAACCCCTCCCCCCCCAATCCATAAGGGGTCTTAAGTTTCAGACTGGGAATTAAGAGAAAGCCTATGTCAAGTAGAACAGTGTGAGCTCTGGCTATGGAATCTTGAGTCCCAGTTATCTCATTTAAATTTGGGTTTATCTTGTGCCATGAATATGTCCATTTTATAAAGCAATCAAGTCTTTGGAAAAGATAAGCTTACTCAGGCTTCCGAGTTAGTAAATTGCTGGTATTTGAACCCAGATTGACCCCACTCCAAAGCCCAGGCACTTAACTGCCAAGCCAGTGTAATTTTCATCAACAAACATTTGTGGGGTGCTATGTGCTAGATGCGGTTTTAGTGGCAAGAATATCGCAACGAAAACAAAAACAGACTAGTCCCCTACTGTCATGGAGCTTACATTCGAGTAGAGAGAGACAGGTGATAAGCAGATTACACATAAAACTTTTATAGATCGGGGAAGACTATTAAATAATGCAATGGGGTGGTCAGGGAGGTGCACATTGGAGGAGGCAGCTCCGCTTACTGCTTGAGTGATGAGAAGCGGGAGCCAGATGAAGATCTGGCTGGAGGATGTTCCAGGCAAAGGGGAGAGACCAGTGCAAAGACCCTGAGTTAGAGAGTGTGCTTGGAAGACGGGGCTTCTCGGGCAGCCTCTCTACCGAGAAGAAGAGGGAGGCAGGGACCAGGAGGGCCCTGTTGGAGGGCTTGGATTTCCTTTTAGGTGCTGTAGAAAGTGCTTGGGAGGTTTTGTGCAGGAAAGCGGTGTGATTAAATTCATCTTTTTAAAATAAATAATCACAGTGGCTGCAACATGAAAAAAAAATTACTTGTAATGAGGAGCCGGGACTTCTAGTCGGGAAGCTGCTGTGGTAGTCTTGGGTCAAGGAAGTGGTGCAAAAAGAGGCGGAAAGCCGTGGGTGGATTTGGGATACATTTCAGAGAGCTAGAGCCTCCAGTTTAAATTATGTGAATAATTTGAATTAACTTCAGGATTACTCCTGAAATATACCCAAAGGTGAAACCAATGTTGGCTATGCTTTTTTTTTTTTTTTTTTTTAAGGAATTGGACAATTAGTGTTACAAGAAAAGATACTGGGAACAGAAAATTTTCCTTCCATGTTCTGTTACGAAATTCTCTCTTCAGTGAAAATTGTTAATTATCTTTGGGAAGAGTTCTTAGACATTATTTCTAACAGGTAGATAGGGGCAGTAAGAGCGTATGTGCATTGTTGAAGTGATGTGTGCGTGTGGTGAACATCACTGTGCATCTATAGCCATCAATAAATTTAAATTAGGAAGCAAAACAATGTAAATGACTTCTAACAAGCACTTAAAAGTTAGAATATATCTTATTCATTCAACTGGGCTCTCTAATGAGCAATTTTATGTATTTTCTTAGCACAGATAATAAGATTTACCACAGTTTTATAGATGTTTTATAGGAAAGTAAACTACATTTGGCAAAATAGAAGAATAGATTACCCTCTGGAATATTTAATGTAAGACTCCTTCAGCGAAAAGCATTTCATCATTGAATTTTTTGTTGGGAGAGTCACCCAATTTGGAGATTTTTCCGGCGGGGGTTAGGATGATGATTTACAAAGTAGTTTGGACTATTTAAGTCATTTATATGTTTTAAGGTTTCTCCTTAACTTTCCTCTTGCTCCCATTCTTACTCTTGAGTCTCTAAACCAAAACCAAAACAACTCCTTGTGTATGTGTGTTGGCAATGTAGCTCTAATCTTCCAATGGGTCTGTTGATCTGCAGATCTTCCTTTGGATCTACCAATGTAGAGTTGAATTTTAATTTCTATCTCTTTAATGAATGAATGTTTACCATGTAATTTAAATGAAGTCGGAGACTAGGGTAATGACAATTAAAACTTCAAATACAGTCTTCTTTCATCGGACATCTTTATCTTCAGAAGCATTGACTCATATAATTTGTTTAGCTCCTAAGCTGGTTGAAATTTTCATCAACTGAACAAACGTGGCAGAACCCACCTCCAAATGCTTACAGATAGTTATTTAAGTGTTTTGGTGTCTCCCCACCAGATTCCTTCCCATGAACCTTTCTTATTCACGAGGTCTTTCCGGGCTCCGGGTTAAACATCATGGGGAATTTTGAGTTAGAGCTAAAGGACAACATAATAGGTTCCTAATGTATAATAAAGACAAAACCGAAGTCAAAATATTGTTTAGGAACCACTTCATGCTCTACTTTAGGTGGCTCCCTCCGTTGTCCATTGCCCATGCCCATGCCCATCTCGATCTGAAAGCTCGATTTCAAAATTGCAAATGAGAGAAACCTGATTCTCTTGTGACAAGATCCAGGTCCTGCGGTGGCTTCACACCCTTTGCAGCCCCAAACCACCTCGTCATTGTCAGCCGCAGCTCAAGGGACTTCACCTTGGACATTGGCTGGATGACCGAAAGCTTCGGCAGGCTGTAAATGTCATAGTTGGGAGAGTACGTGTCCTGTTTTAAAGCAAAAAATTCATCCTGTCCGACGTGTTCCACCATGTTTCCTTAGGAGTCAGGAAGCTCTTCGCATTTTAGAATTCAGCATTTTCATTTGCTAAAGGGCACCTGTGAGCTAATCCACACCACACCCCAGTGAGGTAGGTCCACGTTGTTGCCGCCTCCCCTATTTAGCTGGGGGCGGGGGGGAGGTGCTGTCACTGTCCAGGGCCATGTGGACAGACAAGTGTGGTGGAGGGAACTAGAATTGAGGCTTCTCCAGTGTAAGTTGTGTGTAGTGGTGGACTGTCTTAAGTAAGCACCTGTCGTTCATGTAAGCTTAGGCCTACAAAAAAACCCCAAACCTAAAATAAAATAAGTGAGTGTGTACACTCTCTTAAGAACAACTGATGTTATCTGAAGAACAAACCGGAAGGTTCCAGGATCTCATGCTGCAAGACAAAAGTGCTAGTAAAGGATGACTGAAAGATGTTTAAAAAAAGAAAAATGTTTAAGTAATCACGAGCAGGCTTCACATCCATGTTGATTTTAGGATATAACCTATGCAACTGATTGACAGTCGACATATATTTGCACCATTATTGAAGCTTATTCTCTAGGCTCTTTGGACAGCGGACCTTGTATCTGGCCCTAAACGGCAGGCCCAGCGGAGCCTGGAACTTCAAGTCCCTGCAAGGATGGGAAATAGCCCCCGGCAGAACGCACAACAGGAGGGCTTCCTCAGCCTCCCCCAGCCGCCCCCCCCCCCCCAGGCTTCCCCGGGCTGTTGGAGCCCTCAAAGCAGATTTGCATATCTGTAGCTGCCCAGCTAATGTGCTCTCCCTAGCTGGGGGCCCTGCAAGGCGACTCCAGGATCCTTTCCATCTTATTGTAAGAGTTCCTGGAAAATGAGAGGCAGCCATTGTGTCTGACTGCCGAGGCATTGTTCTTCCCCAGACGAAGCTGGCCTGCCTCTCAGCTCCTCGCTCTCCGCTCCTTCAGCCATGGCTAGCTGCGCGGGCAGCTGGACTGCCTCGGAATAGCCTGCAGGCTTACGTAAGAGCCATCTGAAAGTCTCCCTTTCTCCTTTCCTCTGCAAAATGTAAAGTTGCAAACAACCCCCCGGCCCGCTTCTGAGCCCCACTCGGAACAGCGCCTGCTTGCTCTGAGAGCATCCAGCAATGGCGACTCGATGACAGTGTGCCAGGTGCTCCCTCTCACTCACTCCCGCAGCCCCCCGCCCGCTCTTCTTCTTCTTCTTTTTTTTTTTCGTAATATTTAGAGACGGGTATTTTTTTTTAAAGATTTGAGAGCACGTGTGTGGGCGGGGGAGGGGCAGAGGGGAGGGAGAGAGAAACTCAAGCGGACTCTGCCTTGAGCGCAGGGCCCCACGAGACCCAAGAGCCGGACGCTTAACCTTAGCCGCCTGCGCCACCGGGCGCCCGGCCCCCGGCCCCCTCGGGAGAAAAGAACTGCACTGGTCACCCGGACCCATGGCCCTGGGAGGGAGCCTACCCTTAAAGCCCAAAGGCCCCTTTACATTCCAACCGGAAAGCTGTGTATTGACCGGCCAGGTCCAAGCGTCAGCTGTGGCTCACCACGCACCCCCGCGTGTTGGGGGCAGTTCCGCGGTTCACCCGAATACCGTTTATGATGTCAGGCAAGCAAAAGCCTTTGTATCTCTGTGAGTTTTTCATGTGGTTTGGGAGCAGGCCAAATGAAGGAAACGACGCTGACCCCGCGAGAGGTGGGAAGGACGGAGGACGCCGAGGTGTAAAATGCACGCACGCAGAAAAGCCACTCTGCCGGTCCTGGCTTGTTTCTCTGCGATGTGGAGCTCAGGTGACCAAATGGCTGAAATCTCCTCTCCAGGTGAGTTTCAAACACCTCGTGTTTCACACAGCCCTATACTTTGGTGTGTCAGAAAGCCTCGTGTGAGTAGCTGCCCATGCGATTTTGTGCGCGGAGGCGTGGGCGAGCAGGGGACACGGAGAGGACGGGCCGCCCGGCCGCGCCCTGGGACACGTGCCCGGAGATGCCACGCGCAGGGGGAGGTGGCGCAGTTGTTCCCATGGGGGTACGGAGCGAGCGGCCTCTCCCAGCCCTCGAGGGGACCCTGAGAGGCCCCCAGAACTTGAGGGGTTAGGCAGACTCTAGTTTGAATAGCCGATAGAGCTGCAGCTGATCCTGGCCGGTTGATTGTCAGTTGTTGGCTAAATGGATTGAATAATCACGAAGATCCCGAGCCCATACATCCTGGGAGAGGGCAGGTGACATGACTGTTTGTCCTCAGCTCCAGGTAATTTTAGCTCCTTGCACCTGACAACCTCACCCAGAGCGCAAACAGCTTAAACTAATCTTATTTTACTTGAAGGTGAGCCATCAAGGCTTCTGAATTATTGCCAGGAAAAAAAAAAAAACCCCACAAAATTTAGAAACTTAGGTTAAAGGACTTGCACATCAGCCTCTCCTGCATGAACGGTCCTGACGCCCGCCACCTCTCTAGACAGTGCCACCACCAGCAATCTAAAAATGGCTCCAGCAGGGGTCGAGAACAGCATCCTTGCTGCCAGGGTCCACAAGCTGATTTCCTTCGAGGCTTGGACACTCTTGCCGGATGGATTCAAGGCAGCCATTTTGTGTTTCCTACATGAAGCCTCCTCTCTCTCAAGGACAAATGTCAGGGAGTCTTTTTGTGTGTTAAGGACACTTTTTTTAAAAGCTTGCTAGAGAAAGGGAATAATAGGCATCATTCTTGTCCTTAAGCAGCAATCAATTGGCAAATATTTAATGTGCAGCTGGAGGGTGTGTCGGGGGGATGGGGGTGAGGGACAAAGAATGTAGTCAGGGTCCTTGCTCTCAAGGGCCTTCGCATCTCGCTGCCTGACGTAGTTTATATAAATAACACATAGCTGGCTGCAGTTTACAGATTTCAAAGCATGCATGCATTATCTCCACTGATAGACTTTTGAAATCGCAAGTTTGTTGTGACTTCAGAGATGAAAGATATTAGGTCTCGGCAATCCGAGGTTAGCAAGTGGCTTAGTTGGGTCTTACAGGCAGGTCTTTGGACTCTAAACTCAGAGGTCTTTGTACCACACTATGACACCAAACGGGCCACCCGCCCTAGGCAGCCTGGCAGTCCTGCACAGCGAGGGCCCCGGACGCCTCTCTGGGCCCCACCTTCATTTGTAAATCTGGAATAATACTACTAACACCAGTCATGATCATGCCTTCCCTGTATGTTGTGTGAGGATTACAAAGAGTGAATATACAAAGTCCTTAGGGTCTGGGGCTGAATTCACACTCGATGAATGTAAGAGTGACTTACACCCGTCATCATCTAATGAGTTCCAAAAGAAAGCGGCTTCAGGGAGTGCAGTCTAAAAGCACTGACGAGGGACACCTGGGTGGCTCAGTCGGTTAAGCGTCTGCCTTCGGCTCAGGTCATGGTCCCCAGGGTCCTGGGATCGAGCCCCGCATCGGGCTCCCTGCTCAGCGGGGAGCCTGCTTCTCCTTCTCCCTCTGCCTGCCGCTCCCACTGCTTGTGCTCCTTGTCAAATAAATAAAAATCTTAAATAAATAAATAAATACAAGCACTGACAAAGTGGCTGGGGTGATCTGGTCAGTGGGGAACGTCTGCAGAAATGAGGCTGATGGCGGACGGCGGAGAGCAGTGCAGAGCTTGGAGGAGGGACTCAGGCTGGGTATGACTCTCGCAGGTCTCTGGCTCTCAAACTCTGAAGATGAGTACAGCTAGCCCTGGGACCTTGCGCATATTCACATTTGATTACGAATTTTTTTCCCCAAAACTTCACAAAATACGGCATAGTCTTACTCCCTCTCATATACTCGAATCCTTTCTGTTGTGTGTTATTTCAGTAAAAAATAAATGGTCATGCCTGTCTAAATGGATTATATGATTCAGTAAGAGGTGAGGGCCTGCTCCTTGAAAAATCGTGCTTTAAACAAGAATTCTTTTTTTTTTTAAAGATTTATTTATTTGAGAGACAGAGAGCATGAGAGGGAGGAGGGTCAGAGGGAGAAGCAGACTCCCCGCCGAGCAGGGAGCCCGATGCAGGACTCGATCCCGGGACTCCAGGATCATGACCTGAGCCGAAGGCAGTCGCTTAACCAACTGAGCCACCCAGGCGCCCAAGAATTCTTTTTTTTTAGATTTTACTTATCTATTTGACAGGGAGAGACACGGTGAGAGAGGGAACACAAGCAGGGGGAGCGGGAGAGGGAGAAGCAGGCTTCCCGCGGAGCAGGGAGCCCGATGCGGGGCTCGATCCCAGGACCCTGAGATCATGACCTGAGCTGAATTCGGATTTTTTTTTTTTTTAAAGATTTTATTTATTTATTTCAGAGAGAGAGAATGAGAGAGAGCACATGAGAGGGGGGAGGGGCAGAGGGAGAAGCAGACTCCCCGCCGAGCAGGGAGCCCGATGCGGGACTCGATCCAGGGACTCCAGGATCATGACCCGAGCCGAAGGCAGACGCTTAACCATCTGAGCCACCCAGGCGCCCTTGACATCTAATTTCTTGAATGGATTAATCAAAGTTATTTTTAAGATCCTGTCTTGTAACTTTGTCATCAAGATCTCTGTTGGATCTGTTTTGTTGTCTCTGATTTCCCCTGGTGTTTGATCATGTAGTCTTATCATGTTTGCTTGATAACTTTTGATTGAATATCTTCCATTCTTTTTTTTTTAACATTTTATTTATTTATTTGACAGAGAGAGAGTTAGCGAGAGCAGGAACAGAAGCAGGGAGATGGGAGAGGGAGAAGCAGGCTTCCCGCCGAGCAGGGAGCCCGATGCGGGGCTCGATCCAAGGACCCTGGGATCATGACCAGAGCCGAAGGCAGTCGCTTAACCAACTGAGCCACCCAGGCGCCCCTAAACAGGAGTTCTTAACCTGGGTCCCTGGATGGGCTTTGTGGCAGGGAGGTGAAGGTGCCCTCAAATCTCCTGAAGTTGATGCACAATGGTATGTGTGTATTTTTCTGGAAGGAGTGTCCCTCAGTTTTCACGTGGTCCTCAAACACCTCTTTTTTCTTCTTTTCTTTTTTTTTTTAGAGAGAGAGAGCAGGAGAACGGAGGGGCAGAGGGAGGGGGAGAGAGAGAATCTCCAGCAAACTCCCCGATGATGGGCTCAGGGCCCAACCCAGGGCTCGATCTCGCAACCCTGAGATCATGATCTGAGCTGAAATAAAGAGTTGGACGCTTAACTGAGGCCAGCCAGGCCTTCAGCGGGTAATGTGAAAGAGGCCGAAAATTCGATCTGAGTAGAATGGGGCTCGCTTTTAAGCGGAGTATTCCTCCACATGCTGCTGGGCGGGCCCGCCTCTCCGCTGTGGAAGGGCCCACGGTCACGGCTGCCTTCCATGGGCCACGGGGATGGTAGGAGCACCCGCCAAGTGGGCCTGTTCTGAAGACTGAGTGAGATCATGTGTGTAGTACTGAAGAGCTGACACACAGGACACACTCTTCCACAATGTCAACTATTGTGCACGCTGTCTTTGCATAGTGACGGGCCTACGGAGAAGGTTGTCCCCATTGTATCAGCCCAGCTGTGCGTTGTGTGTTTGAGTGGAATGAAATTATTCCCTCTTTCATGAGCATGGAGGCCGATAGAAATTCAGGACCCTCTGGGGAAGGAAAAGGCCTTTTGCGTGTGTTGCTTGTCTTTGGGGGGAGTCCAAATTTCTGCCTTCTTATGTAAATCCACCACCTCAGTTGCCACCATGCTGCTCAGTCCCGAATGCTAGGGCCCCACGTGGAAGTAACACCGTGGGTGGAGATGGCAGATTTAGGCTGTGCTGGACTCCATTCAGCGATGGGACCAGGTCCTGGGCTCTGACGAGTTGGGTGAGAATGCAAGCAAACAGGTCCTCTGCCAGGAACCAGCTCTTGTTCTCCAAAGATTAGTTTAAAAGGAGACAGAGACAAAGGTTTTGCTGATTTTAACAGCTCACACCTGGTAAAGAATGAAGATTTATACACCTGTAAGTACTGAGCCCATTTGTTTTTAATTGGGTGTTTTTTTATAACATTGTGGGTTACAGGCTGAACTGTGTCCTGCCCCTCTTCATATACTGAAGCCCTAACCCTCAGTAGGTCAGAATGTGGCCCTATTTAAAAATACAGTCTTGGGGACACCTGGATGGCTCAGTCGTTAACCATCTGCCTTCGGCTCAGGTCATGATCCCAGGGTCCTGGGATCAAGTCCCTGCATCGGGCTCGCTGCTCAGGGGGGAGGTTGCCTCTCCCTCTGCCTGCCGCTCCCCCCTGCTTGTGCTCTCTCTCTCTCTGACAAATAAATAAATAAAATCTTAAAAAAATATATTGTCTTTAGAAAGGTAATTAAGGTAAAATGAGGTCACAGGGGCAACCCTAATCTGATACGACTGGTGTCCTTATAAGGACACAGAGGGAAGACCGTGTGAGGACACAGGGAGAAGACAGCCTTCTGTGAGCCAAGGGGAGAGGTCTCAGAGGGAACCCAGCCTGATGACAGTTTGGTCTTGGACTTCTAGCCTTTAGAACTGTGGGAGAATAAATTGGTTGAGGCCACGCAATCTATGATACTTTGTTACAGTGGCGCTAGCAAACGAATACCCCGTGTTTTTTATGAATTCATCTAGTAACAGTTTACAAGTCTGGCCACCCACCTCAGAAAAGGAAAAAGTAAAAAACCATCTTGCAGAAGTAAAACACCGTATAATGTCGTGGTTAGAAAAATGGATTCGGGCCAGAGTGCATCTGGCTGAATCCTGCTCAGCCAATTATAAGCTGTGTGCCCCAGGGCAAGCTGTGCCACCTCTCTGGGCCTGTTTTCCTAGATGTAAAGGAGGGATGATGATGGTGGTGGTGGTGGTGATGGTGAGGACGGTACCCACTTCATAAGCCTGCAGTGAGAACTCAACGGGGTAACAGGTGTCAAGCACTTAGCACTGCCCCCGCATCTAGAAAGCACCATGCAAGTGATTATTTTGTTGCTATTATGAACCCGAGACATGGCTCTGAATCTCGAACCTCCTCCTTTCCGGATGCGTGACCTTGAGGAAGTCACCACATCCCTGGGTTTGCTCCATTTGCATGGTGAAGACGTCAGCGACGTGTGAGGACTTTTTCAGCTCTAAGATTTTATTATTTTAATAAATGCTGATATGAACTATTCTGTAGAGAGTAGTGGGACATCTTGATACGTTGTGAGAAGCGTAACACTTTCTGGGGTTTCTATGCTCTATGTGTTCATGGTTGGCAGACCCAAGTAAATGGGGATGCCCTTAAGGAATAACCTTCCAAATGATTTCCTTAAAACACACACACACACACACACACACACACTGTATGTACCCTTGGATTCTGTAGGCATTAACATCAAAAGCGGGGGAAAAGCAAACTTTTACTTTTAAGCAGTGCAAAGTGACTGCAGTAAATCTGTGTAGGTATCATCGTGTTTGACTTTAAGAAAATGGCTGAGCTATGGGCAAGGTAATTCAAGAAGATATAAATGGCTGCATTATAATAAGCAGACACCTATTTTAAGCATGATCTATGTTTTTGAGAAAATTCATTACAATGAGTCTTACAATACCAACCTCTTCAATGAATTTTTCATGTCTGCATACCAAGATATATATAAAACGATCGTAATCATATACCTTTGGGGCAATGCTGAGCACCAGCTGTTTCGGGGATGATTTATAGGTTGCCACACTCAAGGTTAATAATCAGGAGAAACAGGTTACAGTATGCAATGTATTTATGTCAGGTTAGAAGTTCAGTTAGTAGAGATAGCATGTTATAAGGAGGCACACACTTTTAATTATTTCCAAAGGCCCCCCACCCACATTTCTCTGCAATAAACTAAAAATAAATGATGTTTTATGCAGGGGAACTCCTCTCCCAAGCTTATCTCCTGGTTACTGTTGGCTTTATTTAAAGGGGAACCGCAGCTAGGAGTTATTAGCTGTGCATATGAAAACACCGCTTGATGGTACTTAAACATCTGTGCAATGGGCCTGCATATTGGGTGTGATGGAGTTTTATAAACTTTGAGGTAATTATGCCCTTATTGAATGGCAGCATTTCCCCGCTAGCAGGATTTCTAGAGGCTTCTCAGAGCTGTGGCATATATAAGCCACAAGTCAACCTCCAAAAAAGCTAAGATGTAACTTGTCTCCCTTTGAAGGCAGAGGATACAAAGGATACAAATTGTTGTATCCATTTCATAAAAGTCTCAGTAATGTTCCCTTTCTGGATTGAGATAAAATTTGCCCTTGTCCAAAGAAACTTCTTTTAAAATAATCGATGAAGAGAAAATAACAATTTTAAAAAAGAGTTTATTATTTTATTTATTTATTTGAGAAAGAGAGAGAGATAGTGACAGAGATAGCAAGAGAGAGCACAAGCAGGGGGAGTGGGAGAGGGAGAAGCATGCCTCCTGCTAAGCAGAGAGCCCGACACGGGGCTCGATCCTAGGACCCTGGGATCATGACCTGAGCTGAAGGCAGACGCTTAACTAACTGAGCCACCCAGGCGCCCCAAGCCTGCTCAAATCTTCTGTTTAACCTCTCTAGTGAGTTTTTCATTTCAGTGAAATAACTAGTCTTTATGCAGAGGGTTGAGTTCACTGTGTACCTTGCTCATCGTCATTGATCTATGTAAGTCTGTCTCCTCTGTTCTTTCTTTCTTCATTCTCTTTTACCGGGTTCTGTGTCCTCAGCTCCCTCCCACCTAGAGAACAGCTTTGTAATGTGTGTATTGTATATATAGCTGTGTTTATTTTTGCTTCCATTCTTTCAAAATGAGTCTTGTTTTGTGTGCATCTTTAATTGCGTACGTGGCATTTTGGTATGTATCTCTTTCTACTTTCTTTACTTTTATGGGTTTAATCTTATTTTTAAGAGGCTTACTGAGGTCTCATTGGCATGCTGTACTGAACATGTTGAGTCAGTGTGGACACCTGTGAACCATACTCTACGCCGCTCAAGACAGTGAACATATCCATCACCCCCAAAGGTTTCCTCTGGCTTCCCTGTAACTCCGGCTCTCACCCTTCACCACCTCCTCACCTCCAGGAGACAGGTGATCTGCTTTCTATCGCTAGAGATTAGTTTGCATTTTCAGAATTTTATGTAAATGGAATTAGACGGCATGTACTCTGGTGTCTGACTTCTTTCACCGCGCAAACTGTTTCTGAGATTCATTCATGTTGTGTGTATCCGTAGCTTTTTGTTCGTTTTGGTTTTTTGGTAGGAGAGTAGTATTCCGCCGTATGGATCTACCAAGTTATTTCCCTAGTCCCCTGCTGGTGGACATTTGGGCTATTTCCAGTTCCTGGCTCTTAGAATTAAGCTGCTGCAAACAGCCACTTTTTAAAATAGACATATGTTTTTGTTCCTTTTGGATAAATGCATAGGAATGGAATGTCTGCATTATATGGAAGGTGTATGTTTTACTTTTTACGAAGCTGCCAGACTGACTTCCCAAGCAGTTGCATTAGTTTACTTTCTTGCCAGAAGTGTCTCAATGCTCCCGTTCCTCCACATACTCGCCAACACTTGGTGTAGACGGTCCTTTTAATTTTAGACATCCTAATAGTGGTATCTCATTATGGCTTTAATTTGCATTTCCCTAATAACTACTGAAGCCAAACATCCTTTTTATATGCTTATTCGCCATCTGTATATCTTCTTTGGTGAGGTGTCTGTTTACATCTTCTGCCCATTTGTGGAGGAGGGCGTTTGTTTTCTTGTATTGAAGTTTGAGTTCTTTTTATAATCTGGATACAAGTGCCTTGTCAGATATATAGTTCATAAATATTTTCTCCTAGTCTGTGGCCCTTTCCCTGACTTTCTTAATAGAGTCTTTTGAAGAGCAGAAGTTTTTAGTTTTGATGAAGTTCAATTTATCATTTTGTTTTTTTATGGATCATACTTTTGGCATTGTTTGTGGACCCTGTCCTCTGTCCCGTTGATCTGTATGTCTGTCTTGATGCCAGGGCCAGACTGTTTTGATTACTGTGGCTCTATAATAAATCTTGAAGTCAAGTAATATAGTCCTCCAACTTTACCCTTTTTTTCCCCAAGTTGTTTTAGCTATTCTAGTTCCTTTGTGTTTCCATATACATTTTAGAATCAACTTGTCGATTTCTACAAAAATCCCTACTGGGAATTTGACGGGGACTGCCTTGGCTCTATACCCCAGTTTGAGCAGAATGACATCTTACCAATATTGAGTTTTCCAGTCCACAGAACATGGTTTTTTTAAAAAAATTTTTTATTTATTTTAGAGACAGAGCACGCACGAGTGGGGGAAGGGGCAGAGGGAGAGAGTATCCAAGTAGACCCCCACTGAGCACGGAGCCCGATTTGGGGCTCAATCTCACGAGCCATGAGATCAGAACCTGAGGCGAAACCAAGAGTCGGATGCTTAACAGACCAAGCCACCCAGGTGCACCGAACATGGTATTTTTTTAAAAAAAAAAAAAACGTTTTTCTCTTCACACTGAAATTTTAATTAATTTATGTTGCTATGTATTTACTATATTGCTTCCAACTCTGACATAATCTCAGTGTGTTTTAGTTTCCTGTTACAGCTGTAACAGTTTCTCCACACATAATGGCTTCTAGCAACACAAATGCGTTCTCTTAGTGCTCTGGGGGTCAGAATCTGAAGTGCGTTCCACTGGGCTAAAGTCAAGGTGTCAGCCAGACTGGTTCCTTCTGGAAGCTCTGAGGGGAGACTCTATTTCCTTCCTTTTTCAGTTTCCGGTGGCTGCTTATATTCTTTAGCTGTGGCTCTTCCCCATTTCCAATGCCTGTCACTCCGACTTTGGTTTTGTCATCCCATCCCCCTCTCACACCAACTCTTTTTTTTATTAAGATTTTATTTATTTATTTGACACACAGACGGAGAGCACAAGCAGGGGAGTGGCAGGCAGAGGGAGAGGGAGAAGCAGGCTCCTCACTAAGGAAGGGAGCCCGATGCGGGGCTTGACCCCAGGACCCCAGCATCATGACCTGAGCCGAAGGCAGACGCTTAACTGACTGAGCCACCCAGGGGCCCCTCACTCCAACTCTTATAAGGACTGTTGGGATCCCATCGGGCCCACCCAGATAATTCAGGAGAATCTCCCCATTTCAAGATCCTTAACTTTATCACATCTGCAAAGCCCCTTTTGCCAGATAAAGTAACAGTCGCAGGTTCCAGGGATTAGGACCGGGACATATTTAGGTTGTCCACATGACACATGCATCCACCACATTTTAGGTCCGCACTTTACCAGTGATGGACACCAGGTTGGTCCCTCCCCCCAAACCCCCTCCCCCCCACTACAAGGAATGTTGCTGAGAACATCCTCCTTTATGGCATCTTATGGACTTGCAGACACATTATCTTAAGATTTGTCCCAGGAATGAGACTTCGGGGACACTGATGCATGTATACACTTACTATGGCTGAGTGGCGACTGGTTGCTTCTGAGAAAGGCTGTACCAGTCCACCCTCCACCAACCATGAATGAATGTCCCTCTGTCTCCAGTCCTCACCAACATTTGCCATTGTCTTTCTAATTGTTGCCAGGTGTAAATTTCTGCCCTGTGGTTTTATTTGCAGTTCAATGAGTTTGAGCATCTCTTCATGTTTATTAGACTTTTTGGTTTCATTTTGTAAATGAAACCTGTTCAGCTCCTTTTCTTATTTTTCTATTGGAGTTGCCTTTTTCTGGTTAATTTGATTTGATTTAGAAAGTCTGCCCTCAAGCCTTAGCAGAAAAGTCTTATCCTAGGTTGTCTTGACTTTGTAGTTTTACCTTTCACATTTAGGTGTTTACCCATCTGGATGTCACCTTTGTAAGGGCTGTATGTGAAAATGCAAAGTTATTTTTCTCCAAAGTGAACCGGTATTCCCAATACTAGCTGCTAGAAATTCCACCCTTTTCCCATTGGTTTGTAGTACCACCACTGTCAAATATTAAGTTCCTGTGTGTGTGTGTGTGTGTGTAATATTCCATTAGCTTCTTTGTTCTTGTACCAATATCACACTTTTCTTTTATTACTGTGGCTTTATGGTATATTTTATTTTCTAGTGTGAAAAATCCTTTCTCTTGTATTTTCGAGATGGATTTAGATGCTTTATTTTTCCATATGCATCTTAATGTAATTTTAAGTTTCTCAAAAATTCAATGTCTAATCATGATTATGATTGCATGGGTTAATTTAGAAACACTGATACACTTAAGCTATTACGTTGTCCCTCTAAGAGAATGGACTGTCTCCCCACTTTTTAGATCATCGACTATGTTCTTCATCAAATTCAGATTTCTCCACAAGAGACTTCAGGATTCTTGGTTAATTTGTAGACAGATTCCTAGGGTTTTTTTGCTAGTATGAACAAAAGATTTTATTTAATTTTTCATTAAAATTTCTAGTTGGTTATTTATTAAAAACTGCTACATTAGTAGGTTGATCACACAAATGACCTTGCTAAACTCTTTTTTTTTTTTAAAGATTTTATTTATTTATTTGAGAGAGAGAATGAGAAACAGAGAGCACGAGAGGGAAGAGGGTCAGAGGGAGAAGCAGACTCCCCGCCGAGCAGTGAGCCACCCAGGCACCCCACTTGCTAAACTCTTGATACGGTTTCTTATTCTACACCCCCACCCCACAGGTGATCATCTGCGAACAATGCCAGTTTATTGCTTTAGAAAACATTTTCCCCCAGAATCCTATGAAAGTTTCATTGTCTAAATTAGGGGGTCCCTCATTCAAGACATCTCTGCTTTTTTTATTAGATCTAACATTTGCAATGCACTTCAGGATACTCTCTTATGGCTATGTCAGTATACTTGAAAGGAAGATAAGAGTTTTAATTTGGAGATGTAATTACTTAAAAGTATTAAAAATACACTCCTTGCTGGGCCTTTCTCTTTAGAATCTTTTGTTTAGTCAACACTTTGAAATTTAGTTAGGAAACATAATGAGAGGAAAAAAATCCACAGAACTTTCAGAATTAAGGACAAAACATTGACAGTAATGATATCATGTCCCCAGTAATTACTCCTCTTTCAACATTCTGGAGATTACTAAATCTTTTCCTTTCTCCTCAAGTTATTTGTTTAATATAGTCCATAAACTACTCAAATCTGGCCTATTCTGTAAAGACTGGGTCATTTTTTCCGAGTCATTTTCACATCCTATTTTTTAAATTTTTTTATTATTTTATTGACTTATTTGACAGAAAGAGCAAGAGAGCACAAGCAGGGAGAGCAACAAAGAGAGAGGGAGAAGAAGGCTCCTCCCCGCTGAGCAGGGAGCCCAGTGCGGGGCTTGATCCCAGGACCCTGAGATCATGAGCTGAGCTGAAGGCAGATGTTTAACCGACTGAGCCACCCAGGTGCCCCTCACATCCTATTTTTTAAAGGGAACAAATACCTTGGAACATCTTTTGAACTCCACACACCTAGGAAGAGTGTGGTGTCATAGTTTATACTTACATGGTTGTCCCAAAGTTGTTCTAAGCATTGGCTATGTCTTAACTCATTTGAAAGTTCTGATCCTTTTCACTGAAATGTATAAGGAGAACTGTCATTAGGTCTCATGCTGGGAAAAATTGGGATCTGAATACATTTCTATTTTATCCAATGCCTCCCAACTACTCCATTACAGGACATACTCAAGATATGAGCATCCAGGAGGAGTGCAGCCTGTGGTTTCTCTCTACACCCTGAGCATGTTGGGCCTGGAAAAAACTGGAGGAAACCAAGTCTAACCCACTTAAGTCGCAGATGAGAAACCTGACCACCATCCCCAGGCCACACAGTGAGAAAGGTATTAACACTCAGGTGCACTAACTCTCATCCTGTACTCCTTCCAACAGCACACAAAGGTCCCTCCTCCCAGAGAAAATCCAGTGGAAGTCATCATCAAATAAAGGAAAGGGCAGATACGTCCTAAATAATAACTAACACTGTATAATTTCAGATATTCTTCCTTAAGACTCGTATCAACTCAGAAGAGCATAATGATAGCTACCATCATTAATCCTAGCTATATACATTTTATGTAGATTCTCTCATTTAATTCCCATAAAAGTCCTGATATGAGTGTTATTATTGTTATGTCTATTTTATAGATGAGGAGAGAGATCAGAAATGTCAAGTAACCTGCCTAAGATGCCCCAAAGAGGAAGTAGGCAGAGCCAGGACTTGAATTAAGAACTCTCTCCTGTGTAGGTCTGTGTCCTTAACCATTACCCTACAGGTGGCCAAGTTCCTTACTTACGTTTTACAGCTATGGACCTGAGGTGCAGCCCAATGTGGCAGAGTTCTTAGTTACAATTTAGAGCAACCAATTTTGGCTCATAAAAGAATACTTACTGAGACTCAGAACTCCAGATTCCAAGAACATTGCTGTCCTATGAGGCACCCCAGGGGACTTCCTGGGTCCCACCCACGCTCCTCTCTGTCCCATTGTAGAGCAGTAACTCCATTTCCTCTTTATAAGTGGATCAATTACTTCAGAATCCATAACACCCCCATCACCACACACACACACACACACACTTGTTTTTTTTGCCTCTTCATCCAAAGGCAGGAGAGTCATGAAATGTGCAGGTGTGAGTCTCAGCTTCAAATACAATGGAACTATTACTACCTCACCTGGAGGAAACATTCTTTCTGTGCTTCTTAAGACCTCTAGACAAAGGCCAGTGCTGTGGGATTGGAAGACAAAACGATTGCCAGTGATCATGAGGTCATACCATTCTCATGTCCACCCTGCTCACACATGAAAGAACACCACATTTCGATTGCTAGTTCAGCACATTCTGTGTACCCCAAACCATGAGGTTGAATGGCATGAACTCATCATTTTTGTAGGTCAAAAATGGTTGTAGATTAGCAGTGTCATTTGGTTCAATTTAAGAGCAAGATATTTTTTCTACTTCTACCGTTGCTAGAACTAGTCTTCAATAGGTCATTCTGCTGTTCCACAAGGGCATCTGCTTCAGAGAAATGGGCTGCCTGGTAAAATTGGTGAATCTCGTGGACATGAGCTCATTGGCTGTCTTCTTCCAGCCAGAAGTATGTGCTTTGGGGAGAAGTAACTTTATGTGAGCGGGAGATACCATGACGATTAATAAGCCTGTGTGGGTCATGTAGGAGGAAGCTCTGGAGGAAGGAAAGCAAATGTAATCCAAATCCACAATAAGTGTTTATTCCAGGGAGGATGAATTACTACCTCTTCAATTACGGAAAAAATCCCATGTGATTAACCAGCTACAAAGAGGCTGCCTGCTCCTTGTGGGTATGGCACCACGCTGACACTTGGGGTAAATCGCTGCTGCAGAAAAGTTGGGTACTCAGCCAGCTGAGAACATGCCCATGTTTTTGAGCCCATGCTTAGCTTCTCTTTCCCCCCGCTGTGGCCCCTCACCTCATGAACCTACTGAGTGAACACTCAGTTGCTGGGGATAGTGGTTGACTGGTGCCCAGAAAATAAATCATCACGTCCACCTTATTAATGAAAGCCTCCTCCACCACAAGGGGCTGTGGGTGTGTATTTTCTTGGCACTCTTGATGCTTATTCTTAGAGGCCAAACCCTCTTCTTTCCCTAATCTGGTCACCAACCCGTAAATCTTATGCTTTACTCTTTCCTTACCAGATAGCCCAACAATTAACCACTACCCATAGAGACTGACCTTAGCTCCTCTCTCCTTTGAGGCAAAATAGAGAATGAGAAACAGCCAAGGTTATATTGATTGGGAACATTTCTTTTCTTAACCGGCTTTCAAGGCCACCCCTGAGCCTATTTCCGGCTGGCACCAGCAGATTCTGCAAAACCATGTACACACAGATTGATTTTTTTCACTTTCAGTCAACTGATTGGGAGAACTGTCCACGAAGGCCAGGTGTGGGTTAGGGAAGGGTCATACTATAATAGGAGGATGCAGAGCGGGAGTGTGAGCCATCTGCTCGTACAATTTTCTTGTGCCTTCAGGATCTGTTCAGCCTGAATGATGGGTGCTTCTGGGAATGCCTGAATTATGGCCAGGAGGACGAGATAAAACCGACTGGATGATGGGCAGTTCTGGCTTACCTGGTGTTCCATGCTGAGCGTTTCAACATCCATCAGAGTCCAGCAGCAATGCCTGTTTCTCAAAAGAGAAATCATTCTTGCCAAGAAGTTGTGGCTTTGCTTCTAAAACCCGGAGGCCCCCACTGTGATTTTACAGGGAGCCCAGCAGAGGCTCCATACAGCATCCTCATCTGCGACAGACACTTTGGAACCACCGGATCTGCTGTCATAAGGCTCAAGGGGAAGGGCAGTAGCTGCTGCAGACCAGCTAGTCGGGGACGAGCTGGCCCCTACTTCCGGCGACTAGCCTTTCAAGTCACCTGTGTGCGGGGGAGTGGCACTGCCAAATGTCACGTATGTTGCCTCCACACTCCAAAGAAGCTCACAAAACATTGTGCTTCTTTCTTAGGGGCTGTGAGGTGCACCAATTCATTCTTCGCTTTTGAGAAGATAGCCCTTCATACCCTAATGGACCTCCCAGAGATGTCACTGATGTGGCCTTCATTTTCGGGTGATACATCGGCTACCTTTGGCTTTCACAGATCTTACCAAGACATCCTTGGCCCCTGCTATTTTCTGCTCTCCAGGTTTTATTATGATGATGTTATTGATGGATGCCTGGGTGGCTCAGTCGGTTGGGGCATCTGACTTCAGCTCAGGTCGTGATCCCGGGGTCCTGGGATCGAGCCCCACGGAGGGCTCCCTGCTCAGTGGGGAGCTTGCTTCTACCTCTTCCCCCCGCTCATGCTCTCTCTCTTTCTCTTTCTCTCTCAAATACATAAGATCTTAAAAAAAAGCTTTTATAATGTTATCAGTGCAGTAGATCGGTGTGGTATCTTTTGGGAAAGAGAGATGACCAGTGACCCTTTGGCACAGCCCTGAAGCAAGATGATGAAGAGGTACGAGAGACTGCCACCCAACCAGGCAAAAACAACGTCGGCTGTTCTCCATTTGTGGCAGTGGAGAAAGAAGTACACACTTTTTAAAGTCAGTGCCGGCATTGAAAGTACCAGGGGCTGTGTTGATTTATTTCAGGAGAGAGACCCCATGTGGAAGAGCAGTGGCAATTAGAACAACCCCCTTAGGGCTGCCTGGGTGGCTCAGTTGGTTAAGCGACTGCCTTCAGCTCAGGTCATGATCCTGGAGTCCCGGGATCGAGTCCCGCATCGGGCTCCCTGCTCGACAGGGGGATCTGCTTCTCCCCCTTGACCCTCCCCCGTCTCGTGCTCTCTCATTCTCTCTCTCAAATGAATAAATAAGAAGAAGAAATCTTAAAAAAAAAAAAGATTTAGAGGCGCCTGGGTGGCTCAGTCAGTAAGTGTCTGCCTTCGGCTCAGGTCATGATCCCAGGCTCCTGGGATCAAGCCCTGCTTTGGGCTCCCTGCTCCGCGGGAAGCCTGCTTCTCCCTCTCCCACTCCTCCTGCTTGTGTTCCCTCTCTCGCTGTGTCTCTCTCTGTCAAATAAATAAAATCGTTAGAACAACCACCTTATTCACCGTAAGATAATCCACTATCATAGGTTCCCCAAAACCTATCCTCTACATCACCCTGAGGTCTGTTGCCTATAACCGGTTCTGGTTTCGATTCCTTTACCAATGAGCATCTTTAGTCAGAAGCAACAAATAGGGACTCTGGCTGATTGATGTACTATACAACCCCTGATGTCTCTGGTGAAAAAACTTAGCTCTGTAATTCTCCAGGGGATAAAGCATAGTTTTTGATTTACTCCCTGCTAGGGACCGTCAGCATGCATCAGGGACTCCCATCAGATTCTCTGACCCTCGGAGCCGCCTTTAATTCATTTCCAAGGGAGAACCAAAGTGAGGATCCCACTAGCTGATGAGGTGACACACTTAGCAATGGGGGAAGGGTTAGAGATGCCACGGAATCTTGTGGGATAGGATTTTGGCCAAAACTCTGTTTCTTACCTCCCTCCCCAAAATTGCCTCTCTGACTAGAAGGCTTCAGGGGTGTTCTGGGTGTTCTCAAGGAGTAGGTGTTTTCTAAGACCACCAGCAGCCCAGCCTATAGAGAATGGCAGTCCTGGTGTCACACAAAAACAGTGGCCCCTTACTTCATCCACGGATTTGTCCATGTTTGATGAAGGGGGTGTCTTCTTGGGGCCCTCTTTGAAGACAAGGTAAGGTTTGAGGGAATGTGTTTCACTTTATCACTTGCAATCAATCTTCTCTCAACATTCCTCTCTCCCCAAACTCCAAGTCTTTGGATTCCTTCAACTACATTTTATCAACAAATTTTTGGCATCTCAGAGACTATGAACAATTACAGACTTCAGTCAACTAAACAGATAAACAGCTGAAACTGTCCCCAGCTGCCTGAGCTAACTCAGCAAATCCAGACTCTCTGGAAAATAGACCTATAATCAAATTCAGTCCAGTCTACAAATATGTACTTCTCTCCTAGGTATGGCTCATCAGAATACATCCCCATATCTATTTGCCAAGTTTGTGCTAAAAGAAATTATTTATTTTGGTGTGTAAGTCTTTTCTGCTCAGGTTTGGTATTAGACTTGACCTTCCAGAACATCCCGGGACTTTCTCTAGTTGAGAAGCTAACTAGAAGTCTAAGTGTATTGTAACTGAGGAGCACGAGGACAGTTTTGGGTCAGATGGAGTGCCTGGGGCTCTTCCACAAGGTAAAGATGGTTAGAGAAGGGAAGATGGACCACCATGGCCTTTGCGGCGGGTTCAGGGAGGAGCTGCGGGAGCTTAGTCCCCAGAGCCTGTTGGACCCTCCCCAGATCCGCAGTCCAACTCCTAGGCTTTTACTCTCTCCTAATCAATGCTCTAAATTTTGTACAAAGATGTAGTGGGCTGTGAATTCTACTGGCAATGGAGTTCATCGGCCTGCAGGATCCAACTTTGAGTTTGGCTTTTGGCTTCCTCAAGACATATGGCTGCAAGAAATGAGAGTTTATTTTAACAGTCATACAAATCTCACATTTTCTGACTATGCTTTGGGCCGAGAATTTACATATTTGAGCTTTTTTAAATTGCCCATCCCCTGTAGAGATACTGATCCCACCCCACTCTTGGGTCTTGAGTTCCTTATGTTTTCCATGCCATTTGGCAGCAGTTGCAGGGTCCCCTGAAGCCTGCTATAAATGGGGGCCTTATTCGGAGGACTACAGGTCACGATCAATGAACCATTTTGCCACCATGCTGTAGGACCTGACAGAGTCACATCCTTACCTGAACTTTGTCCCCCCCCTGCTAATCTTCCCCAACTAGGCCTAATAACCAATCCCAGATGTCCCCCAATACCTCAAAGTTTGTTTCCTCTAGCCACCTCTGGTTCCAGTTTCTCCATCCATGAGCATTCTTAGTTGTAAGCACGGTGGGGTTGATTTAAGCAGAAAAGAAACTCATTTAAAAAGAAATTGGGAATCTCAGAGAATTTCTGGAGGGTGAGAGAAAAAGGAATAGCACCTCCAGATTCCATCACAGAATCTATCCATTGAAGACCCCAGGGTTCTTGTCTCCCAGTTCAGCTCCCACCTCGACGCCATTGACTGACTCGTGGGGTAGAGAGAACCAGGGCTGTTGACTTTGCTCTCTCAGGAGCTTGACTTGCTACAGTCATCGCTATGCCAGAGAGAACTCTATACCTCCTGACAGGACACACTGTGAAGGATACCTTACCCCTGATGTAGCCTGCCTTCCCAATAATGCAGGATTTGCCATCTAATCATGAGAAAACATCAGGTAAAGCCAAATTGAGGAGCATTCCACAACATTACTGACAGGCACTCTTCAAAAGTGTCAAGCTTATGGGGCACCTGAGTGGCTCAGTCGGTTAAGCATCCAACTCCCGATTTTGGCTCAGGTCATGATCTCAGGGTCATGAGATCGAGCCCTGCGTCCGCCTCTGAGCTCAGCGCAGAGTCTTGGGATTCTCTCTCTCTTCTTCTACCCCTCCCCCCCCTCTCTAAAATAAAGAAGTAAAATCTTTAAAAAAATGTCAAGCTCATGAGGGACAAGGAGGGACTGAGGAACTGTCACTGACAGGAGGAGACAAGGAGACGTGACAAGCAAGTGCAATGTGGCATGCTGGATTGGGTCTAGACTAGAAAAAGGAATTAGTGAAAAAACTGGTGAGATCCAAACAAAGTCTGCCATTTAGCAAATAGAATTATACTAACGTTAATTTCTTTGTTTTGATAATTGCATGATGGTTATGTAAGATGTTAGCACAGGGGAAGCTGTATGAGGAGGCTTCAGGAATTCTTGTCTTATTTTGGCAACTCATCTGAACATCTAAAATGATAAGTAAAAAGTTAAAACCCAAAACAAGCAATATTATGCCCTATAAACAATGGCACATTTGAATGGAGGGACATGCTGTATTTTTGTCTCTCCAACTCCTGCTTCCCTGAGTTGTTACATCAGGGACACAACATACCAGCGGTCTGCAGAGAGAGGAGGAAGTTGGCAGGGGTAGGAGGGAGGGAGAGAAGTGAGTTAGAGTGGGTGGGGAAACCCCATGACAAGCTCGTGGCGGAGGTGTTTTTAAGCAGGCCTTTGGGATGCCTTAAATTCTGCCTCCAAATGACTATTTGCTTATGGGACTGGCTCTGGAGGTCATGATTGATCAACCTGGGATAAGGAGGAAGAATTCCCCCAGGGGATAGTAGCCAGTCTTGGGCACCTGAGCTCAACCCTTATTTAGAAATGATTTTCTTTCTGGGCCCCCCGCCTGGCAGGCTCAGTCAGTGAAGCATGTGACTCTTGATCTCAGGGTTGTGAGTTCGAGCCCCACGTTGGATGTAGGACTTACATAAAATTTTTTTAAAAAATAAAAGAAACGATTTTCCTTCTCATTATAGCACCTTCCAACAGAGAGTTCTGTGATGATGGAAACGTTCTATGTCTGTGCTCTCCTACATTGTTGCCGCTAGCCACACGTGGCCGGCCATGCAGCCCTAGAAATGTGGCTGGTGTGATGGAAGAATAAGGTTTAATGTAAATAGCCACATGGGACTAATGTCTGCCCTACTGGTCAGTGCAACTCTAATAACTAGCGTAAGCCTGTTTTCTGTTGATGGTGCTCTGGCTCAACACAGGCAAAGAGTTACAATTTTAAAGATGTGTATGTATGTATGTAATCGACTACCCAAACCGCAAAGACATGTTGAAACAAGGAAGAGTTTTACAACTGGTAAATCGGTAAATTGGTAAATATGGAATTTCATAGCTGGAAGAGACCGGAAGAGACCTTAAAACGTGTTTGTTCCAACCGCCTCATCTTACTGCCGAGAAAGCAGGGAAGGCTTGATTGTCCCAGGATCAAGGGCAAGATACGAGCGGAGGCAGGACTGGAACGAGGTCTCTCCAGCCCCACGCCTGCATGTGGCCTCACACACTTAGAACTGAAGATTGCACCTGCAAGCACGTTCACAGGCACCTGCATGCATACTGATGAGTTCTGGATGCACCCCACTCCGCCCGCCCTAGCCACCTCATTTCTCCCTGGCCCCCACTGTTGAGCCTCACCAAAATATCCCAAATGTGATGTTTGAAGAACAAGTCCTTTTTAACAAAAAGTGGCAAAGCCTCCATCTTTTCAGCCATATGGTCTCTCTTCTGGCCCCAAGGGAAGAGAAGAACTAAATAATAAATCCTCTAGAGGATACAGAATCAAGGACACCAGAGAGCCTTCTCATAAATTGCCTCTCCATTACAATTTGAGTATATTCACAACAGAGAACTCTAAATAAGATGGGGGAGAGGCTAATTCATTTTATAAACATGGCTTTAAATCTCTTCCTGTACCTGAGCCACGAAATTACTTATGGCGTGATGAAATGGAGGGTGGGGAAGCTCTGTTTTAAACGGTAATGAATATGACCGGAGCTGCTTTCTTAACCAGTTTATTTTCCAAAGATGAAGAGATGATTCCATGAATTTAAATCTCCTTATTGGGTAACTCAGCAGAAAATATAGGTGATACTAACATCACCAAAGGATGCCCCGTTGTTCTTCTAAAACAACCAGCACAGTCCCCTCGTGGCACAAGCAGTGGGAAAACCCACCTTCGGATGGAAATAGTGAAATTGCAAAGACAAGTAAGCACTTCTCACAAGTTGGTGTGTGACAGGGTCCGTTACGGAGTGGTATTCCAGATGTTTTCTTTCCAGTGTGAATCTGGGGTCCTCGCAAAGGCCTGTTTCTCACAACTTCTTTTCTGGAAGGTAAAAACCAAAGTTTCTACCTGATTGTCAAGGGAGACCGTTCCAAGAAGTTCCTCATCTTGCGCTACCTCATTTGAATAAGAGCCCACTTTGGTGAAGATCCAAATTCACGTTTTGACATTGAATGTTTCTTTCTTCTGTGGCTCCAGCTCTTTCCTCAGTGGGGCCTTGGAGCCTACGGGTGACTGACAAATCTAGTGTGTGAATTAATTTCTGCTGACTATAAACACATGCAAGATCAAAGTGACATCCTAAGCATCCTATACAGTCTCAAGCTGCCCAGAGGAGAATGGTGCTTTGTCAATAATCTATACACACATCAGTTAGGCACAGGCACTGCATAAATAATTAAGGATGGGACAGAAGACATCACAGCAGCAACTAATATTTCCTGAACATTTTCTACCTGCCAGACACTTTTCATCCACTGTGTTGGATAATCCCCTGAGATCGATAGTTGTATTGTCACCTTCACTGATGAGGAGACCGAGGCGGAATGGCTTGCTCTCAGGCATAAAACAGCCAGGTGACAGTCCATATCTGAATCCAGATTTATCTGACTCAGATCCTGAACTCTTAACCATGATACTATCCTGCCGTCCATTGGAAGGAAGGTGTTCTGAGAGAGACCCAGAACCAATAGTTAATAGGATCCCATGCCTCTGGCAGATTATTTCTGACCTGCCAAGAACGTTCCCTGGCTCCATGCACTGCCCCACCCCCTCATTGCCCCAGGTGGCAGGTGTGGCTCCTGAAAGCTGATTGGGATATTTGTTTTCAGTGACTTTTGCTCCTTCTTCCACGCTCCTTCCTTCCTTCCTTCCACCCCATCCCCCACCCCTACTCTGTGGACTGGGTTTTTCTAGGCCTCTTGCACCCTCTCAAACCATATCAAGTTTCTCTCCTGTCTGGGTTCAGTGAGTAAAATCGGTGCTAACTGAATCAGATTTCCTCCTTCAAGGTGAATGGTGGGCCCTGTGAGGACACACCTCCACTTCCTGTGTGTCTTGATGGTGGGCATTTCTGCTATACTTTACCCCTGGGCAGGGCTCCCACAAAAGCGCTCACTCCGTCAGATCAACGGTGGGAAGGGAGGAAATGAGACTGGTGCTGATCTTATCATTGACCATTACAGTTTCCTTGGGAAAGTCAAACTTTGGCTTGCTAGATTCATATGCTATGAAGTATCCAAGGACTCTATTAAAATTATGACCACAAAGTTTACTTTCTGGAAATAACCTCTTTTATCTTTCCTAATCTGCTGGGGAAAAGATAGTCCAAATGTCAAAGTATTTTCCAGATAGATTGACCTGGCAGTTGATAAGTGGGTACTGATCCACGTTGTATGTGACTTGATAGTGATCGCTTAGCCAGAATTGATGGTAATATTACAGTATAAATGTCATACGTGTATTTGCCTCAGTGAGTTGGCAATAAGTCAGCACCCACCCCCAAAGATTTTGGGGCAGCAGAATAGCAATGTAATAGTTCAGACAGTGTTGTCTGCTGGACCACTCAAGTGTCCCGAGAATGACAGAGTTCGGACCCCCAGCTACACCCCTACAGGGCTGAGATGGGGGTCCGAACTCTGTCATTCTCGGGACACTTGGGTGGCTCAGTCATTAAGCGTCTGCCTTCGGCTCAGGTCATGATCCTGGGGTCCTGGGATCGAGCCCCGCATCGGGCTCCCTGCTCAGCGGAGAGCCTGCTTCTCGCTCTGCCTGCCGCTCCCCCTGCTTGTGCTCTCCTCTCTCTCTCTCTGGCAAATAAATAAAATCTTAAAAAAAAAAAAGAAGTCTGTCATTCCCTCTGTGGGTCTCCATTGCCATGTGCCTTCGTGGTAGGATCTCTGTCACTCTGGCATTTAAAGAGATGAATTCTCTACAAGTGCCCACATGTAAACGCACGGCCCCAGTTGGTACTTTGTTAAAGAAGCTGTGATGTGTCCAGAAGGGAGGAAAATCTGGAGGTATTGGACTTTGCAACGTGGCAATTTTCTAAGGTATTTTCAAGGGTACTTTTGAAAGTGTGTGACTTTGCCCTGAGAGTCTGAGGTGGGACTCTGCTGGATGATAATGAGTGTATCCTGTCCTCATAATGGTAACTATCCCTTGCAAAGAAGCAATTGTATTCCAAGCTTCTTTCTTGCCGCGAGTATTGTGTTAGGTTTATATAGTAGATACTAGAAATAATGAGGGCTGATCTTCCCAAGCTGTACCCAATTACGCCATTGTCCTCTGAAGCAAGTGCCCTATGATACACGCTCCGCAGGCACCCCATTATGATGCCTTCTACTGTATCACTGAGGCCTAGACGTGGGCCTCACTTTCATGCATCGGGCTCTCTCCCTCTAGCCCTTGGCTCTGCTTTTCTCGGGCCTGACTTCCCTTTGGGGCTTTCTCCATATAGTGGGCTCCTGGGGATGTAAGCTTCGCAACTGCAGCACAGAGAACTTCTCTTTGCCAGGAGTGACTGTAACAGTTCTGGAAGCCCGTTCCTGCGGCTGGCTCTGGGTTGAGCTGGTTTGGTTCTCAGACCCACGCTGGCCCCCGGCTCCGCAGCCCGGGATATGCGATGCTGTGATTGGCCAGTCCTGGGCTGGCGCGGAGGCGGAGCCAGGTTCAGGCCACGCCCTACACAAGCAGAGCCCTGAATGCCGGGAGCAGAGGTGCTCCAAGGACAGCCCCGGCGCAGCAAGGGCAAGGGCCCTGGGTACTCGCAGACAAACACAACCCAGGCAGCTCCCAGACCCTCTTCGTCCCCTTTTCTCCTGTCCCCGCCGGCTATGCTTTCTCTCCTCCGCCTTCCCTCCACCTCCAGACTATTAACTCACGGCTTTTCCTGCCTCCCAACTTCCATGCCTCTGTGCCTTCTGTTTGTTTTCTTCTCTGGGCCTCTTTCCATCTCTGCTTACCGCACTGTTGTTTCTTTTTCACGCTGCAGTTGCCTCAGAGGTCTCTGCCTGGGTTTGTTCGCGTCTAGTGCAGAGCGTCCATGTTGAGACGTGCCTCTTGTCAGGCCACCTCATAGCCACTAACCAGCCCTGCAGACGGTTTCCTTCCGGTTAGACCCCTTCCCCTGGGAGGATCGGCCCAGGTAACAGAACCACATGCTGTGGTATAAGGCAAGGGGCCTACAGAGAAGGTACAGTTTTGGGCTTTTTGCTCAGAGAGCACAACCATCAGAGCTTCTTGGCCCAAAGAATGTATACAGTGTTTCTCCTAAAGGACCAGCCTCCATTATTTCTGGTATATGCTATAGACACCGAAACCCACACTTGCTGAAAGAAAGATCTTTGTGGAATAGGGACAATTTTTTTTTAAAAGATTTTATTTATTTATTCATAAGAGACAGAGGGAGAGAGGCAGAGGGAGAAGCAGGCTCCCCGCCGAGCAGGGAGCCCGATGTGGGACTCGATCCCAGGACTCTGGGATCATGACCTGAGCCGAAGGCAGACACTTAACCATCTGAGCCACCCAGGCACCCAATTTTTTTTTTTTAAAGATTTTATTTATTTACTTGAGAGGGAGAGCAAGCAAGAGAGAGAGCATGAGCAGGGCAGAGGGAGAGGGAGAAGCAGGCTCCCCACTGAACAGGGAGCGGGATGTGGGACTCCATCACAGGACCCCGGGATCATGATCTCAACCGAAGGCAGATGCTCAACCGATTGAGCCACCCAGGCACCCCAGGACAATTTTTTTTTAAACTCCAGGTGGGACCACTGTTGGGTGTATGACAGATGGAAAGTCTAGAAACGTATAATCTCAATGACGCAAGGAAAAGGGGTTTGATAAGAAAAGGTGAAAGGGGTTGAGAAAGGCTAAGCGGTGACCACAAGAAGTTTTTTAAAAACTAAAGGTTAAAGAAGATATTGCTCAGCTATTCCACAGGTACGGGGAGCCTAGGGCATGCAGACTGGTTTCAATAGTGGCAAGAAACAACCTTATTAAACCACAGATTGCAGTACTGAGAGAAGCTTCTAAAGGCTTCTAAGAGTGTGTTCTTAGATGAGGTGATGGAGTAAATGCCTAACTCCTGCCAGGTAGTCAGGGGGATTACAATTTAGAGTTTTATAATTTGAATTCTAAAATATAATAAAAACGGGAAGCCCAACACTTTTTTGATTTCATTTTAACAAAAGAGCCTTCATTTTATCTACCATTCTGTCTCCCTCCCAACTGCCCAGTGATTACTTGTGGGTCAGAATGAGGGTGAAGCAAGTGCAAAATTTAAGGAGGCCCTTCCTCTCAGGTGCCACCCCTGCACTGGCCTGCTAGCTGGACAGTGAGTGCCTCCTTAAATTTTGTGCCCGGGGCTCCTGCCTGTCTCACCTGCAGCCTGGTTCTCTTCCAGGAAGTATGGTGGTTTCTTTTTCCTAAAAGCAAAACACTGGGCAGTTTCCATAAGAGCAATCACTTAATCCTGCTCCTTCTGACCTGGGTTAGAGGACTTAAACTAAAAATGAAGAATTTTGTTTGCAAGTGTGAGACAGAGAAGGTAAACATACAGATTTTTCTAAATGTAAAACAACAACAACAAACACAACAACTTGGTTTTATGTTAGCTTACTTTTTTTTTTTTTTAAATCCCTGTGGCCTATCAAAACACATCCTCTCCTGGCCTGGCTGGATTTGTCCCCAGGGCTGCCAGGTGGCCACTTCAGCCCTGAGCATTTTCATATTGGCAATCTGTTTCCCAGTCCAGATGCTTCTCCTAGACAGCTCATGTTCACCTGTCTTATTGATAATTGGCTGCAATCTTTTCAATTTTCCCCTCTAATAGGCTTGCAGAGTTATGTTACTTATCACTTGATGAGCTCAATTCTTCTAGATTTTTACATTACTCCTCTAATGCCTTCAGGTAAATTGCAGGATCACCTGAGTAACTCGATGCTGATGAGGAAAGCTTTGAGGCAAACACAACGTGGATGGGGCCAGGATGTTCTCTGAAAACCTGGCTTAATTGTCTCCAGGCTGCTTGTCATGACCACATCATGTGTGGCTTTCCTCCACAGTGAAAAATATCCTGAGAACAAGTATTCTCCCCAGGACACAGAGGGATCCCTCATTTCTCACTGAGTGCCACTGTGTTCATTCATTCTTCCACTTCCTAAGAGGCCTTACTTTCTGAGGATACCTTGTAATAGTCAACCTGAAATTTCCTTTAATTCCTGTGGAAAATATTCTGGGCTTCTTGCCCCACTAGAAATAGTTATAGCCATTCAAGAAGAGCCTTCTTCAAACATTTATTCCTGGAGGGAAGATCCCTAGAAACTCTGATGCTGGTGTCTATTTTCTTATTCTTTCTTTCTTGAGAGAGAGAGAGTGCACACAGGGGCACGTGAGCAGGGAGGGGGCAGAGGGCGAGGGAGAGAGAGAATCCCAAGCAGGGCTCCATGCTCAGCATGGAGCCTGACTTGGGGCTCTATCCCATGGCCCTGAGCACCCTGAGATCATGACCTGAACTGAAATCAAGAGTCGGACACTTAACCAACTGAGCCACCCAGGTGCCCTGGGTATCTATTTTCAGGACTATATTGAAAGCTAAGAGCTTTTTGATTAATAGTTACGAATCATGTAAAAAAAAAAATTGGATGTTGGTCTTCCCTCTCATGGGCTCACAATGCTTTATTTCTGTTAGAGAGAAGTGAAGCTGGACATGTCCTTGAGGGGGCTAGCTGGCCAGACAGGCTGGTTTCCCAAGGGGCACTACCAAGCTGAGTCCCCAGTCTGGTCCTGGGCTTCTCAGGGTAAGAAATGATTAGTTAGGGCAGCTGGAAATGTTTGACTTAGAACCCTCTTGCTTAATCAAAACCTACAAGAAACTGGGGCACCTGGGTGGCTCAGTCAGTTGAGCATCTGCCTTCAGCTCAGGTCATGATCCCAGGGTCCTGGGATTGAGCCCCAAATCGGGCTCCCTGCTCAGCAGAGAGCCTGTTTCTCCCTCTCTCTCTGCCTGTCACTCCCCCTGCTTGTGCTCTCTCTCTCAAATAAATAAATAAAATCTTAAAAAAAAAAACCTACAAGAAACTGACATGTTAACCATAAGTCCAGTTAATTCATATTTAATGCAAGATGTATCAGCCAAATGGTCAAGAATCCCTACAAGACTGGTGGCTGCTGACTTCTGTTCATTAAAACCTCCACCTTCCATCTCTATTTTAGGGAGTTATATTCCAGAGTGCATAATAACGTTACTCACGGTTATTCATTGGCGGTTCCATTCTCCTCCCCTTACCCCCAACAACACTGGGGAGAAAGTGCGATTTCTGGATCAACTCCCTTCTTAGAAGTTCCCAAGCTGATCATTTCAGCTCTGTAAGACCTCCTTGAGATTGGTTCACTTCATTCACTCACTATGGTCCACCCAAATTCCCATTTGGTGACCTGAGAATGTACGTTTACCACTGTGGGATTGGGGTTCTTAAATTTCTGTAAGCTGTGCATTAACTGACTGTCCCTTAGAGTTACTATTTCTACAGACAGCTGATCTCATCGGTCCGCTAAGTTGTGCCTTCCTGAAGGGGACCTGATGCCTCTGCGTAGAGATCATTTTTACAACAACCACACACAAGAGAAGAAATGACGGATGTACCTGAAACCGGGGCAAACTGAAGGTTCACTTTTCTTACTCTGTTGAACTTCAACTTCATTTAAGTAGAACAGCAAATAAACGTTACAAAGAAGTCAAGATTCAAAAACTCTACCCCCCACACCCCGCTTTCCCCCCCCACTTCAACTTATGAAAGACTAAGTGAACCAGTGGAAATACAATTGTGTACTAAAAAACATCAAAAGCGCATAAAATCTTTTTTGCCTCTGTTTTCACAATCAAGTTTGGATGTTACAAAGTTCTCAAAATCTCAATTGGGTCTGCATATTTATATTCAAAAAGCCATCGGATAGGTAGGTAGATGTCTCATTTATGCTCTAAGTGACATGGTGAGGATGCGTATCAATGCCGGTCAGTGTGGGTAGGTTTTATTGTTAAAACCCTCACAACAGGCAGGATGATTGATTACAAGACTGAGGCTACGTCGTTTCTCTGCAGCCCACCTTCTCGTCCCCTCCCCTGGTAAGTAGAAGTAGGCTTTCTTCCACCAGCATGAAGACTCAAGATTAAAAAAAGTAGCATTGGTTAGTCAGAATGTTCTCCTCACTGGAAAACCACCATTGGAGGGGCCAGGAAATGACAATTTTCAGCCCCCTGTGGTCATGAATTATAGACCATACACAGTGTCATGTGAAACCAGGGAAACTCATATATTTCAGGAAAATCTCCCCCTCCCCCTGGGGTTGTTGTGTTTTGTTATGTGTGAATCGAATTCCTGTATTTTCTTACACAGCATCTATGGTTCCCACCGGAAGGAAACAGAAAACTTCAATTCTCTGAAGGGAAGCTACTCCATCCGCACCATACATAGAGCCTTTACTGGAAACCCTGTTGCATTTCCTCGGTAGGACATCGGGTTTATCTAAGCTGTGAAAGCAACACAAAGATAAGACCGATGACGTTTTTCTTGTTACGAAAAAGCTGTCTGCTTACTGTCTGGAAACAGTGAATCCTTGATTTGGAAGGGACTCCAGCAATTTAAGGTTGAAAACGGGGCCTCTTCACTTATTTGTATTTCACCCTTCCCTTGGGGGAGGGCTGCTTATGAGTTATTTAGAAGTCCTAGAAGAAGAGGTCACGGGGTTTGTGGCTACATTTGACTCCTATAATTGTGCAATAAAACCACATTCTGCTGATATCCTTAGGTAAGAGCAGAAATGCCTGGATGGAATGCCCATCAGCATTTGTACTCTTTGAAGAAACATAGTTTAAAATGCTCAAATACTTTGGAAACTTTAAAAAAAATCAGAAATATTCTGAAGTCACCAAACACTTTAATGTTTAACCCGTGTGGCTAGAATAAATGTGCAAGATGATATATTAATCTCTGGTGTATTTGGAAACATTACCCTTCTGTAAATTTAAATTGTTCACAAGATAAGTTCATTTGCTAAAAAAAAAAGATTGATTGATTGATTGATTTGAGAGAGAGAAAGCATGTGCAAAGTGGGGGGGGGGGGCAAGGGAGAGGGAGAGAGAGTCTTAAGCAGACTCCGCGCTGACTATGGGGCCCGATCCCACGACCCTGAGATCACAACCTGAGCAGAAACCAACAGTTGGTCACTTAACCGACTGCACCACCCAGGTGCCCCAAGATAAGTTCATTTTCTATAGAATTCCATTTGATTTTAACCTTTCTTCACGATCATGTGTGTTTGTCAGTTTGCCCTTGGATTCAGTCAAAGCTAGTGATCTGAAATAGTTATTGCCCCATTCCAGATCCTTTTGGGAAGTTAACACCCTGGCACCTCAGTTTCTTCATTTATAAAGTGAGAATAAGAACAGTGTCTACCTCTCTGAGTGCTCTTCTATTTATTAACAAATACTGTGTGTGTCAGGAGCGCTAGACATCAAGGACACATTGGAGAGCAATGCCGAATGTGTGTCCCTGTCCTGCTGGCTCTTACGGCTCAGGGAAGGAAATGAACAAGTAAGCAAACAGAAAAAGAAGTAATTTTCCATGATTTTAAGTGCTATGCAGGAAAATAGAGTGCTAGGGTGGTTTGATTTGTTTGAAGGAAGGTCTCCATGATATGGAGACATTGTGAAAAAAATATTAGCCAGGCAAAGGCTGGATATTCCAGGCAGAGGGAGAAACATGTGCAAAGGCCCTAAGGTGAGAATGTCTTTGATCTTGACTGGACAGGCCTGACTGATGGATGGAAGACAGTGATGTGGGTTACTGGAGTAAATAGACAGTAGGCAGGTCCAGGCGTTGGCTTGTCGGCCAAAGGAAAGCAGGTGGAGTTTTCCTGAGCACTTGGGAAGCCACTGGAAGACTTTAACCAAGGCCAGGACTTGACCTTGTTTACATTTACTATTTATTTTTTTTAAGTAGGCTCCATGCCCAACGTGGGGCCTGAACTCACGATCCTGAGATCCAAAGTTGCATGCTCTACTGACTGAGCCAGCCAGGCGCCCCTTTTCTTTATTAAATTAAAAAAGCCTTTTTTTAAAAAACCTCATTCACATCTTATTTTTGTTTTTTAAAAAAGATTGAGAGAGAGAGAGCACAAGCAGGGGGAGTGGCAGAGGGAGAGGGAGAAGCAGGCTTCCTGCTGAGCAGGGACACTGACTGACCTGTGGCTCCAGGGCCCAGACGGGGGGGGGGGGGGGGGGGGGTGCTTGACTCAGCGCTGTACCAGTGATCTGAGCTGAAGGCAGACGCTTAACTGACTGAGCCACCCAGGCGCCCCTAACCTTGTTTACATTTTAAAAAGAGCTCTCTGGCTACAGTGTGGAGAGGAGACTGGGGACGAAGGAATGGAAGCCAGGGCTTTCTTTGTAAGGATTAAGTGACCTGATGAACATTTAGCATTTGGTGCAATATTTGACATATAATAATAGCCTAGTTCATGTTAGCAACTGTTACTAATAATTATTGTCAATATTAATAACAATAATGCTTCAGTTTGGCATCATCATCTGATGGTATAAATTCAACATGTATACTTGAAATTAAATGTCCACATTGATTTCATTCACTACAATGTCATAAAAAAAAATTAGGTCAGCAGTTGGGAAGTGAGTTTATTGGCCTCTCTGAGACTCAATCGTAAAGCCAATTTTGATTCTTCAACTGTTTACCTTATTATTGTCCATATAGTTAGCTGCGTGTGTTGAGTGCAAACTTTTTAATGAACAAATTTATGAAATGTTTTTCATTAGTTAAATTACCCACCTATAAAAGAAGGCACTTAAAAAAAAAAAACACCTTGTTTTCCGGAAACAAAATACCTTGTTTTCCGGAAACCATAACATTTACTCCTGTGAGATTTACTTCTGACCCTGACGATGATATGGGTAGAGAGCGGTATGTATGTTTGGGAAACTAGCATTTATGTACTAAAACTCAAGCTTTGCGGAAGGGTCTCTATTGGCCACAAGTAACCAGAATGTACGTGTTCCATTTTCCTTGCCCTCTGTCAGTCTTTTAGCACCTATAGGCAGAAGGCGAGAGCCACAAAATGCTGAGTAACTTTGTGCCCTCTCCTGGACCCTCTCTGAGCCTCAGTTTACTCATCTGTCAAATGGCTGTAAATAACCATGACCTCCTTTTAAGGCTGTGAAGATTGAAGGAAAGAAGTCATTCAAGTGTTTCCATGGTGTCTGACACATAAAAGAGCTCAACCATTGTTCACTGTTGCGCTTATTATTATTATTATTTGAAGACCAAAGTCCCTGCTCTCCTTTATTGGACCCATTTAATTCCAGATAAAAAGGATGAGTTCTGGATTCCACAGAGGATTGCTTGGGATATCAGAAAATGTTAGTGATGACCTCTGACATTTTATCTCTGACCCTAATTTGACCCTGGAGCCAGGATGAGACCTGGAAAAGAAAGAAGCCCGCAGCTCTGGCTCGGGCAGCCCTCCCAGACCTCCCGCCCGCGCAGCTCTGTGAGAGGCAGCCCTCCGAACCCTGGCAGTTTGATAAGCCAGGGGGTCTGGGGTTTCAATTCCCTCTGTCCTCTGCTTTTCTAACTGGCAGTAATTATCTTTGTAATGCTCCCATGCTAAATAATGATACTGCTAATGCGCGCTGCATTTTCGCGCACAGGTGCCTCGTGTTACCTGGCGGGGCACACTCAGGGCTCTCACACTCAGGGCCCTCGCCAGGCCCAGCCCCTGCCCACCCTGACAACACAAAGGCAGCCCAGCCTCCTACAGATCCACCCTGCCCTTCCCCCGCCGCCAGGAGGCCCTTCTCCCTCCCTCCGGGCGCTCTGTCCCCTGCTCCGCCTCCCTGGCCCCTTCCCTTCACTGCCCTCCCTCCCACCGCTGGTTTCTTCCTGCAGAAGAAATCCAGGAAACCACCACTCACATTTCCTCTGCCCACAGTTTCTCCAGGGCCTGACTCACACACAATTCAGCTTGATTTGGAGTTCCCTTGTCTCTGCCCCATGAGAAACTCCAGCTCTCCCATTCATTTCTGGGAGTGCGGGCTTGCCAGAGAAGGTGGCTTGTTTCTGCGTCTCATAATTGACCTTTCATCATTAAATAAGGGGGGGGGGGCATACTGAAAACAAATTACCAAAAAACAAATATGAGGCTGTTGGCTTTGGCTTTACACGCGCGCGCGCGCGCACACACACACACACACAGACCCTTACACGTTCGTCAGTAGGCAGCCTTCAGCAGACAACATCTGCAGGATGAGCCGGTTTTCGGTGACTTTAATCTGGTAATTCATTGTTTCTGTGGTGCGGTTACAGTAGCTAAAAGGGCAGAACAGCAGGCCAATTTGGCACACAAACATATTTAAATGTGAACCGAGGGGTTTGCCCACCTTATGATGAGCGGTTGACTCGCTGCCAAAAAACAAAACAAAAACAAAACAATGGGTGGGGTTGCTGAGGGTGGGGGTGGGGGGGACAAGAGTTGCAGTTTCTAAACAGGGCGGAGGCTCCTTTAATCTCGACAGCATGAATAATACCAGGGGGTCACCGCACATCTGCTCGGGAGGAAAGACAAAGGGCAAGGTGGGGCTGCAGTGGCCTGCGGGCCGAGCTGGGCGCAGGGCGCGGCGCGGGGGCCGAGGCTTTGCGCGCTCGCCGCAGCCCCCGCCGCGGCGTTTAACGTTGACTTCTCCCTCCTCGCGTCTGGCACGGGAGGCAAGCCAGTCCAGATGGGCGTCCTGAGTGTGACGACTCCCCTCCCGCCCCCGCGCTCTCGCGCAGATGTCGCACGCTGCTCTGGGGGGCCCCCAGCCACGCCGCCCGCGAAGGCGCACCCCGAGCCGTCCACGCGCGCCCCTGGTGTCCCCTGCCTCGGCCCCGCTCGGACCGCGGAGCCCGGCACTGGGTGCTCCCGCGGGGGGGGGGGGAGTGGGGGCGGAGACGGGAACAATGGCGAGCCTGTGCTCGGCCTGCCGGGGGAAGGGGGGGGTGGGTCCCGGTCCCCGCAGCTGGCGCGTCCCGCAGCGCGGAGCTCCGAGCTGTCCCCGGGGTCCCAGACCAGGCCGCCCCGGGGGGTGGGATGGGGGGAACGCTGGGACCCGGCCGGGCAGGGGGAGCAACGCAGGCCCCGGCGACCCGCGCTCGCGGACCACAGTGTCGCCCGCCGCCGGGCAAGTCCAGGGAGACGGATCACGCCGTGACAGGCCAGAGGCGGCTCGAGGGATCCATAATTTATGATGTTGTTCTTACCAGTCCGGTTTGGGATTTCACAAGCGTTGCCCGTTTCCCTCCCATTTGTTGCTCCCGCCCGTCCTTTTGGTGAAAACCTCGTCTTCCCCAACCCCAGACGGTAGTACTTGCCCTATTGAATTAATGTGATAAGAAAAAAAGGGTGGGTTTCTACTTGAGGGCTTGCTGGGGCGGGCGGGGGGGGTGGCTGAAAGGAACACAGGTAAGGGGGCGGGGCTGAGACGTTGCTTAGCACGCGGTGTACCTTCCACTAACTTTGCCTTGACTCTTAGGAAAAAATAACCTTATTTCCAGACAGTTGGGGTGGGGGCTTTGTGGTGAGAGGTAGTGAGAACAGATCTTCCCCTGCGACTAAGAGCAATCGTTTCCCTCATTTATAAATAAACTTCTTCCTCCTAAGTGGTATTTTTTAGCACAGCAGGCCTGCAAAAATTATGATTTGGGTGGCCGGAAGGGAAGGGGTTAACGCTCTTCCTTTGCTGGCCTGAGGCCGCTGATCCCTGCCTGGGTGCTCCTAACTTAGGACACGTCGTCAAGGGACGCTTAGCAAAGATGCTCTTGTCCCCATATTCCTTACATTGCTATACCGCTTGGGGAAGGATGTATGGATTTGATTAAGTTTTAGTGCAATGCATGAATCCATGATAGACACAACCAAGGACCCCAGACTAAGTTGGAGGAAGTTTTCTTTCTTGTTACCTTCTCCTTTTCTGTTTCTGTTTTTTGTTTTTTCTTGGAAACAAATTTATTCCAGGCCCCTTCTTTTTCTCTTCTGCACTCAGAATTGCTAAATGGAATTCAGAGCAGAGAGCAACTGTTGCAATTGCTTGCTGAGACTGGAGCGGGTAAAGACTTGAATAAGCAAAGGTTGGAGCTGGTCAGATCCGTTCTGATTGCTGCAAATGCCCAGGGGCTCCAAGCGGAGGGCGGCTCCCATTCCACTTGGGCTGACGAGGGAGCAGGCCTGGGAAGATCTACAAGCTCCCAGAGCCAGCAGCCCCTGCAGATGGCTGGGTCATTTTGTGGTTTACGAATGATCAAGTCAGGTTGAAGCCACGGTCTCTGTGGTTACAGGCAACCGTGATTAGTCACACAGTTAGTGACCCAGTTAGGGCACACCCTCTTTTAAAAGGACATTATTCAACATCTTGCTAGCTTGATTTCAGAAACGTTCCATGGATACAGGGAAGATGAATACTGCAAGGAATGGGGCATTGAAAACCTAGGCTATGTGTTCACATCTGCCAGGAGTTGGGTTTTTCAAAAAGGAGCAAATCTGGGGTGGGACTTTTGAGGCTAGGATTTCACTGAACTTTGAGAAGAGATTGCTTTTCAAGTTCAGGTATGGCCTTTTTTCTGAAAGGAGTCCGGGAAAGATAGAAAAGAGAGTTACCTCGTGAGCTTTGACTTGGCTTGTATACTCACGGCCATATGTAAAATGAAAGTGGGGAGGCAGGAAGAAGAACCCTACATATGAAGTCTTGTGTGGCTTTTTATTTTTTAAAAATAGCATTTCTTTTTACCACAATGGCATAGGAACTTGTAAACATGAGTCCCCAGCAAGAGTAAACAAATTCGCTTCTTTTATCTGAAAAACAAGTAGAGTAAGTCTCTCTCTCTCTCTTTTTTATAAAGAGAAAATGCAAAACAAAAATGTCCCCTCCTCTTAAAGGCTTCTTTGCTGGTGAGTGTTTGTCCAGGAACAAATAGTCTTTTATTCGAATGGTCTCCAAAAGTTCATAAGCAAAAAAAAGTGTCCAACGTCGGGTTCCCGACAATACGGTCTCTAGCTGCATAGTGAAGCTTTTCTGTCCTGAATTTGTGATCTGCTATCAGAGCCCTTTAATTTCTGTGAACAGAAGCCTCTTTGGGAGAAGAAAGCTTGGGGGTGGGGAGTGACATTGGAATCAGTCTTTTTTTCCCCCCTTTGGCTGTTTTCTTCCAGTCAGCAAGTAGTGCTTGAATTCTTCTGATCTTTCCCAGCATCTTATTGAGGTGAGGAGCAGGGAAGGGTTAAGCTAGGCCACAGGCAGCTTTCCCTGCTGGCCTATTTTACTGGGGGGGTGGGGGGGGTTGGAGCTGCTGGCCAGGCAACACCTAGGAACTGTTCATAAAAAGGAGACGCCCTACTCCTGATGCCCTTTATCTCCTTTGGAGATTTTCCTTTTACAGCGTGTTTTATACAATCTTCAGTGATGACCGTCTTTTTAAAGTCATAGGTTCCCTGAAACCATTGGGGGTTGATGCGTATTCCCAACATTCCCAGTGTAGTATCTGGCAGGATGAAAGGAAAGAGGCAAACCATTAGGGAGAAAACAGACGATCGTTTTGGGGGATGTGCAGAAATAATGATTTGTAACTAAATTTTAATTGCTTATAATAAAATCATTTTAAATATTTGGTCACCTCCACTTTTTTTTTCAAGATTTAGTTATTTGAGAGAGAGAGAGAGCGGTGGGGAGGGGCAGAGGGAAACAGAGTCTCAAGCAGGTTCCCAGCTGAGCGTGGAGCCCGACATGGGGCTCGATCCCATGACCCTAAGATCACGACCTGAGCCAAAACCAAGAGTCAGATGCTGACTGCACCATCTAGGCACCCCTCAAATGGATTCCATTTGACACACATTTACTGAGAAGCCTCAGTAAAAGCCAGGTCCTTTCCTAGGTGAGGAGGACACAAGAGGAAGCAAGACACTCCAAAGCCATGCTTTCATGGAGCTTATATTCGAGTGGGGCGTGGTGGGTAGAGCTCATAGCTTTAAAATAACTTTTGGATAAGGATAAGTGCTTTAAAAATAATAAAACAGGACAGAGAGAGCGCCTCTCTGAGGAGTTGACATGTGAGTTGAGATCTAGGAACAAAAGGAAGACAGCCAAGAGAGACTCATGAAGGCCTGAGGCTGGGATGGGTTGCTTCAGCCAAAGAAATAGGGTGGAGAGGAGGCCTGGGGTTCCTTCACCTGCACATTCTTCCATGCTTGTCAGAGTTGGCAATTTGCACAACTCCAGGAGGTGCTGTCCTCACTTCCAGCCTGCCTGCAGCGAGCGTCTGCCCTGACTCACTTCCACATGCAAAGCAGCAAAGCAGCAAAGCAGCTGAGAGGTCCGTTGCTGTCCCCTTTATCTGCGAGGCTTCTTTGCCTAGACTTAAAAGCCAGCCATATTGACTGAATGCAAGCGGGGACACAGCTATTGTGGAGCATAAACTCGTGTCCAAGGTAGGGGAGGGGAAGGTGTAGCCGCGTGCGTCCTGTTGAGTTGGCCAACTGGTGAGGACAGGCTTGGGTGACGTAGCTTTGAGGTGAGAGATCCCATGACGTGTCTAGCGAGACCGACATTTCCCCTCAGGGGAGGTTTGTGCCCACCAGAAGCAGTCCCCTGAGGCCTGGAGTGGCCCTCCTTTCTCCCACGGGCCCAATATCCAGCCCCCTAGATCTGCTTCAAGTTTGAGGAGGCCTAGGACGTCCCTTGTTAGGTCTCTCTGATCTGTCCCAGCATCCAGGGCAAGCACTGGCAGATTGGGTCCTTTGGTTCCCTACCCCATCTTTGCTGGTGTTCCCCACCACCCCCAGCACTACCCCCGGTGGTGTCTGGATGTTGATTGGTCTGCCCTACATCCCACTCCTCTCAGGGCCTCTACCTTCTTCTGGGCTGGCAGGGACTTTTGCCACAAGGCCTCTAGGAAGTGGGTGAGCTGGTCTCCATCTCGGCGCTGCCTGCTCTCGCTGGCTCCTGGGCTCTTGGAAAGCACCCAGAATGGCGACCCTGGGGCTGGGATTCCAGTCAGGCCGGGGAGAAGGCTCTGGAGGAGCCTCCCTTGCTCTTGCCCAGGCAGAAGCAGCAGCTGAAGAGAAGCAGGCCCTTGAATCTCATGGCCCCGGGCTCCTTCCCTCACCAATTTGTCTCCCTGTCCTTGACTCACTGAGTCAGAGGAGCATTTAGGCTTTGATCTTTTTCAACCTCCAGCTATTCTCATCCAGAACAGAGACTGGTTTTGTCTTGTCAAGCTACGTAGAGCCACAGAAAACTGATATATCCCCCATTCAATTTTCCTCTTCATCTTCCAAGATACAGCTATGGGTTCCAAGACAATGGGTTTGAATCTTAGCTCTGCCTCTTACTGGCCATATGGCCTTGATAAGTTGTACCATTTCATAGAGCCTCAGATAGCTCATTTGTAAAATAAGCCCCCATCTCATGGAGTTGCCACAAGAATTAAATGGGATCACTGATGAAGAGTTCCTTGAAACATGCCTAACCGACGATAAGATCTCAGATAATGCAATCAGCATTGAATATTGCAAACTGACTCCCTACTGTCTCCTCCCTTGTAACCTTACACTATGTTCTGGATGGCCACACATCTTGGCTTTCTCCGTCTCCTTGAGATTCTTCCCCCTGTCTCCCCGGATCTTCTTGATTGAATGGGGGAGCTCTTGTTGGCCCTGTATTTGGCTCATGTTGTAGAATCTCCCTCGTCCATCCTGCAAACATCGCCTCCACATAGGTCACCTCCAAATTGTCATCCCTTTCTGCAGCTGACGTCTTATGACTTTCACTTCCTCTTAGATTCCATCACAAACCCAATCTGTCTGAAAACCAAATTACCATCTTCCTTCGAAATCAGAGACCCTCTCCTAGATTGCAAATGTATGACTCCATTCTCTGAGCCATGCTGGGTCCATCCTCTCCTGAATACCCTTCCTCTCAGCTTCTGCCTCCACCTTCTGACACTTTGGGTCCAAAGCATCTTCATTCACAACATGTCCCTCTTGTAATTATTTCCTTTCCAAGACCATCATACATACACATCTAGTTGCTGAGCACTTTGCACTGTGGTGGTCTAGTCGCTGCTCGACCTGCCCCCCAAGCTCCAAGTTCTCCCCTGTGATGTGTCCTGCAGTGGGCTGCTTGGGCCCCATGGGCAGCCTGTGGGAGAGAGAGAAGGGCCTGGTGTCTTAGCTTGGCCTCAGTGTCCCAGAACTTGGTTTCCCCATCTTAATGAGATGCTCCTGCCCATATGTAGTGGAGATTTCTTGACTTACGTTTGATGTTAGGCGGAAGGACTTCAGGAAAGTCCTCTGAGATTGATTTGCATGAAGACCCAAGAGAGTCCTGGGTAAGGACTCACCATGAGGGCGTGGAGAGTCAAAGTGTGGTCAGATTAACTGGAGTATAAGCTATGGGCCTCATGTAGAAAGGGAGGGGAAATGTCAGGTGTTCTAATAGCGGTAACAGTAAATATTACTACTAATGTTCTCTGGCCCCATTTCCCAACTTCTGTTTCAGGGACTTGTACCAGATCCTAAAAAAGTGCAAGCTGTGACAAAATGAGCAGAAGAGCCGGTTCACGAAAATGTCCACGTGTTGTCCTGAGCGTGAGCACCGCTTTGAGGCGTTCATACATTCATTCCTCCACTGCTTCCCAAGCATGTACTGTGGGCTCCACACTGGGAATATGCCTGCCTGGAGTTCATGGTCAAGCAGGGGAGGCAGATAATACAAACAGGCAATGACCTTGAATGTCAGTATGTGCTACAGGTAGTCAGATACAGAAGGTCACAGGACCATATCTTAGGGATGCTTCACCTTAAGCTTACAGAATCAGAGGAGGCCTTGTGGAGGCCACGGAATCTAAGCTAAGACACAGGAGGAGAGTAGGAGTCAGTGGGGAGAGGAAGAGTTCCACGTGGAGGGGAGGAGGGTACACAAAAGTCCTTTGGGCAGAGAAGCATGACATTTTTGAGGAATGGAAAGGGTTTTGGCTTGGACAGAGCATGGCCAGGATGCCGAGGGACAAGACTGGAGAGGGTACAATGCACAAGGCATTGCAGACGGTGTACATGAGTTTTTATTTTATCCTAAAAGGCTAAGGGAAGCCAAAAGCCACGGGAGGGGTTTTGATGCTGGTGTGTGTGTGTGTAAGGATCAGGCTTAGCATTGGAATGGAGTTGGAGAGGAGCCAGATTCTGAGGGATCCAGGGGCAGGGCAGAGGAGGGTCAGAGAAATGGGCGGATTTGAGCAGTATCTGGGAGGATTTGTAATAGGTTGGATACAGGAGGCACCAGAGAGGGGAAGGTCAGGGATAGCCCCCAGATTTCTGACTTGAACCGCTGGGAAGGCATTAGTGACCCTGCTGAGTTTGAGAATACTTGGGGAAGTGCGGAAGGGAAGTGGATGAGTTTGCTTTTGTGCATTATAGGTGGGAGGTTCCTGAGAGACTTGCAAGTAGATGTGAGTTTGCCGACACTGCTCATCACTGGGAAAGCCAGAAGAGACTTGAGAAAATCATTCCGATAAGGTGTGTGTTTATTTCTGCTGTAACTTGAGATCTTTTGGTTGTAAGGAAAGAAATTCCCTCAAGCTAACTTAAAACGTGGAATTGTTAGGGTACAGAGAGCTTCATGCGATGTGTTGGTCACAGGGAAGTTCTGAGGATGGGAATAGCTCTTCTGGCCTACACGTGGCAACATGGCCACTTGCCACTTGAACCTTCCCTGATGTTGCATTCCCCTCTGTGTAGACCAGTCTTCTCTGCTAATCCGTGGGGCCTCCAACCTCCATATCTGCCCTCTCTGGAGTGGACTTCTGCTCTCACCTGCCAAAAGTCTTCACAGCTGCATTGAAAAGCTTACTAGGGACTTCACCACAATATCTACATCTCTTTATTCGAATTCTTGAGAAGAGAGTATCTGATTGGCACTTAGAAGTTAGTGGTATAGCGACCGAGTCAGGTGCTCATCCTTGGTCCAAGCAGTGACAGCAATGTGTGTGTCTGTATACGTGTGTGTGTGTGGATGTGTATGGGTGTGTATGTGTGTACATGTGTGCACGTATGTGTGCCCGCTTATGTGTATGCGTTTGTGAGGGTGCACGCACGTGTGTATGTGTATGTTGTGCATGTGTGTGTATGTATATGGGAGGGTGATTCTGGGTAAGGAGAATGGTCAGGATGGCTGTACTGTTGAATACAGAACTTCTGATGAGACACAATGTTGATACATCATTTATCTACCTGTCTAACCGATTAAATGTGCTTCTGTGTGTTCTGTGTAGCAGGAAGAAAGGGCGTGGACACACAAAACTGTCTGAATGTCTCCTTTACCAGGAAGATATTGGGCAGTTTGCAGGTAACTGTCCTCTCAGAGCTTTGGTCCCCAACTCTGTAAAGTCAGTGGCTACTTCTCCAGGAGAGCAAACTGCATGAGGTACCACTGTGAAATGCTCGCTCTCAGTTGACTGTTCCTTTTTTTAAAGATTTTATTTATTTGTTTGAGAGAGAGAGGGAGGGCACCGAGGGAGTATGAGAGGCAGACTCCCTGCTGAGCAGGGAGCCCGATGGGGGGCTTTATCCCAGGACCCCGAGATCATGACCTGAGTCAAAGGCAGACGCCTAACCAACTGAGCCACCCAGGGGCCCCTGGTTGACTGTTTCTTTCCTCCTTTTACTTCTCTGTAATTCTTGTGCAAGTCACTGTTTGCCCAGAAAACAGGAATTGTACTTACGTCACTTTTTAAAAACATTTTTAAAAAGATTTTTATTTATTTATTTGAGAGAGAGAGCAGGAGTGGGAGGTGGGGAGAGGGAGAAGCAGACTCCCCAATGAGCAGGGAGCCCAACATGGAGCTCGATCCCAGGACCAGAGGATCACGACCCGAGCCGAAGGCAGACGCTCAACTGACTGAACCACCCAGGCACCCCCATGTCACTTTTTTTGATTACTGTGCATGAGTATTTTTTTAAAAGATTTTTTTATTTATTCATTTGAGACACACAGAGAGAGAGAGAGAGAGAGCATGAGCAGGGCGAGAAGGAGAAGCAGGCTCCCTGCTGAGCCAGGAGCCCGATGTGGGGCTCGATCCCAGGACCCCGGGATCATGACCCGAGCCGAAGGCAGATGCTTAACCATCTGAGCCACCCAGGTGCCCCGGTACATGAGTATTAACAAATGTTTTTAGAATGATCATATATCTTCATTCCATTAAATAGTAGTTGTAGCCACTCTATAATGTTTTAGGAAAACTGAGATGAGGAAAAATCATTTGCTCATAATCATGCCATCTAAATAACAACACATAAACTATGATTTATTTCTTATCAGCTTTTTCCTCAGCTTTTTGTGTTTACATAAATAGGATCATAATTTACACACAATAAAATGCAGTGTTTTGAGATGTTTAAACATAAATTATTTGCAGAAGGAAAATGATATACTTTAAAAGCATTTAATTTTCATAAATCTAGAATATCAATTGGCATCTTCCCTTAATTTCCTCTGTTTTGTCCTGAACATCTTGCAGATGGGGCAGTGTTCACTTAGAACCTTATTTAATTCTACCAAATTACAAATATATTCCGGGCAAGAGTTATTGTCCATTCAAATGTACTTTGGTATGTTAGATTTAATGCAGGGCTAATGAGGCCAAGCCACAGGTTTCATTCTCACGTGAGCCAATTAGCCTTACTAACTACTGTAGCCACAGACTTCACCCCAATCTTGGTTTCCCACCTTGCAGATGAATGACAGGGGTCACCAGGGAGAACATGAAGAGTTCAATGCAAATCCATTACCATTACTAGACAGCCAACTCAAAGGCTCCATCTTTGAACCATTAGGTGAAATTGCATGGGGGAGGGATGCTTAATAGGCACAATTAGAATGTGCGTGTTCAGCAATTGTTGGATCCTAGAATGAAAGCTCTAGATCCATCTAGAACAAAACTAGTCCAGATCCGGTTCTTTTCAAGAATGGTACGTGAAAAAAGAATCTCTTTACTTCAGATGAAACGGGGGTCAGCAGCTTCAAACAATGAAGGAAACTGGAGAATTCCATCAGTAGGCTCTCTTCAAATTAATACCACACCACTGGTTGGGGTTAGCAGATCGGAGAGAAGTGAAGCGTAGCTAGCAAGTGTGCTAAGATTTGAATGGACCTCAGAGAAGATTCTGGAAAGCACTTGTGAGAGGTTGGAGAGATTTGGAAAATCCCCATTAACCTATTTACCTGAGGTTGTCTTAGAGCAGGCACACACCTTTCAAAAATTCTGCTTGAGAAGATGCATCACGCCATGGGGGACATTTCTACCATGACACTGAATGTTTTGTCTCTGAAGGTCTGCGCTGAGCGTTATCAGCCTTAGATCTACCGTGATGCACTTTCTGGCACTGATGAGCCTTCTTTTCAAGATGACTTGCTCACGTACCCACCATTCCTTGCAAGTCCTTGGAGAAGATGTAAGCTATTGACAAATACATGTGTGGGCTCTGATGACGGGTTTGTGCCATATTGACATTATGCCTCGCTCTTTGTGTTTCAGTGCTGAGGCAGGGACCTCAGTTTTCTCTGTGGTGGCTTGTGCATCAACACACACCCACCGTGCCAGTTTAGTCTCACATGAGAGGAGCAAAAGTGCACCCCTGAAGCTTTCAGGCTGCTCTTTGTAGCATCCGGATTTTGTTCTAAGTCCTCTTGGTAAGACCGCGTCGTTCAGGAGCTCATGTTTGAGGCCTAGGTTGAGATGCTATTTGACAGTGTTCCTGCTCCTTACCACATTGGTGGCATTAAATGTTCTTATTGATTTTTTTTCCTGACTGGTCCAACCTGGAACAGGATCAGCTTCATAACTGGGACATCTTGTGGTCTGAAATACGAGATCTGTTTTAACCACTCTTAAACCATCGTTTCTCCCGTGGAACCCAAGATCAGCAATTGCTCAGTTTCTTCTCAGCTTTCCCTCCGGTGACCCTCCTCACTCCTCCTGGTGCCCCCTTTCCCTCCTGCACTTTCTCCCACTGCTTACAAACAAAAACCCGCAAACAATACTCACTGAACTCTGAAATCCTTCCCTGGGCCCCTGAATCAGACAGAACTGAGTCATTCTGGCTGCTGATTGAGTGGAGGATGTGGGGGGGGGGGGCGGCGCGGAAAAAGTACCATTGTGTAAGTTAAGGAAAGGGTCAGAGAACCGAAAAGATTCAGCTGCATTAAAGGGCTTCTGTGCTGGATTTTCCTTTTAAGCCATCCAATGGCATAAATTAAGGACCGTAAACTTGAAGGTGTGGCAAATGAACAGAATACTAGTTTTTGTTTGTTTGCTCTATTTTTAAGTGAAATTCCTCTGTTTCCCAAGAATTCCAACATGAAGCTTTACATATTTTTCATGTCAGCTCTATTCCCTGGCACCTTTGTTTCCCAGCCTGCGTGCCTGCCTTCCCTTACCAGCTGGACACATCACCATTCTATTTTTCTATTGGTTGTGACTGAAGTAGCTTGAGGTCAATTATTTCCCCAGCAATTGACAAAGAATCTTGACGAAGAGGAAAGTGACATTGTCCCTTAAACAACACTGCTCCCTCCTCCCGCTGCCCTCCCGGTTGAGAGGAGGACAGACTTTCCTTTTGCAAACAGCCCAGCAGGGCAGTGGCGGTGGGGTCTGTGGAAGTGCGTGGGTAACATATGGTAAGTGGAGAAAATATTTATATTCATGGGGAAAGAGCAGGAGAAGATCCAAAGAAGGTCATTCCACAGAGATTTCAAGCGGGAGACCCGCAGACTTGATATTCTGTCTTTGGCCTGGATACAACAGAGAATTTAAAGAGTTCTGTTTTGTTTTGTGGCATTCCCACCACCTGTGCTCTCTGAACAATCTGAATTGTTGGCAGTTTCAAAAAGGGAATATCCCTCCCCCAAAGCTCCCGGAAAGTATCACACTGGACCTTCCCAGGGCCCTGCCCGGCTCCCGCCGCTGCCTTTCCTCCCTCTGCCTCTGCACCCCCCCAAGGCCAGAATTCAAAGCCGCTCTCTGGGCGCTGGTGCCTTGGGCCCGTCGGCCTTTCTTCCCTTGTTTTGATTGCAGACGGGGTAGCTGAGCGCACAGGCAAAGTGGGCGTTTGGGGCAACTGCTTCTCGGGGGGGGGGGTTATAAATAATTAATCGGTGCTAGATTACTTTCTGATGAGCCACATGAAACCTCTAGGGCCTTCTCCGGTGCTTTCCGGCCGGCATTTTGCGTCACAGCTTCCTAAGAAAGGTAAAGGGTCCTCTTCCAGTCCCCAGTGGAAAAACTCGCGCCGTCCCGCAGGGCCACAGCCCAGCGCGCGCGGGAGGGACCATCTGCTGTCTGGGCGCGGGTCGCGCTGAGCCGCAGGCGGACGCGTCCCCGCGCAGCTCGGGGTGGACAGACGCGCGGACAGACAGACCCACGTGCAATGCGTCCCGCGCCCCAGAGGTGCAGCTGCGCGCGTCGCCTCCCGCGTCCGGTTCCCTGGGCCGCCCCGAGACCGCCGGGGGAAATGTGCGCGGCCCCGCGTGGACAGTAGCGGAGGGCGAGGCCAGGGTCATTTCCCATCGAGCAGTCGGAAGTTTATTTCTCCCTGCTGGGGGTGCAGGAAGATGAGAAACTGGGTACTTTGGAGACACCCCCCCCAAAAAAGGCGTAGCTCCACGACGCCCTTCTAACTCTCGTTTGGACGGGGGCTCCTTACTCTCCATTCCTCCCCCATCCCCCAAATTCCAGTTCCCTAGGGGCGGGTGGTGAGATGGGGTACAGGTGCGTCTGGGTCCATGCTTGGGAGGGGTCCCCCAGGGTCCCCTCGTGAGGCAGTCCATAATCGAGCGGCCGCAGCACCGAGGCCACGCTTAATGGATTCTTGCAGATAAAAGAGCCTGGCTACCTTTCTTTCCTATAATGGCCCCTGAGGCTAACGTCTTAAAGAGGAAACAAAGGGATTGTTTTACAGCACTGGCGGGGAGGGGCGGGGGTGGTGGTGGTTGGGGTGGGGGAAGACCCGCGCGCGGGGAAGGGGGAGGGGCCCCGGGCTTCTTAACCCTTCCCCTCCCGCGGCCGCCCAGGCCTCCCGAGCCTCGCGCTCGCACCCACGGACCCCAACGGCGAGGGGGAGGCGACGCTGCTGGACGGGGCCTCCCCGCGACCCGGCCTCCGGCTCGCCTCCCTCCCTTCCGGGGCGGCTTTCTAAAGAGCCTCTGAAAGGGAGGACGGAAAAGGTCAAGGGGACCCATGTCTTGCGAGATGCCGTCTCTGGGGGGACGTGCCTCGCGAGCCGGATCGTCGGGTGGCCGTGCCGTCGGGGCTGGGACCCTCGGCGGTCGGCTGGCGCAGAGCGCACGGCATGGAGACGCGGGGAACGCCTCGCGGAGGTGCGCCCTGCACGGCGCGCGGGGCCTGCTCCCGGGCCGCTGTGCTGACGCCGTCGGGCAGGTGCCAGTGCTGGGCCCGCCGCTGGGCGTCTTGTACGGGAAGTTTTCGTTTGCAGAGTGCGGCGGGAGAGAGAGAGAGAGTCGCAGTCGCATCTGCTTCCTGGCTTTTTGTTCTGGCTCCAGGAAAAGATCAAAACAATGGTTAAATAGCAATTGAAGACAAGTGATGTAAGAAATAAACAACTCAACAACAAAAATGCCCACAGGGATTTTTTTTAAAAAAAAACCTTTATTATGGAAATCGCACAAACACTGAAGGAGAGAAAAATGGTTTAATGCAGTGAGTCTCAAATTTGAGCAAGCATCCGAATCACAGAGCGGAATCCTCGGGAGGGCCTGTTAAAACACAGGATGCTGCGCCTCACTCCCAGAGTTTTTTATTTAGTAATCTGGGGTCTCCTGCTCCAGCCTGCGAACTGGCAACGTGTGAGAGGCCCCCGGTGATGCGGCCGGCCCGGAAAGGGCACCGTGAGGTCCGCTGGTATAAATTCCCTTACCTCGCCCGCCCAGCTTCAATCCGTGGGACTTTTTCCTCCTCCTGTTTCTTCTGTCCCTTCTCCCAGCTTTCTGGTTTGCTGGAGACTTTTAAGGCAAATCCCAGACATATGTCATTTCACCCGTCTGGATCATTTTTAATTCAGTACTTACTTAAGCCAAGAGGACTGAACGCTGTGAGACGTACTGGAAAACCCTTCATATGCTTCCAAGAAGCTCAGGCGCCCTTGGTTTTGGGAGAACCCTTCAGGAATTCCTCACCTGCAACACTTGTCAGGTTCCCCTAACTCTGCAGGTCTTTCCAGCACGTTGGCTTGGTTTGGGGAGCCAAGTCCCGAACTCTCAGCTTTCTGGTCATTATCCCGTCTTGTCATGTAGTCCCATGACCATCATTTAACCTCAAGTGTTTTCCTAACGAGGCACCTTCCCCTAGGACTGAGCTTTGAACCACAGTGGTGGGGTGGCGCTGGTCTTCACTATGAAGCCTCTGCCTAGGCCACTCAACCCTCCCGTAGGCCCCTCCAGGAGAAGCCCCCCTCCCCCCCATTAGGACCCCCCCACTTTCTCATCCCCAACCCCCTGCAGTCCCATCCCCACACTCAGAGCTTTCTTAGGTTGTTCAAAAGTTCACTCTCTTGTATGTTGCTTGTTCTTTGTTTTTTTCTCTTTTCCTGACTCTCCAGGAGGCTGTACGAATTTCTCCTTTCTCCATCTGCTGCTAAACAAAGCCCTGGGGACAGAGTAGGCTCCTCCACCCCAGAGCTCTGTTCCTATTTTCATTGTGCCTCATCTTCCTATGTTTTTCTGCTTTTGTCAGCCTGGAATCAGCTGTCACTTTTCTGTTTTCTCCTGGGTCCTTCCACTTGCTTTTGCTTTTCTAGCCTTCCTGAAGAAAATGCAAACAGCGTGTGTTTGCTCCCCTTTGGGTCCTTACTGCACCTAATTTTGTTTGGCCGTCCAGCAACCATGTTGCCTGCTGATGTAAGCACTTTCCCCACTGGTACCAGGAGACAGGGTGCTGGGGCAGGTTTTGGGATCGGAAGACGGGAGTCCCAGCACTGGTTTTGCCTTTTGATAGCTTGTCTTGCTGGATTCAACCGTGGGTTGAATTCAGGTGTCTTCTTCTGAAAGGGCAAAACCACACCAAACCAAACCAAATAAAACGAGCTTCATCTGCAGAATGGGGGTCTGAATATTTCACAAACTCGTGAGCAGTGAGTGGGATGATGTCTGTGGCAAGCGTGCCCACAGAGACAGAGCCTCTGGCCTTGGTCTTGTCAATGTCTTTGAAATTTGCTATCGTTAAAATCTGCTGTGAACAAGTGCAAAGGTGGAGACTTTCTGATGGCTTTGGCGACTCTTGTCCCTGTTACCTGTCACCTCAGGTCAGTCCTGGCCCGGAGGTGCGCCTCTGGGCTAGTCTCTCCCTAAAGGCCAGTCCCTGCCAAAGATGATGGCACAGGGGAGCTTGGAGGAAGCACCCATGGGCAGGGCTATGCAGGTGAAACTCTCTCCCTCACATTTTTGTGGCCTCGGTGACAGATGCAAAGGAAGTGATAATGCAGAGGCTGATCTTTAATGAGAGAAGGGGACCGTGGTAATGGGAGAGTTCCCCATGAGAGAAGGGAGGAATTATCTGGCTGAGGCGAGAGAGCTGAAAGGAGGTTGTAACTACAGCTGTGGGTTGGTGGCACTCACTGAAGTCACCGTGCCTTTTACCAGTTGTCCCAGGTGCTGTGTTCCTGGCTGTTAGATAGACCAGAAATCCTCAGGGATGTCCAGGCCCCATCGGGTTCTGCGCGTAGTGGGTGGTCCTCAGGCTGCCTTTCTGTTGAATGCTTAGTCCTACTTCCCACCCCTGTGAGGTCATCCTGGGGGCTGGGCTGCAGTTTGGTCTAGAGATGGCCATGTCCCTTTTAGTCGCCACTCTCTCTTGAGAGCCTTGTAGGGAATGTGGAATGGGTGCATTATCTACCTTTTCAACTCTTGGTGGTTCTTGGTTATGCTGACTCAAAACTGAGGGGCGGAGTGCCCTGCTCCCCTGAAATGGAACAACCCGACTCTCTGTTCTCTTTGTTGTTGTTGTTGTTTAAAGCTGGGTTGGGCACAACAGAAAGGGGTCTCTGTGTAGCTACCACTCCTCAAGTGCACACGGCTGGGTCTGGACCCGGGAAGCTGGTGCTTTAAATCCAAAAGCAAACAATAGTACTGCTGGGAAGCCAACCTCCCCACCTCCAAGGTGAATGGGGCTGGCAAGTCCCAGGAGGGTTTATCAGGTTTGAGCTGTAGAAATGAGCCATCAAAGGTCTGGTCCCCAGACATTGCTTCGTGCTTACAACCACTCTGAAGAAACCCCGGGCACCTGCAGTGTGTGAGGGGAGGTTTCTCGCCTCCTGTTTAGAGAGTGGAGAGACTGTTCACCAGAGATTCTCAGAAAGAATTCAAGAGGCGGGCCAGGTTGGAGGGAGCTATTCCACCCAACCCCTGGTCCTGGGCTCGCTCTCAAAGTCACGATGTGAGGGTGGCTGGCTGGCAGGAAGGGAGAGCAGCTGAGGGAGAGGATGTGGTTACTTTGCAAAACCCTGTTCTGTTACAGGATCAAAAAAAATTGTTGCAAACACGCTCGTGTTACAATTTAATAAACTTGTGGCCATTAAAACTGTTTGTGTGTGTGGGGGGGTGTGTGGGAGTGGGAGTACAGGGGTTCTCCCGGGTATTATGATATGGAGGGCCTTGTCCTCAGTGGCCCTTTAGTGTGATCAGTATAGTTTACCAAGAAAGAGAATCGTGTCTCATTGCATTACTTTGCTAGGGCTGCTATGAGCGAAGGACCACAGAATGGGGACTCAGACAGCAGAAATTTACTTTCTCACAGTTCTGGAAGCCAGCATGCTGAAACTAGGGTTCTTTCTAAGACCTTTCTCCTTTCCCCTGCGTGTGTCTGTGTCCTAATCCCCTCTTCTTATGAAGATACCAATCATATTAGATCCCCACCTAATGACTTCATTGTAACTTAATTACCTCTGTAAAAAACCCTACCTCAAATACAGTCGCTTTCTGGGTACAGGGAGTTAAATCTTCAGCATATGAATTTGGTGGGGGGCACGATTCAGCCATAACATTCACCAAAGAGTCATTGTAGCCTACAACAGGGTTTTCGAGTTTAAAAATTATAAGGGTTTGGGGCGCCTGGGTGGCTCAGTCGTTAAGCGTCTGCCTTCGGCTCAGGTCATGATCCCAGGGTCCTGGGATCGAGCCCCGCATCGGGCTCCCTGCTCCGCGGGAAGCCTGCTTCTCCCTCTGCCACTCCTCCTGCTTGTGTTCCCTCTCTTGCTGTGTCTCTCTCTTCAAATAAATAAATAAAATCTTTAAAAAAAAATCATGAGGGTTTAACTCTGAAAAAAAAATCACATGAATTAATAAGATTTTTTTTTTTTTTGGTCTGAAAAAACCAGCTGAAACATGTGTGTGCCTTTCAGAACCAGTTACGCTGCAAGATTTAAAACACTGAAATATCAAACCAAGCCGCTTACGTTAGGATAGTGGGATCAGAGATGATTAGATTTGTTTCCATTTCATGAATTTTATTGCTGTTATATTGCCTTTATCATTAAAAATTATAAATGCAAGATGAATAGAGACATTGTGCATTTATTGCCCTCAGAAGCAGCCTATTCCAGTTTCCTCACTTGGGAGAAAGGGAACTGAGACATGGAAGATGGAGCGAGGGGCCCCCCCCCGGGCCCCCCAGGCCCCACTGTGCCCCACTGGGCAGAGAAAGCTTTGACTGCACGGAGGTAGTTGTGTTGGTTCGTAGATTTACACAGGCTGACGGAAATAGACTGGAGGTATTAACTCGATCATCCTCTGATCCTGAGTTGGGACTTTTGCTACCTTTTCAGAGAATACTTTCCTTTGTTTGTTTTTCTGATAAATCTTGAAACCAGTGCAGACTCTTCCGCAGCCCCCACGATACACAGATGAGACATGCACGGCCTCATCTCCCTTCTCATCTCCACCCACAACACCCACACAAAGAAGAGTGGAGAAGGGTTGAGTACTCGAATCCTTCCTGATTCTTCTGAACAGAGTACTTTATTCTTTTCTCTGTAAAAACAATATGAAAGCATCCTATGGGGTGCTGCTTGTTTCAACAGGAGGCAGGCGCGGCTCCCAGTAGGGCTGTGAGCTGGGGCCTCAGCCTCACGGCAGGGGACAGAGCTCCCTGGAGCCAGATGGGAATCCCTTCCCGAAAGGCAGGAACCGCACGTCAGCACACATTTATCACTAGCAGCAAAACACTCTATCATCCAGATATTCGGCACCTGATGTGAGCAAACATTTGGGATACTTGAGCGTCTCCTGAAGGCCAAGGAGTGACTTCCTAAGTCAATTGTTTCCCCACTGCCATGAAAACTAGGAAGCAAGGATGTTTGGATGTTTATTTACAGGTGTGAGGAAGGATACGGTATTGTTTGATATGTGAAGGGGCTAGTGTGTTTTGTTTTTCAAGGAATTCCCCAGAGTCCTGAGATAGATGGGTTATTTCTCAATGACATGGAATCCCTCGGCCCGTTCCTTGCTGTCATGACCAAGCTTGCCATCTGCTCTGAGATACTCTGGGTCTGTGCCCAGGATTGTCTAGCAGAACTCACATCCGCTGCCTTTCCCAACTTTCCTCTTCCCAGAACCCACAAGTCCCCCCTCTCACACCCTCACCTGGTCCTGCATGACATACTCTGGGAACATGATTCCTCATTTCCATCCCAACGTGGGTCTCCAAAGGTTTCCTGTTCTTGATTTGGGGTAGCATGATTAATTAGTCCCAAATATTTTCTTAGGTGATTTAAAAATTGTGGTAAAGTATACAGAACATAAAACTTGCCATTTTAACCATTTTAAAGGGTACTGTTCAGGGGCATTAAACGCAACCATCACCACCATCCATCTCCAGAATTTTTCCATCATCCCAAACAGAAGGTCTGTCCCTGTTAAATGGTAAGTTCCCATTCTCTCCTCCCTCCAGCCCCTGGTAATCTCTATTCTACTTTCTGTATTTATGAATTTGACTACTCTAGGTACTTCCTGAAGGTGGAATCCTCTAGTATTTGTCCTTTTGTAGCTGGCTTATCTCGTTTAGCATTATGCCTTCAAGATTCGTCTACCTCGTAGCATAGATCAGGATCTCATTCCTTTTTAAGGAAGAATGATATTCTATTTTATGTACATACCACATTTTGTTTATCCATTCCTCTGTTGATGGACGTTTGATTTGTTTCCGTCTTTTTGGCTGTTGTGAATGATGCTGCTATGAACATCAGTGTACGAACGTTTGTTTGAGTTCCTGCTTTCAGTTCTTTGGGGTGTATCCTTAGGGGTGGAATTGTTGGATCATATGGTCATTCTATGTTTAACTTTTTGAGGAACCACCAGCCCCAGATCACTTTTGAACACCATAGAGCATGCTCCCTGAGTGCCATTGTGTACTTATTTGTGAAAGCAGAACCATTGTGTCTTAGGGACAGGACTTCAGAGGCCAACTGGTCCACCCACTTCCTTTGCTAGATGGGACAGAATCGCACAGGGGGAAGTGCTTCCTGGAGCCAACCAGGCAGAGGTGCACTCCAGTTCTGATAGTTGCTAGATCTGTAATCTTGGGTGAATAACTTAAACCCTCTAAACAATAGTTTCTGATGGGGAAAATATCTACTTTTGGGGGCTGTTTTGAGAAATAAATAAGACAATGTGGTAGAATGCTTGGCCCAGATCCAATTGCAGGCAGGTCCTCAAAAAGCGGTGGCCACTGTTCTTACTGTGACCATATTTACAAAACTCTGAGGCCCAGAGAAGATAACCATAGTCTGGTAGCTTCTTCCCATAGCTGGTCCTAAATTTCTCTGTACGTGGCTCTCTTTATATGTCCATATATTATGATATAGTTCAAACTAAAATCCTCCTGTGAGCCTTGTTCATCTCCTCTGGAATGTTCATGGATATAGTTGGTTGATGATTCTGATCCTGCCAAACTATTTCAGGAAGCAGTGAGACTTTGAGTCATCCCACTCTGTTATCTACTAACCACGTGGCCTCGAGCAAGTCACTGAGTCTGGCGAACCCTCGTGTTCTGCCACAGTATGGTATCACGTGTCACACCAAATGTACAGGGATGTGGTTAGACTTGTGGAAAACACTTAAAGTCCCAGCACTGAGGCACTCCTCAAAGGACAATCTCCATACTTCATCAAACCAAAAGACTGTCAGGGAGTGTAACCATTACACAAAACGACGGTGCCATCGACTGTAAAATGCATCCTCATTTCCCAGATGTTCACATGTGAGGAAAGTGTGCATCCTAGAAAGGATGGAATACAGTAACTGCCTTTTGGTGAGTTCCTAAGTAAAAGGCAATAAGAGAGAAATGGAAGCTCGGAAAAGGCTCATCTTTTTGGAAAAGGAAGGAAGGAACCAGAGTAGTTCTCTTTCTCCTATGATTCAGTTGGGACCCACACCTGGAACAGCTCTCTTACCAACTCATGTTCACTGAATTCAAGGAGAGAAAAATTTTTTGGAAATGTAAGCTCAACTCTGGCACACAGAATGGAAGAAGAAATGCTTTGGAGAAAAAAAAAGCTCTTTTTCACTTATCACATGAAATGGAACAGTGCCTTTGACTCATGCATGGCGTTGGGCTGGTGGCTAGTGGTTTGAATGGGGAAAAGAGGCACCTTAGGTCTCCCCAGGCTAACCAAGTCCAGCTACCTCTACCCTTCTGCGTCTTACACAACGGACCCATTTGAAGGTTCCAACTGTAGGCGAGTGACTCACTTCTGAACCTTTGAAACACCAATTTGTTAGGTCTTGATGGAACTTCAGAGGTGACCTTAATAGTGGCCTAGCCTCGAGATGCTCATGTTCCCACAGCTGGTAGAGGAACCTAAGACTTCTGAATCCCTCTCCGGTGGGCACCTGGGCTCCCAGAGTTTTACAAAGATGGAAGATCTTATTTAGAGGTTGAAGAGGATCTCTGACAGTACAGATTGCTTGGGCCCAGGGCCAGCTGGATTGACAAGGGTGCTACTTCTTTTGGACTTAAACGTTAATAGCTGCGACCTATTAGCAGTTCTATGGTTAATGGTGTCTACTTCTGATACTCTCTTCGCTCCTCAAACTGGTCACTCGCCGCAAGCGAACACTGAGCATTCGCTATGTCCCAGGCACAATTCTCATCACTTTCACAGTGAGAAAGGTCCTGTTACCGTTCTTATTTTATAGACATTAATTAAGCATGTAATTCATCCAATGTTACACAGCAAGTTTGAACTCTGACTTTGGAGACTGAGCTCTCAACCCAACGCATTAAGGTATCCCTTGATTGACTCATTATCTCCTCAGAGCAAATGGAAGCCTTGATCAGATGGGAACACACTCAGTCTCCCTCCACTAAACTTACAACCCCCCTACATGTGCACCCTATCTTCCTTCCTTGTGCCTATTTACCTTGTGCTTCTCCTCAGCTTCTTGAACCCTCTGTGCTGAGGGTCTCACGCTTACCTGCCTCCTTAAGGACTACCCTTGGTGACCACATTCTCTCTCCTATATTTTCGACCTCTTGTCATTTACTGATTCCTTCCCTCCCTGAAGTATCTCCCACGTTGACAAAGAAATGGGATGCCGTCCATCACACCTCGTCACATACCTACATATGTGTTCCATGCTTACTGATCGGGTGATGGCAGCCCCTACATTTATTGCCCCCCTTGCCTCATTTCTCATCTGCAATTCGGCAGCCACTTGAATGTGGTCTTTCCGATGTCGTGATGGCCTCTATGCTGCTCAATCCAGCGAATACACCTTAGTCCGTATCTTTTTGAGCTCTGTCATGGCGCTCCCCACTCCTTCCTTACAGACGTACTTCTTCTGGTTGCTCTGATGCACCTCTACGGGAGGTGTTTGGGGCTACTTACTTTCTGTTCCTCCTCCTCTGGAAAAAGAGCACCTCGTGTTCTTTTGGAAACCCCCCTACTCTGCTTATGGGGCTGTCCGTGGCAAAACTAGTTTCCCTCAGCAACCTACCAGTTGCTCCGGGTTGGCTTAGATACCCAGGTTGGCAGGAATGCGAGTGTTCTTCTCCTCCTTTGACCATGGAGGGATTTTCACGAGAGCAGCCATTCCTAATGTGTGCTCCCTGGACCCCAGGGTATCAGCATCTCTTGCAAACATGTTAGAAATGCAGGTTCTCAGGGGCGCCTGGGTGGTTCAGTGGGTTAAGCGTCTGCCCTCGGCTCAGGTCATGATTTCAGGGTCCTGGGGTCGAGTCCTGCATTGGGCTCCCTGCTCAGCTGGGGGTCTGCTTCTCCTTCTGCCCCTCTCCCCTACTCGTGCTCTTGCACTTGCGCGCGCTCTCTCTCTCTCAAATAAATAAATAACATCTTAAAAAAAAAAGAAAGAAATCCCTCAGCCTCCCCCACCAATCTGTGTTTGACCAGTTCCCAGGGGATTCTGACACATGTTGAAGTTTGAGGATGAGTGTAACACCCCTGGTTTTGTAGTTTGTTTTGTTTAAAGTTTATGGAAGTTTAATTTACAAACAGCAATGTTCACTCTTTTTACGTGCACAGTTCTAGGACTTTTAACAAATGTATACAGTTGTGTAATCACTATCACTGAGATGATATTAAATACTTCTATCACCCCAAAATGCTCCCTTATCCCCCTTGGTATTTAATCCCTCTCTTCACCCCAACACCTGGCAACTACTGATCTTGTTTTTGTTTCTGTAGTTTGGCCACTTCCAGAATATTGTATAAATGGAATCATATAGTATGTAGCCCTTTGGGATAGCTTCTTTCACATAACACAGTGCTTTTGAGATTCATCCACATTGTTGTATCAGTGGTGTGTTCTTTTTTATTGCTGAGTAGTATCTTTTGTGTGGATACTAGAATTTGTTCAATCATTTACTAGTTGATGGGACATTTGGATGGTTTCCAATTTGGGGCAACTATGAAAAACTATAAACATTCATGTACAGACCTTTGTATGGGCATGTGTTTTCATTTCTCCTGGATCCATACTTAGGGGTGGATTCTGGGCCATATGGTAAAAGTACATTTAACTTCATAAGAAACTGTCTGCTAATGTGGCTGTATTATTTTGCATTCCTGTTGGCCATGGATGAAACTTCCAGTGGTCCCATGTCCTCATCCACACTTGGTCTTGTCAGGTTTTAAAATTTCAGCCATTCTAATAGGTGTGTGCCTGGGATTTTTTTTTTTTTTTTTTTTTCATTATTCTGTAGGGGATGGTGGAGGAGGGGAAGGTGGGTAGAGAGGTGACTCATCTGATAGGTGAGTTTGGGAGAGGCCTATGTGACTCAGCAGGCTTTTCTCCTTCTGCCTGCAGAGAAAGTGCATTATGCTGCCACATGGCAAGCTTAGCTGGGCAGGCTGTGTGTCCCAAACTGTGCTCTTCTAGGTAGCTGCCAGTTGTCCAGTGTTGGCTATGACTGGGGGTAACTTTCATCCTTAGGTGCAATATGAGATAGTCAAACACATAAACCATGTCTTCACTCTGGTACCCTTTTCCCTCCCCCCACCACCTTAAATCTGACATGTGAGCCCTATTTGCCTGGCTCTTGCCCCCATCTCTCAATCACTTTTATATCTGGGGTAAAGAAGGGGAAACTCGGGCGCCTGGGTGGCTCAGATGGTTAAGCGTCTGCCTTCGGCTCAGGTCATGATCCCAGAGTCCTGGGATCGAGTCCTGCATCGGGCTCCCTGCTCCGCGGGAAGTCTGCTTCTCCCTCTGCCTCTCTCTCTCTCTCTCATGAATAAATAAATAAAATCTTAAAAAAAAAAAAAAAAAAGAAGGGGAAACTCATCCACCTGTGTCCTATAATTGGTTTGGTTTGGCAAGTGATGGAGGAGGAACTCTCCTATGGAGGTAATGTCAGGATGGAGCTGTTGGCAGCTCTTTGCCATCATGTCAACAGAGTGAGTGTGGCAATAAAGCCAACATAAGGGAAGCTGAGCGGGGGGTAGAGAGAGGAGAGAGAGATTGATGGCATTGCTTCAATCTCCCCAAGTGTGCCTAAAATATGTCCTGTGTTCTACCCCTCATAGTTTTGGTTATGGTGAACTAATAAATCTGCACTTACGGTTATGTTGGTTTGCATTGGGTTTCTGTTCCTCAGAACAGAGTCAATTTGGCATAAATGGGTGAGAACCCGGACTCTGGAGGCAGGCACCTGAGTTAGAATCCTTGCTCTTGCATTTACTAGATGTGTGACTGTGTGACCTTGGGCAAGCTACGTATTTTCTCTGTGCCTCAGTTGCCTCATTTGTAATATAAGAATTCTACCATGATAATACCTCATAGAGGGGCTAATACTTGTCATCCACTTAAAATAGTACCTGGAGCATGGAAAGTTCTTACTAAATGTTGGCTCTTATTAATACAACCATATTCTTAGTTTTCCTCCTACCTCACGGGGCACTCTTTTCCAGAATCCCTTGAGACTCTTTCTTATCTACTTACCAACTAAATGTTAGTGGATCCTCAGGTTTCTGTCTTTGGCTGTCTCCTTGTCACTATACATTCCCCTTGGCTTCGGCTACTATCTATATGTTAATAATTACCAAATGTGTATCTCCAGTCTTGAGCTCTGTTTTGTGGCCCAGACCCATATGGCCAATTGCTTGTTTGCTATCTCTAATTAAATACTGTATTATTTTTCTATTGAGGCATAACAAATTACGTACTATACACTTAATGTCTTAAACCAATATACATTTATTATCTCATGGCTTTCATGGGCCAGGAGTCCAGCTTTGGCTTAGCTGGGTCCTCTGCTCAGGGTCTCACCAGACTGAGACCAAAGGGTCAGTTAGGCTGTGCTTTCATCTGGTGGCTAGACTGGGGGAAGAATACTTCCAAGCTCACTTGGGTTGTTGGCAAAATTAACTTCCATGCAGCTATATGACTGAGGCCCCATCTTTTTACAGGCTGTTGGCTGGAGGCCATCCTCAGATTCTAGAGGTTGCTGGCTGTACCTCACCATGTGGGCCTTCTCAACATGGCTGTTCACTTCATCAAGCCTACAGGAGAGTTTCTAGTCCAGTTGGCTAAGAGAGAGTTTTGTAGGACATTATGTAATCACAGGAGTGACATATTCTCTTGGTTAGAAGGAAGTCATAGGTTCTGCCCACAAGAAGAGGGGAGCCCCTTCAAGGGGAAGGGGTTATACAAGGACAGGAGCACCAGGGGGTTGGGTCTAGAGTCTGAGTGCCATAGGTGTCCATAGCATTATCCACATGCCCCAAGAGGGACATATCCCCTCCTGACCACCCTGCTCTTCTTCCATCTTTGCTACAGTAGGAAATGCACCACCCCCAAACCAAAGGCCAACAAGTCATCCTTGACTGCTCCTCTTAACCACACTCTCAAACAACCAGTCATCAAGCCCTATGGATTTGTCCCCTAAACCCCACTTGATTCCTTCATTCTCTCTACTGTGTTTACTATAACAGCCTCCTGCTTGCTACCATTCTTTTCTTTCCACAGAAGCCAGTGATGTTTCTAAAGTGCAATTCTGGTTACATTGTACCCTACTTAAAACCCCCAATAACTTTCCATTGACCTCAGGATGAGGCCCCGATTCCTTAGTGGGGCCCATCAGACCCTTTGCCATCGGCTTCTCTCATGTCTCCAACTTCTCCCCTTTCTGGCCTGGGCACTTTCTGTCCCTTTTTTTTTTTTTTTTTAAGATTTTATTTATTTATTTGACAGAGAGAGACACAGCGAGAGAAGGAACACAAGCAAAGGGAGTGGGAGAGGGAGGGGGAGAAGCAGGCTTCCCACTGAGCAGGGAGCCCTATGTGGGGCTCGATCCCAGGACCCTGGGATCATGACCTGAGCCGAAGGCAGACACTTACCGACTGAGCCACCCAGGCACCCCTCTGTCCCTTTTGCCTGGAACACTCATTCCTTGCTAGTCCTACGCATCAGTCAATAGCTTCCCTGTTGTTTCCTTTGGGAAGCCTTTCCTGACTGCTTGACTCCTTAGTGTGCCCCATCCCCTCACTTTCCATGTGCAGCCCCTCACTTTCCATGCTTAGCATCCTGGGCTTCCATATTCCCAACGCTCAGCACACAGAATGGACAATGTTCTCATTTTCCACTAAACTGTAAGCTCTGTGTGGCTGGGGACGTCCTCTGTGGCTAGCACCATGCTTTCCACCCTGGAAGCCCTTAAATAATTGTCAAGTGAGTAACATGATAGATGGAGACTTGGATGGCAGCCTACCCTTAAAAATATTCCCACCCTTCCCTCACAGCAACATCTAGCTTTCACTCTTGATGGGCTCTGTTCCAGTTGGCAGACCATTTTAAATCGAAAGTAATATATTAATAGAGGCACCTTTGTTTCGGGTAATATTTCTTTCCTATTATGGCCGGTCCGGTCTCAAGACATTTCCTTGCTACTGATGTACTCCAGTGACATGAGTGCTGGGAGATCACCTATTTCCTTTTTATGTGATGTTTGTCCTTTTGCTGTGTAATTGGAATTTTGTAAAAATAGCTGACCAACTGCAGTACATATAGTTCCATAAACCCGCTGGGAACGGGCCTCCTCTGTCCACCCTATGGAGAGGCCCACACCTGCTCCCGGGACATTCCAGGAGACGCCCTCGTCCACTGAGAACAGAAGGAGCATTTGCTCCCAGAGCCCACTTTGGAGGACAGCTGAGGCAGGACCCAATCCAGCCAGGTCGGCCTGTTCCTGGGCACTGGCTCTGTTTTCACACAACAAGTGATTGAGCTTAACTGACAGGTGTGAAGCCCATCTCCGTTCACTCCTGCCTCGTAGGGATGAGGCAAACTCACTTGGGAGCCCAATTAGTGTGTCATGTTGGTTGGGGGGGGGGGTGGAGAGAGGGAGAGAGAGAGAATGTGTGTGTATGAGAGAGAGTGAGAGAGAGAGACAGAAAGAGAGAGAAAAAGAGAAAGAAAAAAATACTCAGGGAAAGTGAGAAAGTGAGACTCAGAGAGATGAAGAGACAGAGAAATAGAAGGAGACAAAGAGAGAAGCAGAGAGCTGGGAGTCGAGAGATGGACAGATAAGAGGGCTTGGGAGTCTGCAGCCGGACACTATTGGTGGCCTTTTAGTTGGGTTAAGTGCACACAAATGGAAAACGGGGTAGTGTAGAATGTCAGTCCCATCTGGAGGACCATGTGTGAAAGAAGGGCAAAATGAGCATCTGTAGGGTCGTTAGGATCTTGCTAATGGGCTGGGAGTGAATCTGGGGGTGGGGGGGCAGGCAGATTAGAGCGGGATCAGATTAGAGCTGGGTTTCCACGGCAGGATGCTGCACCCGTGGCCCTGGTCAGCTCTTCTGTCCAGGAGCCTGGGCAGATGGGAGGGGCCCACCAAGTCCTAATATCGCTGCTAAGATGGCAGGACCTCTTTTGCCTGGAGCCGAATCATTCTCTTGAATTTTTAGGGGTGGCCCTAGCACCCAGAGATGCTGGAAGCCCAAGTGAAGCCATTTTGGCCCACTCATTGGCCTGCGAACCCCATGGAACGGGCAGGATGCCAAGCGTGCATAAAGCAAGCGCCTTTCCTCACACTCTTTGTATGTTGAAGTCTATTACCATTTCGTCTTCACAACACCCTCCCGGGGTGGATACTCTTGCTGCCTCCATTGCACAGATGGGGACAGGAGGCTCAGAGAAGTCAGCCGGCGGCGGGCTCAGCACCCCGCTGCTGGTAGGGGGTGGGGCTAGACTCCGCCCCCAGGGAGTCAGGTGCAGAATCAGTGCTCTTCGCCACTGTCTGACCCATCCAGACTCAGCTTGCAAACTGAATTCAGTTATTTTTTTCAGAGGCCTTTCCAGAGAAGACAGAAGAGGCAGTGTCATGGGAAGAACGGACTTCCGGCCCTGGCTGTGCCTTCTCTAAGCTCTGCGATTTCCAGACAGCCTCGCTAAGCTTCGGCTGGGGCAGTGACTGAATGCACGGAGGCTGGAGCCAGACCATGCTGGGCTCCCACACCCGGCTCGGCCGCTTCCCAGCCCGGTGCCCTTGGTTTTTCACGTGGCCCATCCAGGGCTCCAGGTTTTTCCTCTGGAAATGAGCACAAACCAGGGCTGTGTCCTCCAGGGGCGGTGAGGGTTAAACAAGCTCATGTATTTAACGGGCTTGGTCTGAAGGAAGCCCTCAATAAATGTTACCTGTTATTATCTATCAAACGGTGGCCCTTTCTATTTTATACGCTTATTGTAGGGACAAGGAAATAATGAATGTGAAAGTGCTTTGTAGAATTTTCTGCGCTGTGCGAATGTTCGATAGTGTCGTTATTAAACACCGAGTGTAAGGTACATGGAAGGGATGTGGATTAATAGCTTTAGCACATAGTCGGCAAGACAAGGAGACTATCATGGAGGGGGGGTGGGGGGGGGAGGCTGGTGCTAGAGAGAGAGGGGCCAGGGAGAGGAGGAGGAGACAAGTACAGGCATGCCTTGAAGGTACGTGGGCTGGTTCCAGACTACTGCAATAAAGCGAATGTGGCAATGAAGTGAATATCACAACAAAGCAAGTTAAATAAATTTTTTGGTTTCCCAGTGCATATAAAAGTTATGTTTATACTATCTTGCAGTCTATTAGGTTTGCAAGAACATTATGTCTAAAAAAAACAACAGTGTACATAATTTTAAAATATTGCTAAAAATGCTAACCATCATTTGAGCTGATTTCAGTGAGTTGCAATCACTGATCACAGATCGGCATCATATAATAATAACGGAAAAGTTTGAAATATTGTAAGAATTAAGAAAATATGACACAGAGACAGGAAGTGAGCAAATGCTGTTGGAAAGATGATGCTGGTAGACATGCTCGACCCAGGGTTGCCACAAACCTTCAGTGTGTTAAAAAATGCAATATTTATGAAGCACAATAAAGCGAAATGTAATAAAACGAGGTATGCCTGGTAACCATGATACAGATAGAATAAAGGCAGTCGCACAAAAGAATTCCAACACCGCTTTCTGGGGTCCAGTAGGAAAAGGGATTGGAAAAGGCTTAATTAAAAGACTAAGTTTCGAAAAGGATGTGAAAATCCATGCATTCAAGGCATGTTGAGTCTCTACCCTTGCCAGTCATTGTGATGGATGCTGGGGATACGGCGATGATGAAGATATTGCTTCCAGGACATGGTCTTTGGGTTGAGACTTCAACTGGGATCGGTTAGGAAGGGCATTTTAAGAGGAGGAAATAGGGCGAGCAAAGGCATAGAGATAAAACAAAAGATAAGCAGGCTGTGTAGAGCATTCGGGAGTCGTCTGTGGCTGGTATGAAGTTTGTAGAGTAATAGAAGATGAATCCAGAAAAGGAGTTTGGGGCCATATTTAGGCAGTTTTGAATAATAGTCTGTAATTAATTTGAAAGGCAAAGGGGAGCCCTTGAAGGGCAATAAAATGATAGCAGCCACATAAAGCCACTGTCAACTACAAATTCACATTAATGCAACTTATTGTAGCTATTTTAGAGATCATGTCCTAAATATAGATGATAGTGTATCCCAGAAAACACTTAATCAAAACATTTTCAGGGCATGAACATGTATATTCAAAGTGTTGGAGAGTAACATTAAGCCAACTGCAATAAAGCAATAACACCTTGTACTTTTTACAGATTTAGAGTAGCGTGCGTGCGTGCACACGCAGACTGTATTTTAAAGTAAGTCGATTTTCCATTTCGGGGTATTTATAAGTGTCATTTTCTCTTCCAGCTCCAAAATTTAGTGTGTCAATATATAAAATTCAAGAATAAATGTATATGGCAGGGTAATTGTTCAAGAATTAAAATATATGCCAACAGAACATTGGCAGGCTTTATTTCATGACATTTGGGGCTCCTTTTCACTGTTTCTTTGCGGTAAAAGAGGTAGATTGAAGATCATTGCAAATCAAAGTGATGCTTTCAACTTTTGAAATGATCGCCAGCTTGTCTTTTTCCACTTTTCGTACATTTGCATAGATCTGTCAACCGAATTCTGAATTCTTCTAAGGGTAATCTTTAATACAAAGTTATGAACACCCGCGTACCACAAAATTGCTTTGCCCCTCTCTTCTTCACTTCCCACCCCCACTGCCCTTCCCGTCACCCTCTCTGGAGCACGTTTCTCTTGGAAGATTTCACAGGAGCTTCAAGAGGTGGAATCAAAGTCTTAAAAACAAACCAAGAGCTGCCAAAGAGAACTTGCAAGTCAACACTGACCCCTCCCTGCCACTGACCCCTCCATGTGAGTTTCTGTGTTTAATTGCAATTCTGCTGACAGCTGGAGAAATGTGTTTTCAGATGTTTCCCAGTGAAATTCCTGACGCATCTCCTGGTGGGTTCCGAATAGTCAGGTGTATTTTCTTCTGGGGTCCGAGATCCGCAGTTGCCTTGGGTGGGGTTAAAAGCCCCGCCCCTCCGCCCCGTCCCTGCCACTAGCCTATCTCCTTCAGTCTCGTTGATGGGCATTCATAGTGATCCAGGGGTTTGTTTGATTCTGATTGGCTGCCAGATGCCACACGCCCGCTCAGGTTTGCAAGAACGGTCAGCTCTGCTTGCTATGGGTTACTCGCCACAACTGTCAAGGGCTTGAAAGAAAACAAAACCGAGGGGCAGGCAGGGTCTTGGTTTGGGGTATGTTCGGTGGTCTGTTATTGCTAATTCCGAATTAATAGCACAGATCAAGCCCACAGTTAAAGAACACATCTGCCTGGGGTTTGGGTAGCGATTCACAATATGTTTTTATTCATTATTGCTTTAATGATGGCTCAGAATTCTTTTGAATCGCTCCCAAGTAACAGGTGGTTTTCTGACCATGATAAATGCTAAATGCTGTAGAGGATAAGGCAGTTAGGCATTGTTTTCCTAGCTGTGGTTACACCTAGGCCCCAGGCAGCTTCTGAATTAGCAGCCTGCAACAGATTGGAATTCCTGGGGGACTCCACTTAACCCTTAGTTCTCCTGAACCTGTTTTCAGTGCGCCCGAGGGGTGGGGGCTCCGTGGTACACCCCGAGGCATAGCAGATGTACTTTCTGTATCCTGGGAGGTAGCAGGAGGGTTCAGGGTAGGTCAAAAAGTTAATATGTCAATGTTCTGAAGGGTGACGGGAGTGAGAACTTAGTGTGATATTAAAGATGATTTGAATTTAGATTTTTTTTTTTTTAGAATAAAAGCATTCTTTTATATATCTGCAATAGATGGTAACAATTAAATAAGTCACACATGAATCATAGAAATTAGAGTGAGGGCAAAGACCTATTAGATCATCTAGCCAATTCCCCAGCTAACATAGAATTATTCCCCGCAGTGTTTTCGGGAGAGCTTTGTACAGTCTCTTTTGTAAGATGTGAGCAACTGGGGCCTTCATTATTTCCTTAGGGACACACTTTCCCTTATAAAAGGCCACAATGTTTTCCTCCTTAGCCGCATATTCAAGTTTTTTTTTTTTTTTTTTAATGTCTGTATGTTATAGGCAGAATCATTTGCACAACAAGACTGATCAGAGGTAGTAATTATACCTACAGTTCTCCCAGAAAACCAGTGCATGTACTTGGCCTTCTGTGTACCCCCCTTTCTGGTTTTTAGGCTGGAATTTGCATCTTCCTTGGAGGGTGTGGTACTGAGATACCAAACAGAAGCCTCCCTGTTTCCAGTATCCCTATCACAAACTGGTCAGAGGTAACATTGACCTCCTCAATTTGAAACGAGGGGAGAGCTCTTTTTGAAGCAATTCGGTTCAGACCGTTCATGTTTCCAGGGTAAAGAATACTCAGTCATCCAGGAAGTGGCAACTGCTCAGAATTCCTCTCTCTGGAACAAACTGGTACTGTCTTTCCGGGGTTGTTTGTGTTGGAGAGGCTACCGATTGTGCACACGCATGACCCAGGGCTCCGGGGCAGCCGCTCCCGCTCCAGATTCTCAGTAATCCTGGGCACGGAGCTGCTGATCCAGCGCCAATGGGCCGCGCACACACAAAGCTTCCTGCTGAGTTGCCCTGGTGTGGGTCCCAGTACCCTCAAAGGGCGGTTTTCAGTCCAAGAGGTAAGAGTCTGTGTTTGGAGAGTTATAGACACTAACAAGGATAAAACTCATGGAGTTCCAGAACTCAGGGATGCTTTGGGATGATTTGAACCCATTCTCCTTGCCCATTTCCCGTACTGTTCAGTAGAGGCCGGTCAACGGACCAGGTACTGAGCACGGAAAGGGGGACCAAAGACTCAAGCTTCCGGCTTGGGGAGCATATGGATAGGCGAGGCAGGCATGTGTGCGGATAAGGGTATGAGTGAGGTAAGCCCACAGCACAGGGGAGTGGCATCTGAGAAAGCTGGGTGTTGGAAACTTCCCGGGGAAGCTGAACTTAAAAGGCCAGCCGACTGGAGGGAGGGGCAGGTGGAAAGGAAGCAGGGATAACAGGCCCAGGCAGAGAGCCCTGTGGAAAAGAAGCAGGGGTACGGACCAGTGTGAGCAGGCTGGGGGCGTCAGGGAGGCTGCAGGGGTGGGCCTGCCTGCCGTGCCAACTTCGACGGTCTCTGACAGGGGCTTGCTCGCCTTCTTTTGCAGATGACAGCAGCATGGTTCAGAGGAGCGAGGTGCCTTGTCCAAAGCCACGAGCTAGGATTGGGACCCGCTGACCTCACTGTCTCAGGAAGACAGGGCAGCGAATGTACACATTCAGGGTAGGTGTATTTGTGGTCTCTTGGAGAGAGCAGAAGGCCATGAGCTGCAGGCCCTGGGGAGCTCCCGAGGTGGTCAGAACCTTTAGGGATCCACCTCCAAGCAAAAGAGGCGAGGACCTCTGTGCCTCAGTTTACAGGAGAGAGCTAGGCTCCTGCAGAGTTCATCAGCTCATATAATTACTAAGAATGACTCATGTGGAGGCAAAACTGAGTGCTTTCTGCAAATTGACCAGGGCTGAGACAGCGGGCTGGGGATAGCCACACTGAGCCCGTGGCCATGGCCAAAGCAAAAGCGTAGTTTTGCGGTTATGGCCTTCTAATAGGCATCTTAGCTCTTTTCCTCTCTTGAAAATTTGCTAGCCTGAGGATACCATGTGTCCTGCCCTCTCCCTGCTCCACGTCCTGAGAGGCCAGGCCTGCTACTTGCTGTGTGCTTATGAGGCAGAGGGTACGAGGCGGTGGTTTGGGTTGTCCTAAGGTCTAGACTCTGTCTTCCGTTAGGAAGACCCATCTGTGGCCTTAACTAAACTGTTCTGACTTACTAGTAATAAAGTTGCTGTTTCGAATAACTGTGTCTACTGTGAATTGATTCTGAACTCAGAAATGGAGGCATTGTATTTATCACTGCTAATACTTGGATGCTATAGGATTTCATACCAACATTTGAGGCAGAGGTCAAGTGAGGATTAGGGTTGGAGTTGGGGGAATTGCTTACTGAGTATATGGTAGACACATTAGATTATAGGCTAAAAACCAAGATAAGCTCAGTGTCTGACTGAGATTTTGGTGAACTAAATTAAGGCATATCAATACAATAAAAGATGACAACATTAAAAATGATTATATGTACATCTAAATTGTTATAAAATATTCATGCTCTATTAGAGGCCAAAACATATCATAAGACAGTACAGTTGCATTTTTGGTTAAAACATACATGCATAAGAAAAAATCTGGAATATAGCCTAGAATATTTTTTTTTTAAAGATTTTATTTATTTATTTGAGAGAGAGGGAGGTAGAGTGAGCACGAGCTGAGGGAGAGGCAGAAGCAGACTCCCCACTGAGCAGGGAGCCAGATGCAGGGCTTGATCCCAGGACCCTGGGATCATGACCTGAGCTGAAGGCAGACACTTAAGCAACTGAGCCACCTAGGCGACCCTATAGCCTAGAATATTAATAGATCATCTCTGGGAGAGAGATTATGTATAACTTTTTTCTTTTTTCTAATTTATTATGTTTTTTTTCCCCTAAAATGAATATGGATTTCTTGAGTAGTTAAAGAAAATGAAGGATGGTAAACATCTTGTCATACAAAAGAGAAGGCGTGGCAGAAGGAAATAGCATTGGATCTGGAGTCAGAAAGATCTGCTTTTGCATCCCAGCTTTGCTCCTATTAGGGAGATGGCTTTACTACCCGGGCATCTTGTTTCTTAGGCCCACTGTTGAGGGCTCATGGCAGTACACAAGGAGACCAACTGTCTTCTGGAAGGTTCCTGAGGTCCACTGGTGCTGATGTGTGGACAGGGCTCGGTCCCCACAGCTTTGTGGGCTAAAGATCTTGATTTTGTTATCATCCTAGAGTGGATCAGGGATTGACTTACACTAACCAACTTCATAAATGACTCATGTACATTAAATTCCATTTTAATTTTACTTGACAGTGGAGTATGGTGAGCGGGCAAGAGGCATAAGGATTGAGTTCTCCCTTTGATGCATTCTTTCCATGTGAGCAACTACATGAGAAGCCAAACTACAATAAAACCTTTGCTGGGTGACCAAAGGATCTTTCACATATTCAACAAACGATTTCTGGTCACCTTAGATGTGCTAGGCTTTGAGCTAGGTGCTGCACATGCAGAGCTAACCGAATTGATGTTTCTTTGTTGGGTAAAACAGCAGAATATTAATGACTATATAGGATAGTAGCTAGGAGCTTTGGAGGCAGATGGTCCAAGACTCAAGCTTTTCTACCGACTGTAGAGACTTGGGAAAGTCACTTAACCCCTCTGAACCTCATATTTTCTCACCTCTAAAATGGAGATAGGGGGCCCTGGGTGGCTCAGTTGGTTAAGCGTCTGCCTTTGGCTCAGATCATGATCCCAGGGTCCTGGGATCAAGCCCTGAGTGGGGCTTCCTGCTCAGCAGGAATCCTGCTTCTCCCTCTGCCCCTCCCTGTGCTCATGCTCTCTCTCTCTCTCAAATAAATAAATAGAATCTTTAAAATGGAGATAGTACCCACCTCACTCATAGTCTTGTGTTGAGTATTAAATTAAATAATGTATGTAACGGCTTAAGTACAATGTTTGGCATATAGATGTGCTCAGTAAATGGTGCTATGACAACTACTGATATCCTATTTTAGCTCAATGCATCCATTTTGCAACAGGTTCTACCGGGATTTGCTAACCCTGGGTCTTCATCAAGCTAATCTCCTAAATTAGTACTTGCAGGGGTTCATCTGGCTTTAATTTTCTTGATTTTTTTCCTCTTAAACATCCACTGACCTTTCTGATTATTACATTTTTTCCCCCTTTAAATATGTTAGTACTGTTAGTTAGGCCAGGGGTTGACAAACACTTTCTGTAAAGAATCTGATAGGAAATATTTGGGGCAGAAAGGAAACGGAGCAGAAGCAACAGGAGAAGGTGGGGCCTTGGGGCATCCACATCCCAGTGGGTGTTGGGGAACCCTCATTGCTATGTGGACAATATTTCCTCTGAAATAACAGTCCCATCCTCTTTCCTACACGTCCCCTACCTGCAGTCTCTGTTGCAATGCCTCAGCTCTGCCATTATGGGACAAAAGCAGCCAGAGACTACGTGTTAATGAACAAGCATGACCGTATTCCAGTAACATTTTATGGATTCTGAAATGCAAGTCTTATATAATTTTCATTTGTTACAAAATATTTTTCTTTCTGGGGTGCTGGGTGGCTCAGTCGTTAAGCATCTGCCTTCGGCTCAGGTCATGATCCCGGAGTCCTGGGATCGAGCCCCTCATCGGGCTCCCTACTCAGTGGTAAGCCTGCTTCTCCCTCTCCCACTCCCCCTGCTTGTGTTCCCTCTCTCGCTGTCTCTCTCTCTCTGTCAAATAAATAAGTAAAATCTTTAAAAAACATGTATTTTTTTCTTTCTTTTCCCCCCAACATTTAAAAAATGTAAAAACCATACAAGCTATAGTTTGCCACAATTTAGAAAACTCCTTAGATCATTGATCTCATCCATTATGTGTTGATTTTATAATGTAATTATCAGGTGCAAAGTTATTTCCAAATTCATAGGGCCTCTCTCCTGTGGCTGCACCCTTCTCCATGCCCCGCCCCGTACCACCATGTAATGGCCATACATAGCTCGTAGGCCACCTATACTTTATATTTGAGGGTTGAATGACAGAATAGGGGAACAGAGTGGTTCACAGTGCCTGGTCATGTGAGTACTCAATGTGCCTTTTCTGATTTCCCTTTTCACTTCAAGTTGTGCTTGGAACCTGTCATCTACAACACTGAGGCCTGGGCGTGGTGAAAATGGGGGGTGCTGCCCTAACTTTTGAGATAAGAAGGGTGCTTTTACTTCCCAGTCCTGTTAAGCCATCTCTTGTGCTTATGATGAGTGGTATGGAGAAAAAAAGCTACCATAGTGCACTGTGGAAATAATAACACTAGATCCTTCCAGCAAATACTTAGGTTGAGGTCACTAGAGCTGGGGAACACATCTAGAGTGACTTCTCCCCTGCCAACACTTCGTGTATAAACCTGTTCCTGCCTTGCACATATGTTGAGCATATATCTGGCTCTTCATCTTATCTTGGGAAATAAATTCAGCCCTACTTAAGAGAAATCTATATTTTAGTGAAGACATTGTAGACATTCAAAAGGAGGAATTCACAATATATTCCATACTGCGAAAGCATAATAAAACATCCTATGAGACATTAATTTTGACTCCCACAAATTATTTCTTTTTTTGGCCAGCTTTCTTGTCTCCTTTCTCTTGCCTCAAAATCCTCTCTATCTTCTGGAGCAATTCAGCTCAGCATTTCTTGTTCTATCCCAGGCCATCCTGATAAGATCATTTTGTTCTTCTAGATGGTCAACCCTTATTTAGTTATTTATTTTTAAGAAAGATTTATTTTAGAGAGAGAGAGAGTGCGCAGGGAAAGGGGCAGACAGAGAGGGAGAGAAGCAGTTTCTCCGCTGAGCACAGAGCCCAGTGAGGGGCTCGATCCCAGGACCCCGAGATCATGACCTGAGCCAAAATCTAGTCAGACACTTAACCGACTGAGCCACCCAGGTGCCCCTAGATATTTGTCCTTAAGATGTTCCCTTGATAAGAGTCTGTTAATCGTAAACTGTCTCAGCTTTTGTTTGGCCAAAATGTTTTTGTTTCCTTATCATTCTTGAAAGATAGTATTTCTGAGAATACAATTCTAGATTGACAGTTCTTTCTTTTCATCTTTTGAAAACATGGTTCCACTGTCTTTTGGCTTCCTCGTTTTTGTTGCAAGTCCACTGTCAGACCACAGTCATTCTGTGGTAGGTGAGCTGTCATTTCTCTCTTGTTGCTTTCAAAATTTTCTCTTCAGCTTTGGTGTTTTGCAGTTTCACATGATGTGCCTAGCATCTGTGCTCATTTAACAAAAATGTACCCTGCTTGAGAGATATTATACTTCCCATCTCTCAGGACTCATGTCTTTCATCAGATCAGGCATTTTCTTAGCTATTATCTCTTCAAACAAGTTCTCTCTCATTCATTCTCTTCTGTCTTGTGTAACTCTGGATGTATGTTAGAAATTCTTATTCTTTCCTCCTTTTCTCTTTCTGTTTTCTATTTTCTTACCTTTTTGTATTGCATTCTAAGTATTTTCTTTTGATCTGTCTTCAGTTTACTAATTCTATCTTTGCCCATGTTTATTTGGCTGGTTCACCTATCCACTAGTATACACATACACACACATTTTAATACATATGGCTTTAATTAAATATATTTTTATTTGGATTTTTATAAGTTCTATTTGGTTCTTTGTCAAATCTTTTTTTGGAGTCACTTTTGATAGCCCCCCTTTCCTTGTTCCTTTTCTATCCTTACGTCTTTCAACATTTCATTTATAGTTATTTTATGTTCTATATCTGATAATTCCAGTATTTGAAGTTCTTGGGGGTTTAAATCATGCTTATTGTTTTTGCTGACTTTCACTTATGGGGGTTGGTTACTTCGTGGTGTGATAAATTTTTTCTCTTTTTAAAAACTTATATTTAAACCCACATGCCTGGGTTAAGAAGGCTTTGCTCTGGAGTGGATTTGCATTTTTATCTGCCAGGCACACAGGTGTTACCAAACTGGGACCACTTTAATTTGTTTTCTTTGTTTGGGGTTTTAAAGATTAGGTGGGTAATGAGATAGTGAACCTGAGATTCATGTGACAGGAGGCTCGGAGTTACAAATTTCCAGGGAGACCATTATTATTATTTTAAAATTTTATTATTAGTACTATTATTGATAGTATTTTCCACCTGGAGCTGTGGCAGGAACAGATTTCCCTCTGACTTATTTTGCCAGCAGGTATGTTTTCCTAGTCCACTTTTCCCAGGACATGAGCTCCTTTCAAGAAAGTTCAAGCTTTATGTGAGACTCAGGTTCATCTCTCTACTTTGTGTAGGCCCAAAGAACCCATTTCCCTGCACAACCATTCAAGGTTTTCTTTTCTTTTTTAAAAGCTTTTATTCATTTATTTGACAGAGAGAAAGAGAGAGATCACAAGTAGGCAGAGTGGCAGGCAAAGGGAGAGGGAGAAGCAGGCTTCCCGCTGAGCAGGGAGCCTGACGCGGGGCTCGATCCCAGGACTCTGGGATCATGACCTGAACTGAAGGCAGATGCTTAACCGACTGAGCCACCCAGGCGCCCCCATTCAAGGTTTTCTAAAAGGTTCAGAAAGTAAATATTTTAGGCTTATGAGCCATATGACCTCTGTTGCATCTATTGAACTCTGCTGGATACATAAATAAATGGGCATGGCCATTTGCCAGTAAAACTATTTACTAAAATAGGTAGTTCACCTGCATACTATGGGTTGTCAACCTCTGCTTTAGAATCCTGGTATTGGCCTTTGTTTCCTGAGCAGCCCCAGCTCCTGAACTTCTTACTTTTTTGTTCATGCTTATTTTGTTTTGTTTTATTTTCCTTGATGTTACATATAGGCATTTTCCTTATTATCTTGTGAGTTAAATCAGTTCATTTAATAGTGCAGTTTATCCAACATATCAGTGTTTTGCAGTGGAAGAATTTTCACAATACCTAGCCTTCTTATAGCAAAACCCAACAATTTATCTCTCCCCTTTAGCTTACATGTGCTCTCACCTGAACAAAAGCTGGTTTAAGTTGACAAGAGACAACCATCGATTTTTTCAGAAGCATCTGCCCTAGTTCTCTCAAGTCTTGTTGCACCGATGTATAGCTCCTCTTCTGTCTGAGAGCTTATAGTCTCAGCAAGATTTCAGAAGAGTTACACTAAGATTCTGACCTCTCTTCTGTCCTGCCGGAGGATAGAGTAGCAGAAATTTGGGTGTTATATATGGATGTGGCCTTCCGAAAGTTCTTTCAGCCATGTCTATTGAGCTTCTATCTGTCTCTCACTGCTCTAGGGGCTGAGGTTTACCAGTGGATGAGACAGAAAAAAGTCCTGCTCTCTTGGACCTGGCATTTTATTTATTTATTTATCTTTAATTTATTTTTAGATTTTATTTATTTATTTGAGAGAGTGAGCAAGAGAGAGAAAGAGAGAGAAGGAGCATTGCGGGGGTGGGGGTGGGGTGTGGAGCAGGGAGAGGGAGGAGATACCCTGCTGAGCAGGGAGCCCGATGCAGGGCTCGATCCCAGGACCCTGAGATCATGACCTGAGCTGAAGGCAGACGCTTAACTGACTGAGCCACCCAGGTGCCCCTCATAACTTATTTTAGAAAGAGTTATCCTTCAGTTCCCTTATTCCACAATACTTATGGAATATTTACTATATTCTATACACCAAGTACTGGGTAACAATTGCAGAACAAGACAAAAACTGTCCCTGTCCTCATGTAGCTTATATTACAGTGGGGGAGAATGTGCCTTTTTAAAAGGATCAAAAAGACCCATGTTAAAGAAATGGGGTATTAGTCAGTCATGCTGAGCAACTCTAAAGGTCCAGTTGCTTTGTATATATCAGTGACTCCTAAAATTTTATCTTCAGACCGGATCTGGTTCCTGAGCCTGAGACCTGCATGCCTGAGTGCCTAATGAGCATATCTAAACCTGATCTTCCACATCCTGCAGCTCCGTCAGAAAACATCTTCCTCCCTCATCCACCCACACACCGCCCCATGTCCAATCAGTTACCCCGCCCTGCTGCTTCTGCCTTCTAAGCAGAATGCAACTCCCTACATTGGTAGTATGCCCACTGTTCCATGGCAGTCCTGGCCACTGTTGCTCACTTGGCTTATCCCAACACACCCTTTCCTGCTCTCCAATCCATTTTCCACACTGCAGCCTGAGCAACATTTCACACAAACAAACCCGATCATCTCATTAATCTGCCTGGAGGCCGTCCATGACTCCCCATGGCCCTTAGGAAAAAGTTCAAACTCTTCAGTGTGACTGAGGAAGTCCTTCTCTTTTTCTCTCTCTCATGCATGTGTGTGCACATGCACGTGTGAGCGTGAACACACATGAGCCTACTCATATGCTGCTTTCTCTTTCCAGAACGTTCTCCCCATCACCTGGCTCTCTTCTACTGGGGTCTTCCCATTCTTCCCATGACTTCGGCTGCCTGTGTTGCTGGCAGGTTATGGGCCTCACACTTGGCTGTGAGCATCTGCTTGGTTTGGTGTCCTCTTGACTGTGACTGGGGCAGAGTGATTATAGAATGCAGGCCTCAGGGCCCACCCCTCGGTTCAAATCCTGATTCTGCCACTTCCTTGGGCAAGTTACTTAGTTTCTCTTAAGCTACCGATGTGAGCATGGGTAAAATGGGGAACACAGCAAACTTACCTCACAGATTGTTACAAGACACGTGACATGCCCAGAAGTGCATCTTTGTTAGGGTGTGACTTTAGCGGGGACTCTCACGCTTTTGGTCCCAGCTTAATGAGGCTCTCAGGGAGGTCTTCCTTGAGATGCCCTCTGTTTTCATGGCTCGCACATTTCCCCTTCACGCATGCACCTCCTTTCTTGTGGTCATTCGTAGATGAGTGCTAGTATGTAGTAACAGTAATTGTCTGCTGGTGTGTGAGCACTTCCAGCAGGAGACCAACCTCTTGTTTCCTAAAAATTCCCAGTGTTCACTATAGTACACAGTACAGTATAGCTTGGTATGTAGTAGGGCCCAGTAAAAAAAGAGTACCTGAGGAATGCATGGGATAGATGCAGAATTTAGTTCATCTGAGTTGACATCTGGAAAGAACTTTCTGCCCCTGAGAATCGCGGGACCGTGTAATACCTGAGCGGGACAGCTCCACATCTGGAAATGCACTCTGTCATTCTATAGTACAGAAGAGCTTAAAAAAATGTATTTCCATATTGTTTTTTTTTTAAAGATTTTATTTATTTATTTGACAGAGAGAGAGTGAGTGCACATGAGTATGGGGGTGGGGCAGAGGGAGAGGGAAAAGCAGGCTCCCTGCTGAGCAGGGACCCCGATGTGGGACTCTATCTCAGGACCCTGAGATGTGACCTGAGCCGAAGGCAGATGCTTAACTGACTGAGCCACCCAGGTGCCCCTCTATATTTTTTTTTAAAAAATGCTTGTTTTTCCAGCCATGTTTCTAACTTAGAGACTATTAGAAGATGTGGCTGAATGTTCACATGGTGGAACCACCTTTACCAGCGGGGAGCAGAGGGCTTTAGAGCTGAACTACAAGAGAACCCCACAGCCCTGTCTGTAGTGTCTCTCTTTGCCTTGGGAAGCTCCTCTTTTCAGGGCAGTGTTCCTTTTTTGTCTATGCCCCCTACCCAAACCTGCCACAGGGCCAGGCCCCCCCTCCTCCCCCACCCCGACCCCTTGCAGGATGTTGCTCTGTCCAGAGGCCATTGTCCAAGGTGGCCGTGACCCCAGCTCAGGCAGCGATTTGGCTCCTTTAAGAGCCTGGGACAAGCTCCCAGAGTCCTGCGGCTCCTACCCCTCAGCAGCCAGCAGCAGAGTCCAGCTGTCGGCTGGCCCCCCCCCTCCCCCCCCTCCCCCGGGGAACCTCCCTGTGTTTACATGCACGGTCACATGGTAACCTCTCCCAGCTCCTGGGCAGGCTGCACGGTTACCTCATCTGTAGTCCAATGACCTCATCCACGTAAAATGTGGCAAGTGCGAGACAGGAGCAGAAAGGGCCCAGCCCCTCACCCGGAGCCCCCCCAGGAGAAGCTGTCCTCCACGCTGGCTCAGGAAATCAGCCGGAGAACTGTCCACTTGGTAATTACTCTGGGCCAAGGAGCCGATTCATAAGTCAAGTGGATGCTTCTTCCCGGGAGTGGGGCTGGGAGGTGCCTGTGCGGAAATGTGTGCGCCCACACCTGGGAGTTGCTTATCTGGGTGGTGGTGGGGATTCCTGTCCTCCCCCAGAAGGACCCCTGACCCCAGGCTTAGGTAGAGGCACCATCCCCCACCACAGCCGCTTAGGCACTTTGAAGATGTTGACACACAAACAGGATGAGAAATGCACCACAAAAGCAGAGAAAGGCAAGTGTTCTCTTAACTTGGGGGTGGAAGCCTCACTAGACATTGGGTTTTTTTTTTTTTTTTATTGTTTATCACTTTCTTTGAATTATATTTGCTCTCACCCTCCAAAAAATATTGCATGTGATGACTAGGAATATAAAATAAATTACCTTTGCCATAGGCTGCTGGGTTTATTAGCCCCTTCCTAGCTCTTCACAATGTAAAGGACAGGCTGACCTAGAGTGATCTCCTCCTTCCAGTGGGCTCGCTCTCCTCTCAGTAACGGGAGCTCTGCTATTTGTGCGTTTAACAGCTTAACCCTTTGAGCTGCTCCAGAGCTCTGTATTCTTTCAGGGATTTTTTTTTTTTTTTGGAGGGAGAGCATTTAGCTTTGGGATGGCATTTAAATTTTAAGGCAGCTGATTTATATTCTCCATATCGTGTATATATTTAAAAAAAAATAAACAGAGATCAAAACCAAGCCCAGGAAATAAAAATGGAAGAAACAACACCAAGTTCAATTGCTTGAGAGGTCAAGAATTTATTTGGATAAGTTCTGGATAAGAATTTATTTGTGAAGGTCTTTCTGGGTGTGTGTGTGTGGGGGGGTGTACTCATTTTAAGGAGCAAATGTTAATAAACATACAGAAGCAACCCCCTGACTACACGGAGATCAATTAGTGAACTAGGACCCATCGCTCTTTTCCTTTAAATGCCTGACAAAACCAGTTATTAAAGGTGGGATCTAAGTCTTTTAGGGAGGGAAGCAAACGCTGGTTATAATGAGCCAAAGAGCAGAGGTCATTATTTCGATGGAGTGTTTGCTATTTACTCCCAGTCACACACTTGACATATTCTCTCTTATTAACAAGGCTGCAGCAGCGGTGGAGAGTGTTCAAATCATTTCCCCCCAAATTTGGACTCCAGGACACTCTCCCTGCACACAGATGAACGCCCCCCCCTGAGCAAATTGCCTCCCCACCCTGTCCAGAGTCACCTGGACTGTGGGCAAATGGTTTTGCAGAGCAAGGTAAGCACTGTGGCGAACCCGAGACTGTCTATTTAAACAATCACGGGCCTCTGTGTGGCTCTGCGTCCGGCTTTAGAGTCCCAAGCAAGATGGTGTAATATGTGCATTTTACATATCAATGGCAGAAGAGGCTGTTTCCAGATGGCTGTACCTATTTCAAAGCCACCTTTTTATGCAGAAGGAAGACTGTGTGACCTCCCTCCAAGTAAATGTGTTTTGTAAGCCCTGGGAATGAATGATGAAAAAATGTGCTGGGCTATATTTCATGTCCAGTCCATCGTGTTGTGTGTGCACAGCTGTTCGGGGCTGGCATGTGGTAGCATATTAAAAGGAAGATTACCATTTCCCATTTTTCCCCCCTTCGGAAGGCTCGATATGCATATATGAAACTTGGGGAAAAAACGAGGCATAATGAGACAAGGAAGCCGGGTCTCGAGGCACTAGTCGGTGCACATCTGGAGTTCGTAGCATTCTAGAGATAGTTACTTATTCCCAGGAGCCACCGCCGGAGTGGGAATGGTAGCCCGGTATCCATGGTGAGCTTCCCTATCGCACTGTGCCAGGTGCGCGCGTGTGTTATTTCTTGGAAAGGCTGTCCTCTGAGGGGTGGGGAGGGGAGAGGACAAGAGGAGGGAAAAAAACAGAAGGGAGGTAATTAGGCGCCACCTTGCCCAGCGGAGCCGGCTCAGGCGGCTGAAATCAGGCGTGCGTACTGGAGGGGCGCGCGCCGAGTCAGGTGGTGCGTGCCGAGCCTTCTCGGCGCCTGCCAGCTCCGCGCTTGTTTCTATGGGGACAGGACCCGAGAAGAGAAGCCCTGGGGTCCGAAGAGGCACACGGAGGACGGTACCAAGCAGGAAGGCTCTGGGAAGGGCCTTGCTACTGGCCTCCTACGATGCGATGCTGGTCTCGAACTGACCACCTGAGTCCAGGCTGGGTGTTTTCGCCTTTCTAAGAAATTGCAAGTGTTTCAGGCCTCCTAGACGGTTATTTAGAAAAAAGACTTCGGGGGCTAGCTTTTTTACTGGATAGCTGGCCGGCTGGTCTTTGTATTGCCACGTAATGCATAGAGAGGTGAGGGTCGGGAACGGTAGGCACCTGCCTTACCTGAGAGGTAAGCCAGGAGCCCGGCGGGGAAGTTGCCCCAGGAAGAGAGTTCGGTAGAGTTTCACAGATTCATAGGACTCCTGCGTTGTTGTTTTTTTTTTCCCCCCTCCAAGCTGCAAGACGGTGAGGTTCCAGATGCTCCGTGTAAAACAATGCCCCACAGGGAGAAGCCAGGGAAGGGAAGTGTGAGGTCCAGCTTGAGGCCACCCTGAAAAGGGCTATAAACAGCAGCTGCCTTCTATTGTGTGTGCCAAGTGCTGCCTGTTAGTTTAGCCTTCTAACTCCTTGTTTCTTTCTCTGAAGCCAGGTGTGACCAACAGAAGTCTGTCAAGTCAGAGGTGGACCCCAGATGGTGGGAATCCGGCAAAGGACCTGGAGGGGCACGTGGAGGGGTTCAGGCACCCGGGAGGGAGAAGGCTGTGTGCCCTTTCTGGGGCACTTGGTCTTCCCCCGTCCCCACGTCTGAGCTGCGGTCCTGCCGCCCAGCGTTCTAGATTTGGCAGCTGAGGCAATGGCGGGGCGGGGGGGGGGGGGATGGAGAGGGGACCTGACATTGTCTGTAGGCACATGGACACGCTTGGGGAGGATAGACAACAGTAGAGGAGTCCTCCGAGGAGCCAGGGTTAGGTAGCCCCCAGATGCAGGGCAGAAAGAGGGTAAACAAGAAAGCTCATGTCCTGGGACCATGCAGCCCTGGGTGATGAAACACGAGGATGTGGGCAGGAAAAGACAGATATTACACTCAGTCCCACTGGCAAAGGGATTCATCAATTCCCCTGTTGATAGGAATAAACGTCAACTTCAGAGCCTTATCACTTCTAGTTAATTGCGTGTGTTTACCATTTCAGAATCTGTGGGTTCTGTTTTCTTAACTAATGCCTTATTTCTCCCTCCTCTTGCTTTCTTTTCCCAAGGTAGAAAATCTTTTGAGATACAAATCAAAAGAACTGTCTCAAATAAGTGGTTCCTTAACTACTACAGCCAAGAGTCAGAAGCACAGAATGGGGAGATTAGGGAAGCAGCATCCCTTAAACAGAGCTTAGTCCTGTTCCCCCACTTTAAAGGGAAGTGGACCAGGTAAATGAACCTGCACGCAACTGCCTCTTTTTGTGTTTCTTTTGTCTTCTCCTTTTCATAGAGATGATGAGAATCACATCTGCTGAGGTCCTCAACTCTGCTCCCAAAGCTGTTTCTGTCACGTGTCGTTAGATAGCTGTTTCCGAATCACACAACGGCGAATTCTCATCCACAGCTGGTAGAAATGAGATAGGTGTAGCCATTTGGAGAACAATTCCAAAATCCTTAGCCAATTTATATATTTTTATATTCTATAACACAGCTATCCCAATATATGCCAGAGAAACTCTTGCATACATCCATATGGAAACAGATGTGTAGGGATGTTGTTCCTCATGGCATTATTTTGGGTCCCAGGGAGTTGGAGGCAATGTAGGTATCCATGCTTTGGGGAATGGATGGATGAAATATGATAGAAGCTGATGGTGGAATACTATGCAGCAGTTGGAGCAATGGAAACAGGTTTTTATTTTTAGGTTTTTTTAAATTTTATTTATTTGATAGAGCGAGAGAGACAGCACAAGCAGGGGGAGCGGCAGAGGGAGAGGGAGAAGCAGGCTCCCCACTGAGCAGGGACCCAGATGTGGGACTCAATCCCAGGACCCTGAGATCATGACCTGAGCCAAAGGCAGACGCCCAACCGACTGAGCCACCCAGACATCCCTGGAAACAGGTTTTTAGAAAGATGCTAAATGAAAAAGTAAAAAAAGAACATCTATAGCATGATATTATTTTAATAAAGTTAAGAAAAGCACACATATACAAACACTTTATTTTTAAGATATGTACATCTCCAAGGGCAAATTCCTAATACATTAGATGGCTATCTATTGGGTGGGGAGAGAGGAAGGAGACAGGTCATGGGGATCAAGGATAAAGGAGAAAAATCCCAATAAAATTAAAGAAGGGAGAGGTTTTATATTGACCAATTACAATATTGTGTCATGAACTGAAGGGGAAATGAACTCAGCTCTGTACCTGAGCTCCTATGTCTAAAAATTCTCTCTCTTACCTACCTATAAAATACCTTAGCTTCTGAAATAACAGGTACTACAGAAATGCATAAACACATTTCAATATCACTGCCAACAATCAATCATCAAATACTCTTCAAACCTATACTATGGGTTTAATCCTATGCTCAGTATGATGGGGCATGCAGAAGCATATGATATTGTCCTTGTTCTTATCATGCAGCTTGGAAATTATGCATGAAATTATACTGTGCAATTCCACAGTTTATAATTAAGGTTCAAACTGTGTGAGACCTACCATGTGAGTTAAAAAAGAAAAAAAAAAAAGATAGTGTCAGTGAGGACAAGAGTAGTCAGGGAAAATTTAAAGGAGGGAGAACCTCTGCCCTGGGCCATGAAGGATGGTAGACTTTGGCTTGGAGGAGGTGCCAATGGGACCACAAGTGGAGTAGCTAGACCCCACTGAAAGGGACAGGTTTGAGGTGTGGAGAAGGTGGGAAGTGCTGCCCACTTACCCTGTCTTCGGGCATTCATCTCTCTCTTTTTTTTTAAAGATTTTATTTATTTATTTGAGACAGAGAGAATGAGAGACAGAGAGCATGAGAGGGAAGAGGGTCAGAGGGAGAAGCAGACTCCCCGCCGAGCAGGGAGCCCGATGCGGGACTCGATCCCGGGACTCCAGGATCATGACCTGAGCCGAAGGCAGTTGCTTAACCAACTGAGCCACCCAGGCGCCCCGGGCATTCATCTCTTGAGGAGAATTGTGCTTCCCGTCCCCTGGCTCTTCTATCCCCTTGGGATCCTCAGGAGGCCATTTTGTATGACTTCCTCAAAGCCTCTCTTGTGCCTTGAGAGTGGGACTTGGGATTTGGCCACAAGGACTCATGTGTTGCACTGCATTCTCTGTCAGCTTTCTTTTCCATCTGACACTTGGGGCTGCCTCCCAGCTTTGCCTCCTTACAGAGGACGATGGGAAGGGGTCCTGTTTTAAAGTGACAATCCTACATGGGCAATATTACATAGAAAATTCTTTTTTTTTTTAAGATTTATTTATTTTATAGAGAGAAAGAGAGAGAGAGACAGAGACAGAGAATGAGCATGTGTGAGTAGGGGAGGGGCAGAGAGAGAGGGGCAGGGAGAGAAGCAGACTCCCCACTGAGTGTGGAGCCCAACATGGGGCTCGATCCCATGACCCTGAGATCATGACCTGAGCCGAAATCAAGAGTCAGATGCTCAACTGACTGAGCCACCTAGGCACCCTCCCCCCGTTTTTGTTTTGTTTTTTTTTTAAGATTTATTTATTTTATATAGAGAAGGAGAGAGTGAGAGAGCGAGAATTTAGATAGAAAATTCTTAACCCACACACTTGTGGACAGACTGGCCACTGATCATTTGTCAAGATCTTTTCAAAAGTCAAAATCATGCATGCATGAGTTTAAAGAGTCAACCAATACTGTAATGTTTCCGAGAAACACAAGTCTCAAGCCCATTTTCCCTCCGTTCTCCTTACCCAGAGGCATTCACTTGGAGTGATGTTGATAGATTCCTTTTGTATTTACTTCTGTTTCTATTTAATAGGATTATATTGCTACTTTTTTTTCAGTTTCAGACGTTTTTAGATTTAGCTTTCTTTCTTCTTCCTCCCTTGACACAATGAATGTTTCCCATCCCCATCTTCCCAGTGGAGTTTTTGTGATAATTTTGATTAAATGAATACTCAGAGTATGTTATTTGAAGCTGAGCTATATAGTGACAATGATTACTTTTCCTTTTCCAAATATTTTTGATCTCTCTGGATCTCAGCTGTCCAATACACTCGCCAATAGGGACATGTGGCTACTGAGTACTTGAAATGTGACTAGTGTAACTAAGGAATTAATTTTTAACGTTATTTAATTTTACATCGGAATTTAATAACTGATGGCTTTTGGAAAAATTTTAAGTATGTTTGGAACACCTTTGGTATGTGAATAACTTTTTCAGCTGCAAATTTAATGAAAACTAAATTCAGGTCAAAATCAAGTATTTCTGAGAAATTTTAGTGAGCAAACTGAGGTGGGCTATAAATGCAAAATACACACTGGATCGCAAAGAATTAGTATGAAAAAAGAATATAAAACATCTCATTAATAATTCTGTATTGATGGGGCGCCTGGGTGGCTTAGTCATTAAGCGTCTGCCTTCGGCTCAGGTCATGATCCCAGGGTCCTGGGATCGAGCCCCGCATCGGGCTCCCTGCTCGGCAGGAAGCCTGCTTCTCCCTCTCCCACTCCCCCTGCTTGTGTTCCTGCTCTCACTATCTCTCTCTCTGTCAAATAAATAAATAAAATCTTTAAAAAAAATAATAATAATTCTGTATTGATTTAATGGTGAAATAATATTTTAGATATATTGGGTTAAATAAAATATATTATTGATACTAATTAATGAATTTCAACTCATTTATTTGTTTGTTTATTTATTTATTTATTTATGTAAACTCTACTCCCATCGTGGGGCTCAAACTCGTGACCCCAAGATCAAGAGCCACATGCTCTACTGACTAAGCCCGCCAGGCGCCCCTCAGCTCTTTCTTTTTAAAATGTGACTAGCAATAAATGTAAAATTACATGTTGGGTGCACACTTTGTTTCTACTGGCGAGTGCTGCTCTGGATTATAGTTGTTTTGTGTCTTTCTTGGATCTGCATTACACGTGTCAGCCCCGATTCTCTACCACTGTTCTAGATCTCTTTTTTTTTTTTTTTTTAAGATTTTATTTATTTATTTGAGAGAGAGAGAGAGAAACAGCACGAGATGGGAGAGGGTCAGAGGGAGAAGCAGACTCCCCGCTGAGCAGGGAGCCCGATGCGGGACTCCATCCCGGGACTCCAGGATCATGACCTGAGCCGAAGGCAGTCGCTTAACCAACTGAGCCACCCAGGCGCCCATCCCTGTTCTAGATCTCTTGAGGTGTGCATTCACATCAGACATTCTGTCTCTTCAGTATTCTGGGGGAATCTTTACTGAAGTAAAGTGACCAACTCTTGTCTGAACTGGCAGCTGTTGTTCTGAGAACCCTCTTCACTAATGTTCTGGGAATTTCCTTTATTGTTCGATTGTGTTGAAGCCTTTTTCCTGGCTTTCATATTTTCTTCCTTCTTGATTCATTCCTTTGTTTTATGAGGCACACTCTCCCATAGGTTCCTAAAAAAAGTGTGTGGGAGATTAATGTTTCATATGTCTGCAAATGTCTTCATTTTGCACATGTTCATAGTTTGTCTGGATGGATAAGTTCAGTGTGGAGATGTTTTTTCAGAATTTGGAAGGCTTTGCACCATTGTCTTTTAGTGCCCTGTGTTGCTATTGCAAAGTTCTAAGTCATTCCATGATTTCTCATTTGTATGTGACCTTTCTCTCTCTCAGTCTCTGTCCCTCTCTCTCCTCCTTCCCTGTCCTTGCAGAATCTTCTTTTTCTAACTGATGTTAGGAGGTTTCATGATGATGTGACTTGGTGTGTGTCATACCCTTCAAGTCTGGGAAGTTCCCTTGAATTACGTTATTGGTGATTTCCTCCACTTCATTTTCTCTGTTCCTTCTCTTTGGAACTCTTTATTATTTGGAGGGAACAGATAATTGTTGGTCTGTACTGGTCCTCTAGTTTTCTTGTCTTTCCTCTTTTATTTTTCATCTCTGACTTTTGCTTTCTTTTCCAGAAAGTTTCCCCAACTTATCTTCCCACCCTTTTGCTGAGTTATTCACTCATACTGTCATTTATTTAATTTCCAAAAGCTCTTTTTTGGTTTTTGGACTACTTGTTCTTTTTAATAGCATCCTGTTCTTGTTTTATGGATGCAGTGTTTTCTCCTATATCTCCTTCTTTATGGACAATAATGATCATTTTGCTTTTTAGTTTTCTCCTCCCCTCATAATCTGTTTCCTCTAAATCTCCTTTCTTCTGTGTGTTTCATATTAAAGGTATTCTCACAGGCCTAGGAATCCTGGGTTGTTTGTGCATGTTTAGGATAGGGGCCCGAAAGGTGATTGGAGGCTGCCTGTGGGCAGGGTCCTAATGAAAGGGAACTTCTCCGTAGGGCTGCTGTGGGGAGCTCTCCAGTGAGTTGCTTTAGGTCTTTCCCCTAGAGCTGGTCAGAATTCGCAGAAGAAATCTGCCTCTGTCTTGCCTTTAGGGTCATATCCTGGCTGCCAGAATCCTGGGAGCTGAGCTGGGGAAGATGGCTTGAGATTTCAACAGTCACCAAACCCTCCTGTCTTTGTGAGGCCCTCCAGGCTGCTGTGGGTTGCCTTTGCTGCTATCGATTTCTTTTTAATAAACCACCTGAAACTTTGTGGCTTGGAGCCATCATTTTATTTTGCTTATAATATTGAGGGTCAGGAATTTGGTAGCTTGGCTGGGTGGTGTATCTCTGATCCCATGGCCTTAGCTGGTAGAGCTGGGATGGGTGGTCCACTTCCGTTCTATCTTCTCACTCCCAAGGCGTGGCCTCTCTCAATTTCTCTTTCTCTCTCTCCATGGTGTCTAACTCTCTGGGGTCTGTCTGCATGGCTTGGGCTTCTCACAGCTTGGTTGTCTTAGGTGGTCATGCCTTTTACATGGCTGCTGACTTCCAATAGGCAGAAGCAAAAGCTTTCAGGCCAGCTATGACCAGAGGCCAGCTATAGTGTCATTTCCAGCATAGTCTATTGGTCAGTAACGTCACACTGATCCTCCTGCCCCCTCCCTAGATTCAAAGATGTGGAGAAATAGACCCCTCTTCCTGATGAAAGAGGAAGGTCACGTTGCATATGAGCTTGTAGGTTGGGAAATTTGCCATCTTTGGAAATTTTAACCTGCCACCCTGCCCAGATTAAAGTCGTTTTGAACAAAATTCTAGTGAGCGTGATTTTCACCAATAGAAATATTTATCAATTGTTTCTTCTTTGTAGCCCTTCTCCATAATGTCCTTCCAACATGTTGAAAATCCAAATTAAAAATCCCTGCTTTTTGGAATAAGTTTAGTTCATAGATTAGCCATTTGCTCTGATTCTTCAAAGTAGTTTTCTTTCTTTTTTTGTGTACCAAATCTTTTCCTGTGTTCTGGGATTTTTATTTTGTTTTGATTTGCTTTTTCTTTCAAAAGGAGATCTATATTTACCTGGCTTGGAAATTTGAGATGATTTTGTCAGCGATTGTGTTGGTTCCTGTTCTGTTCTCTGAGTCCCAGAGGGAAAATTTTAAGTTTTTATTTCTTTGGTAACTGATGGGGGCCTTCCCCAAATCCCTCCAGGTGGCCGGCAGTTCTGTGTGTGAGGCGCTGGTGTAATTTTCAAACCGCCCTAAGTTCCACCCACCGACTGTCTCACAGTCCCATTCTCTTGTAGTTCACGGGTGAGAATTTCCCAGGTCTTTGGGGGAATTTCACTCACTTACTCCCAACGTGGCCTTCGTCAGCGCTGCGTAGTTCTTGTTAGTACTTTGACCCCTCTGTTTTCACCTCCACCAAGTTGCACCTATCTCCTCAAAGTTTCTAGTGCGTCAATACCATTCTTCCTTATTTTACATGAATGTTAAAGACTTTTCTCCCTGCTCAGGATGATTCTATGATTCTTCCAGTGGGATTGGGGAAGGGAGAGGCATTAAATGTGTCAGCTCAGATTGCCATCTGTAAGTCTCATTGGTCACTTTGTCCTTGGTTTTTGTCAACCAGGTTTACTGAGATGTGCTCCGAAGATTTGCTTCTGCCTGAGAGTGACTATTTTCTTTTCTCTGGCTCATAAGAGGTGCAAACATGATAGCAGGATTCTCAATCCTGGCCGCTCATTAGGATCACCTGGGGGGCTTTGACAAAATGCTGATGTCCAGGCTGCACCACCAGATGCCATGATTCGTATGACCTGGGATGTGGCCAGTCATCAGCTTTCGTAAAAGCTCCCCAGGTGGTTCTGATACTCAGAGGGCTGAAAAGCATGGATCTTAGAATACTGGGTGCCTGTCCTAAGCCTGTGAAGTCCTTTGGAATGGGGAAAAGGAGGAAAAGGAAATGGTAGGAGTAGAAAGGGAGTCATCATAGGGTTTTAGTGTCTGTGAGTGTCTGCCTAACCTTATATTACCTCTTTGAGGCCCCATTTCACTCTCTATAAAGTAGCAATAATGATACCTACTTCATGGCATTGATGCAAGATGAAACTGCATGCCTGTGAAAGCAAATGTTTGTTACTTTAAAAAAAAAAGAGACAGAAAATGTAGTGCTAGAAAAGGAAGAGAAGTGACATGAAAGAAAAGAAAAATTTATAAAATTGAGAACAATGGATGGTATCCCTTCCACTGGTGGTTGGACTTGGCATGAACTGAAATCACTTCCTTTTTAATGGTGAGTTAACTATAGGGGACATTCCAGGAAAGAAGTCAAAGGTACCTAAATTTGGGCTCCAAATCTTTGAATGCTTCCTTAGCTCTATCAGCAGTCATAATTCCAGTGATGAACTCACAGATTTCACCCTCCTTAAATGTTATCTGTATTTAGAGATACAGATTTTTTTTTTAAAGATTTTATTTATTCACTTGAGAGAGAGAGCGCACAAGCAGGGGGAGAGGCAGAGGGAAAGGGAGAAGCAGACTCCCTGCTGAGCAGGGAGCCCGATGCGAGACTGGATCCCAGGACTCTGGGATCACGACCTGAGGCAGACGCTTAACCAACTGAACCACCCAGGCACTCCCAGACCCCACAAGTTAAGGGTTCAGTCCCGCAAGACTGCCCCACTTTGGATGCTGGTTGTGAGTCTCAGGCCACCCAGCCTTCTGACTGACCAGGTGTAAATTAAGGGTACTCACAACCCACTCCTCAAGTTTGATAATTTGCTAGAATGGCTCACAGAACTCAGGAAAACATTTTACCTATGTTCATTGGATTATTAGAATAAAATTCAGGAATAGCCAGATGAAAGAGATGCACAGGGCAGTATGGGGCAGGGGCATGGAGCTTCCACGCTCGCCCTAGCAGTGCCACCCTCCCATCACCTCCATGTGTTCAGCAACCCAAAACTCTCTGAATCACATTGGTCAAGGGTTTTTACAGAGCTCGATCTCCAGCTTCCTACTCTCCCCTTCCCAGAGATTGGTGGGTGAGGCTGAAACTTCCAACCCTCTAATTACTTTGTCTTCCTGGTGACCAGCCCTCTCCCAAGGGTATCAAGAGTTCCTAAGTTACCTCATTAGCATAAACTCCAGTGTCATTGAAAGGGGCACATTATGAATAACAAGACACTCCTTTCACTCAGGAAAACCCAAGGGTTTTAACAGCCCTGTGTCAGGAACCTGGGACAAAGACCAAATATATTTCATATTATACCACACCCATAATACCTGTGCTTGTGATTCTATTTGGAAATAGGTTTTTGCAGATGCAATTAAGTTAAAGATCTTGAGATGAGATTATCTTAGATTTAGGGGAGGTTTTAAATCCAGTGATTGGTATTTGTATGAGAGGACCAGAATGGAGAGAGGCGCACAGAGGAGAAGGCCATGCGAAGACAAGAGACAGCCTAGGAGTTATGCTACCATGGGAAAAGAAATGCTTAGAGTCACCAGGCCCTGGGTTAGAAGAGGCAAAGAGAGATTCAGAGCTTTTGGAGGGAGCCCTGACCTTGATTTTTGACTTCTAGTCTCCAGAACCATGAGAGAATAAATTTTTGTTGTTTTGAACCATCAAGTTTGTGGTAATTTGTTATGGCAGCCCCAGGAAATGAATACACCCTTCCCCATACCCTCTTCCTTCTTCTCCTTCTTCCTCCTTTAGCTTAATTATAATGTTTAAGAAATTATTCTTCTTCTCAAGAGAGGTCTAATTATGTGAGAGCATATGATATCCAAGTCAAGTGACCAAACAGGACCAGAACATGGGGATGCCAGAAACCACCAGGTGGCTGAGTGTTAAGTGTAGAGTGCATATAAGGACAGGGAGGTCAGGGACTCTTTTGTGGTCAGACTCAATGTTTCTCTTCATCAAACATTCCTTGATCCTGAGAACTGGCTTTCCTCTTCATGCTCCAGAAGATGCCTCTTTTATTTAGCAGTATCACTTTGATCTCTCAATTCTGACCCTCCTAGACTCTTCTAGGTCAAAGATTTTTCTACATCATGCTTCTAGCAAATTTTATACTTGCCTGCTTCCTAAAGGGATTTTTAGAATATATATGACTTAGGGTGCCTGGGTGGCTCAGTTGGTTAAGCAACTGCCTTTGGCTCAGGTCATGATCCTGGAATCCTGGGATCGAGTCCCACATTGGGCTCCCAGCTCAGCAGGGAGCCTGTTTCTCTCTCTGACCCTCTCCCCTCTCATGCTGTTTCTCTCTCTCTCTCAAAAATAAATAAATAAATAAATAAATAATAAATAAATAAATAATAAATAAATAAATAAAATCTTAAAAAAATGTTTAGAATATCTATGACTTAAAGATGGCAGACAAAAATCACTGGGTTGTTTGATCTCTCACTAGAGACCATGAGATAGTCAAGATCCACATTGATGAAATGATTTTTCATGTTTGGGAACTTTGAATTAATTATTATTTTCTCTCTCTTGTTTCTAAATTAAAATCAATCACTACTGGATGACATCACAAAAAGATGGCAGAGTAGGAAGCTCTAGGAATCTGTCCCTTCACCAAAACAATGATTGAATTGGCAGGAACTGTCAGCCCATTCATGGACCAAAGCAGCTTCTGAAGGGATTTAAACAGACAGGAACTATTTTTTTTCTTCCCTACACCCCTTTTGCAAGGTGGACATTTAAGGAAATCTTTGTCAGGTTACTGGCTGATTACATAGAACAGAACAGAAACATCAGGGACCACACTAAGGAAGGAGTACAACATGTTGCAAAAATAGTTTGGAAAAGTAACAAACAGTTGGCTTTAGCTTTCAACAAGTAAGATTCCAGAGGTGTAGGAGGGTTAGAATTACCATAACTTAATACTCAGCGTCCAGTTCTCACAACAACATACAAAATCTACCAAAACAAACAAATAAACAAACCCCCTAACAAACAAAACTTAAAAAAACACCATGAAAATATTGCCCACTCACAGGAGAAAATGAATTTGATAAAAATCATCCCTGAGGAATCCTGGACATTGGAATGATTAGTAAAAGACGTTAAATTTACTGTTTTAAATATGTTCAGTGAGAACTAAACAAAACCAGGAAAACAATGTATGAACAAAGCGAGAATATCAACAAAGAAATAGAAATCACATAAAGGAACCAAACAAATTTTGGAGGCAAATAGTACAACAACTCAAATGAAAAACTCACTAGAGAGGTTAAACAGAAGATTTGAGCAGGCTTGGGGTGATTGGGTGGCTCAGTCAGTTAAGTGGCTGCCTCCAGCTCAGGTCATGATCCCAGGGTCTTGGGATCAAGCCCCACATTGGGCTCCTTGCTCAGCGGGGAGCCTGCTTCTCCCTCTGCCTGCCACTCCCCCTGCTTGTACTTGCTCTCCCCCACCTCTCTGTGTCAAATAAATAAATAAAATCTTAAAAAAAAAAAAGATTTGAGCAGGCAAAAGAAAGGGTCAATGAACTTGTAGGTAAGACACTGAACTTGTGTGAGGACCAGAAGAAAAAGAAAATGAAGAATAGTGAACTGAGCATGACGGATGTGTGCAATATCATGACACATACTAACATACACATTTTGGGAAGGAGTCCTGGGAGAAGAAAGAAAAGGGAAGAAAGCAATTTGAATAAATAATGGCTGAAAATTTCCCAAATCTGAAAAAGTACATGAACATACATGTCTAAGAAGCTCAATGAACTCCATGTAGGATAAACACAAAGAGACCCACACTGAGACACATTATAGTCAAACTATTGAAACACGAAATGAAGAGAGAATCTTGAAACCGCCAAGAGGAAAGGGACTTACCATATTTGACAAATCCACAATAAGATTAACAACTTATTTCTCTTTTTAAAAAAATATCTGTTTATTTATTCATTTGAGAGAGAGAGAGAGCACACAAGCAGAGGAGGGAGGGGCAGAGGGAGAGAGAGAAGCAGACTCCCCGCTGAGCAGGGAGCCTGTCACTAGGCTCGATCCCAGAACCCTGAGATCATGACCTAAGCTGAAGGCAGACACTTAACTGACTGAGCCACCCAGGCGCCCCTAACAACTTACTTCTCTTCAAAAATCATGGAGGCCAGAGGCAGTGGAATGACATATTTAAAGTCCTGAAAGAAAGAAACTCACCAACCGAGAATCCTGTATCTGGCAAAACTATCTTTCAAGAATGAAGGGGATATTAAGACATTTCCAGATAAACAAAAGCCGAGGGAGTTCAGTACTAGTAAATCTGCTATATGATAAATGTTAAAGGGAGTCCTTTAGCCTGAAATGGAAGGACCATAAAGCCATAAGAAAAAAAAATGCAAAGAACATAGGTAAAGGTAACTATCTAGGCAAGTATAAAATCCAGTATCATTGTACTTTTGCTATGGTTTATAACTTCTTTTTCCTGTGATTTAATTTTATGCAAATGCATAAAACAATGATTATCGGTCTATGTTAATGGGCATACAATGGATAAAGTTGTAGTTTGTGACAATAACAATGTAAAGGGGGAGAGATGGAGCTATTCAGAGCACAGTGTTTGTATACATTTGAAACTCAGTTGGTATTACTCAAACTAGGTTGTTACAAGTTTAAGATGTTAATTGTAATTCCCAAGATAACGACTAATAAAATAACTTTAAAAATACAGGAAAGGCAAGAAGAGGGAATTAAAATGGCATACTGCAAAATCAAACACTACCAAAACATGTTACATTTTTTTCAGAGTACCTTGTAATGGTTTTTCTATGTAGATTCTCACAACCCGACCTGTGTGAGGGGAGTCAGTAACATACTCTACTCGGGCAGCTTGGAACACTTAGCTGTGAGATAGTGCACTGAGCCAGATTTGCAAGGCAAAGTGAAGACCTTGGGTTAAAGAAAGAGCACAAGAGAATGGAGAACACACTGGGCTAGAAGACAGTAAAGGTAGGTTCTAGCTGTTTGTGTTCTTTGCTGCTGACAAGCCATATGACAAGAGAAAACTCTTAGTTTTCTTTTTCCCTAAAGAAGAGGATGTTGGACTAGATAATCTCAAAGGTCTTTCTAGTCTGCTGATGAGCGCCAAGGTTTGCATGGTAGGGCATGCCCTCTGAACTGAAGGGCATGAGTAATGGAGGCTTCTTTCTACTCATTCCCAGTGCAGATGTGCATTCTCTGAGGCTAATTTTATTTTTTATTTTTTAAAAAAGATTTTATTTATTTATTTGACAGAGAGAGAGAACACAAGGAGGCAGAGTGGCAGGCAGAGGGAGAGGGAGAAGCAGGCTCCCCCGATGAGCTGGGAGCCCGATGCAGGGCTCGATCCCAGGAACCTGGGATCATGACCTGAGCCGAAGGCAGACGCCTAACCAACTGAGCCCCCCAGGTGACCCTGAAGCTAATTTTTAAAGGGGTGAAAGTGTCATATAGTTGGAAGGGACCTTGCCAAAGGACTTAGTGTAAGAGGAACGATATCCACCACAATACTGATACCTTCTGTTTGTGACGTGTTTCTGAGTTACCTCCAGAAGCTGCATGCCCTATATATATATATATATATATATTTTTTTTTTTTTTTAAATTAGTTATTATTATTTTTTTTTGGTGGTTAAACAGTTTTATTTTCTGGAGAATGCTGGGAACAGAGGCTGGAAGCCAGCTAGGGTGGCAAGGCAAGGCGGGCCCTCACTCTTGGCTTTGGCAGGCAGGTGGTGATGCCGCCACTGGCCAGGGTGAGGGGGAGGCCCCCGGGCAGGGCAAAGCAGTAACCGAAGCTGCCCTGGTGGGCGCCTGGCCAGGAGCTCCTGGGAGTGAATCACAGCGTTACCAGTATCACTTTGAGTCTGTGAGTCAGGTAAGGCAGACATTCAGTTCAAGTAAAGGAATATTTATTGAAGGTCCTCTGTGTGCCAGGCAATGTGCTCAAACCTGCACACGGGAGAAGAAGAGCCCTGCCTTTAAGGAGCCCATGTAATCTATCTGCAGAGAAGACTTAGTGAGGCCGGGTTTTGTGAATGACATCACATGAGAAGAGGCAGAGCTGGGGCAGGAAGCCAGGTCTGATTTCTTGACCAGAGAAGGGCATCAGGCTGCCACTGGATCAGCTTATCCACCATTTTCTTGATTCCGGAAGAGGTGGCTCTGGAACTTGTTTTGGAAATAAACTCAGGTCGGGCACACCTGCCTGTAGGGATTCAGCTCTAATCGGAAGCCTGAATATCTCACATTGAAGTTAACACTTATTTCCTCTTGTTCTAGTTAATTGAAAAACACACAGTCCTTGCCCTTTTTCACTTTTGGTCGGTGACAGAAGTTCCTCATTCAACACTTTGCACAACACATAAATAAGGCATCCTTGGGGCAGGATGAGAGGCAGAGGAGGGGCAAGCAGAACAACTCACCCGAGCTCTCTGGGACAGGCAGGGCTGAAGAACCAAGCGTGTTCTGGTGGCAAGGTTTGCAAAGCTTGTACTTTCTTCATCTGGATGTGAAGAAACAGGCCCTGTTTCTCTCCTAGGCCTTGGCGAAAACTTCATTTTTCAAAGGCCTTGCTTTCTCCTTAACCATCACATTAACTTTTTTTATTTTTTATTTTATTTTATTTTTTTTAAGATTTTATTTATTTATTTGGCAGAGAGAGACATAGCCACAGCAGGAACACAAGCAGGGGGAGTGGGAGAGGGAGAAGCAGGCTTCCCGCGGTGCAGGGAGCCTGATGTGGGACTTGATCCCAGGACCCTGGGATCATGACCTGAGCCGAAGGCAGATGCTTAACGACTGAGCCATCCAGGCGCCCCTCACATTTTCCTTTTCTTTCTTTTTTTTTTTTCTTTTTAAGATTTTATTTATTTATTTGCCAGAGAGAGACACAGCAAGAGAGGGAACACAAGCAGAGGGAGTGGGAGAGAGAGAAGCAGGCTTCCCGCCGAGCAGGGAGCCCGATGCGGGGCTCAATCCCAGGACCCTGGGATCATGACCTGAGCCGAAGGCAGACGCTTAACGACTGAGCCACCCAGGCACCCCATCACATTAACTTTTATCTGATTATTTTAATGGGCTTTGGCATGGACGTCTATTTTAATTTGGTGCCATTTCTGTCACATCTTTGAAATCATTTTATGTCCCTTCCTGAAGGCCAGTGAAGAATTAAGTAGCATAGAGACCAGTGGGCTGAATGGTGGCCCCCAGAAGATCAGGCTCTGATCCCTGGAATCTATAAATGTTACCTTATTTGGAAAAAAAAAGATAGCCTTTGAAGATGTGACTAAGTTAAGAATCTTGAGATGGGGAAATTACCCTACGTTATCCTCTTGGGCCATCAACGCTGTCAACAGTGTCCTTGTAAGAGAGAGGCGGAGGGAGCTCACACACACAGAAGAGGAGAAGGTGATGTGGAGACAGGGGCAGAGATTGGAAGGATGTGGCCAGAAGCGAAAGAATGCTGGCAGCCACCAGAAGCTGGAAGAGGCAAGGGATAGACTTTCTTCTACAGCCTCCAGAGGGAGAACCACTCTGACGACATCTTGATTTCTGCCTAGTGAGACTAAGGCTGAGTTTCTCCCTCCAGAACCATAAGTGAATATAAGTTTCTGTTGCCCGAAGCCGCCAAGGTTGTGGCTGTTTGTTATAGCAGCCACAGAAAACTCACACAAGGACAAAAACGTCCCTGCCTCTATTGTTGGAGCAGTCTGGCAAAGCCTATGGCTCCTTTCTCAGCAGAATGGTTTCAGATCATAAAATAAAATACATAAGACCATGCGGAAAGGCAAATATATCAAAATATGGTTGTTAGAACCTAAGAAAACAACTCCATACAGCCTTGAGGGCGCTAATCAAGATGACGCATTTCAGATAGACAAGTTAGAGCTGATTTTATTCTATTTATTTTTAAAGATTTTATTTATTTATTTGACAGAGAGAGACACAGTGAGAGAAGGAACACAAGCAAAGGGAGTGGGAGAGGGAGGGGGAGAAGCAGGCTTCCCATGGAGCAGGGAGTCCGATGCAGGGCTCGATCCCAGGACCCTGGGATCATGACCTGAGCCGAAGGCAGACGCCTAACGGACTGAGCCACCCAGGCGCCCGAGCTGATTTTATTTTTGAGAAACAGTGAAGGCCACTGTTGTCGGGCCGGCTGGGGTCACACACTGTGTTGTGGAGTGGCCTGCTGTAAAGAAGGTTGAGAACACGCATGATCTCCTGCTATTGTTTTGAAGTAGGGATCAAAGGCAAGTGTGCCAAGATATGAAAAGTAACTGCAATGGCATCATGAAAATAGCTTGTGTTCACTGAGACCCAGCCTCAGGAACTGAATGCTCTGTGGTTTGCTGCCTACATCCCCCAGTCGAAATACTGGATGTCAGATGGTGCACGTCAGGTACAGGACCGCTGGCTCAGAGAAAGACGAAGCAGGAGCCCCAGCTTGAGTGGCCACCGCATGGAGCCAGGGCCGCAGGGGGGCCGAGGAGGACCAGGCAGGCCCTTGGCCTGAGTGGGAGCTGGGCCCCCCCCAGGCGGGCCCTGTGAGAGGCGGCAGCTCACAGGAGCTGCCCGGGGATAAAGCAGGCACAGCAAATTGGACAAGGTGTCAGGTTGACTATGAAATATGACGGATTAACAGCCGAGGCTGGTGGTATGACCTGCTTTCAGACACTTCATTTAGAAGTTATCATATTGCTGGATGCTTCCTATAATTTGTGATGATGCTGATTGTGATAAATTGTGAGTTTCTGGCAAACTCCCCCAGCCCGCTGCAATGGCTGAACAGAGAAAATGTGTAATTCTATGGGAACATTCATGCCACGAATGCGAGCGGGGATCTGCCTGTAAACAGAATGCTCAGTCCGTGAACAAAGTAATTAAATCAAGCTAATTAAATCACAATAAAAATAATTTTAATTTAATTAATTTCTCTGCACTGATTGAACATTATGTTGCAACTATGAGGCTTCCTGAACACTAATAGGATTTAGGGGCTGGGACACTGGAGTTGTGGTCACTGGTGTGGTACGTGGGTTATTGTTAAGGGAATGAAATTAAATACTTTTAATGAGATGCCGAAATGTTGACTGAGCCACAAATAGAAAATGGTTTTGGAATTAAGATAATGAGGTCTTTTCCTTTCCCAGTTAGGCTTCTGTATTAACTGGGGCAATAAATGTTAAATTTGGTCATAATTTAAAAGATCTAGATAAAGTAGATGGTGCACAATTCCTTCATTATGTTGGGAGTTGGTGGGAAACTTTAGGTCAGTATCTCAGTAGTGAGCAGAATTACTGGGGATACTTACCTGTTGTCGGCCCTACCCCAGAGTCTGTGGTACCTGGTAAAGACCCTAGAAGCTCTAGAATTGGAATCGTAAGGTCCTCAGTCAAGGAGTTAAACAAGTGGCAATGGGTTTTTAATAGCAGCATGAAAGATTTGGGTGAGGGATATAGAAGGACTTTTTATCTGAAACAGGTATTGTTGACCAAAAACCAGTTACTTCTCTTTCTTCTCCTTTTTTTTTTTTAAGAGAGGGAGAGGTGGGGGAGGGGAGGGGCAGAGGGCGAGGGAGAGAGAGACTCTTACGGAGGCTCCGTGCCCAGGGCTGAGCCCGACATGTGGCTCGATCTCACGACCCTGAGATCGTGACCTGACTGAGCTGAAACCAAGAGTTGGGTGCTTCACCGACTGAGCCATCCAGGCGCCCCTTAACCAGTTACTTCTTAAAAATGTGAACCATGCCTCCCCCTGTGCCTCATCCCTTATCCCCAGTGATAAACAGAGAGAGCCTTACACCAGCCGGTGCTCAAATATTTATTATTAAATTGAATTCTTGAGTTCTCAGGGAATTTCTTCCCTTAGCCCTTGGAAATGAGGACGAATGCTCTTCTCGCAGTGTTGTTTAGATGTTGTTCAGTTTCTAAGCGGGAGGGTACTCACACGAGACGACCTCTCAAGGTCACCTCCCCGGGACTAATTTTGTCATGTAAGCAACACTGGAGTTCTGAGTGTGTGTTAGCAGGCGCTCACATAATTACCAACTGTGATTTTAGAGGAGCCTGTGCTTTGGATCCCAATATTATTTATCGTGCACGTTATTTTAATTAATATTTTGTGTGTGTGCCAACATTTGAACCAGACCTCATTATGATTAGTCGGGGCGCTGCGTTGTTTGTTGAGTGGAATTGTTTTCCGGGATGCAGCTGGTTTCCTTCCTCAGCAGCCAGGGAGGGCAAAGAGACCAAGGGGCCAGCGTTTGGAAAAGGCTCTGCTACCACAAACATGTGCGGTGAGCCTCGGTCCGAGATGGCTCACCATCCAGGAGCTGTTTCTCCATCCAAAGTGTGGGGGTGTGTGTGCGGGGAGGCCCCTCGGGAGGGCTCTACGCACTGAATGAGGTTCCCCAGAGAGAGGGAAGCAGGAGCACTGTTTGTGGTGTCTGTGTGGGGCACACCAGCCCTAGGAACGAGGGGTGTCCGTGCGCCTTTGAAGAGTGAATTGGCACCTTTTCTGTTGTCTGTTGTTTCATAATTGTGCAAACAGTGTGAAATCCAGGCTAGCACAATGCCCATGAGCTCCAGCTGGTGGCTCCACTCAGCGCGCACAATAACTGAAGACCCCCTGCTTCCCCTGGTGCTTGGCGCCAGGGACGTGTGGGCAGGTGCTCTTCTTGCCGCCCCCGAGGTTAGAATGTGACATGTTGCAGGAGGAGACTTTTGTTGCTCTGGAAAGAACTTCTGGGTTAACCTGCTTTCCAGCCGTTTCTTTCCCGGCTCCTTGACTTCAGCAACCCTTGCCCACCCCGAAGCACTTCCTGGGTGCCTCCCTTCCTCACACGTGCAAACAGCCATGAACACGCCGTACAGATGGAATCCCCACGTCCCTAGAGCATCTTGCCCATCCTAGCACCTCCTTTTAGAAAGATGCTACCCCCAAAATGAGGCTTCACGTCTCACTCAGTATTTGCTAATGAGAATTAAAGCCCTAAAATTGTTTTTTTTTTTTTTAAGATTTTATTTATTTTTTTTAGAGAGTGAGCGAGAGAGAAACAGCATGAGAGGGGAGAGGGTCAGAGGGAGAAGCAGGCTCCCCGCTGAGCCGGGAGCCCGATGTGGGACTCGATCCCAGGACCCTGGGATCATGACCTGAGCCGAAGGCAGATGCTTAACCATCTGAGCCACCCAGGCGCCCTCCTAAAATTGGTTTTAATCCTTTTCCCTTACTTTCATAGACTCCTAAGCCTAGTTCTATTCATATCATTCTTCATTATACTTCAAATCATACTATCTAACCTTCAGTCGAGGGCAGATGTGTTTCCAGACGTGTGCTAAGCACCTTACCTGCCCCGGGGCATTTCGTTATCTTGGGAACTCTACGAGGCAGGTGCTAGTCTTCTTTCTTTGTTATGGCTGACGGAATGGTGGCTCCCACACGTGAGCTTACCCCATGTCACAGCTCGTAAGTGGCCAAGCTGCTACTAAAATCAAGGTCCTTCTCCTTCCCCAATCTCTCCTCCTGACCAGCATACTGCCCCCGAAATGAATCAGCCACTGAGATCTCTTCTGTAAATGTTCTGCCCTCTCTTTCCGGATGCGGGGCTGCCCAAGAGCACACGTGTTGCTGGTCTGAGCCCAAGCTCCGAAATCTTCCTCCTAGTTCTCTTTGCCAGCCCAGAAAGCCATTTGACAGAAGGGAGATTTTGGACCAGCTAAGAATGTTAGGACAGTTTTTTTCTCTCTGATAAAGTAAATTAAGTACACACTGTGCATCTGTATTGGGCCAAGGATTCTGTCACAGGAGGAAATCTCTTTAAAGGGTTTGAGTTGGACGTCTTGCACGCTGTTCTTTCAAGCAGCTCTGAGGTCCAGATCCTGCGCCCACAGACGGCGCTCAGCTTTGTGGGGACCCCGCCTGTCAGCTCCCTAGGGGGTGCCAGCCACAGGCGTGTGTCCCCCGGCACAGCTCAACGTACTTGCCCGTGGAATTCCTCCTTGAACCCCTTCTCTCTTCTCTGCTCCTTCTCGTTTTTTCTTTTTTTCTCTCCAAATTGACTTTTCCAGTTCTCCTCTTCATTCCTCTGACAGCCCCTCCCTTGCCTGTCATCTCGACCGGGCGGTGGGCTCCCCCCTACCTTGTTCGGGTGGCCTGGGCCTGCTTCATCATTCTCGGCTAAAAACTAATAATAACAGAAAATCCAAGAAGAGAAGATATTTACCAGTTCTGACACGGCTTGCATTAATGAAATTATGTTTGGGGGCATTGAGATTGAACTGGTGTAATTGTAGGTTGCAAAGTCTAATAGTAGCTCATGCAGGGATATCATTTTGTGTTATTTTGCTTTCAGGTTTTTGTTAATCCAGTGGGTTTGGTGGAATCAGAGGGCTTGCTCTGGGAAAAAAAAAAAAAAAAAAAAGCCTGAACAACCTGCTGGCGGGAGAACCGCCTTGTCAAACTAGCAGGTAGCTGCACGTTTAGCCTTTATCCTGCATACAATGAGGGCAATCACCGGGGCCTGTAGAAAGAGTATTGAACTGTCCACACAGGACATTTTTGTTGAAAGTAGTTCTTTTGATTTCATCTTCCCAGCCTAATGTAATAAAAACAGACATTATGGAACACATTCATCTCAGTTTGATAGGGACCGTCATGAATACCCAGCAACGCGTGCAGTCATAAAGGTTATCCAACTGCCGGAAGTGACTTGGAAGATGATTGGTGATCCAAAGGTTGTGAGCACCTCACCCCAGGTGGGGGGGTGGGCAGCCGTCCCGGGAGCAGACCAACGTGGGGATGGAGCAGAAACATGCTGTTGCTACTGGGAGAATATTTAACTTCTCAGACATTGTCACTGGTAGCCACAAGCCACTTTTCTCCAATTAGCTAAACCCTGTGGGGTTATCTCAAAGGAACAAGAAAGGAAAACAAAGTAGAGGAGTCTTAAACTTATTTTGGCTCATCAGATGGCCATTTCTATGGAAACAGAAACAGAGCCAGGAATGGGCCATGGTCAGAGGCCTGGTTCCTGTCAGCTTCTCTCGCTTTCCATATTCCCGAATTCCATGCTCTGATTCTGGGAGTCTATGACCTACCTCAGTGGGGATCAACGACAAAGAAAAAAGCTTCACATAACTTGAGAATTTAGGAGTTTTCCCCCCAAACAAGAAGCTCAGAGAAGTTAGGCGGACTGGCATTTGGGAGGATTCAAACTTACTACACCTTCTAATTTCTTTAACTACTTGCTGCATTCTGAGTTTGCTATAACCTGGTAAACGTCACTCCCAATATTTATTTGTGTCGTTGCCCGGGTGCTATTTTCCACGCGCTAGCTAAAGTGCGCGGAAAGCAATTGCTTATTCTCCATCAGTTACACTCTGCCATGAGTTTATAGGTAACCTTTTGCGGGGTTTTAGAATGAAAACAGGTGAGTAATTGCAGAATGAATTTGAAAGATTGTATATAAATATAATTCCTGAAACTGAATAAAAGCCCAATATTTCTTTCAGGTTCAAAAGGCCCATATCTTATTGTTCTAATAATTACTCTTGGAATCATTGTATTTTATACTGTGCTCATTTGCTCATGCATTCATTCAGCAAATGCCATTGAGCACCTACTGTGTGCTGAAATTCAGGTGTTGGATTCTGGGAGTTCAGAGACAAAAGACATAGTCCCTGCCCTCAGGCAAATTACAGGCTAAAAGACGAGGTAGATGGTCCCAATACAGTATGATAAGCACCTTGATAGGGAGACGCGCAGGGTACAGTAGGATCCGAGAGGGGAGCCATGGATCCAGCTGTGTGCGTGCATATGTGTGTGTGTGTGTGCATGTGCGGGGTACACACAGGCTGCATGCTCATGGGTATTTTGAAGGGCATGGTTTAAAAGTAGGCTTCCTGGTCGAGATGATGTCTAAAATAAATCTTGAAAGACAAACGGTAGTTAGACAATGGCAAGGAAAGAGGTTACATTCTAGGTAAGAGGAAGGACAAGACTAAATGGCATTCCAAGAAAGCAAAGTTATACTTTGTTAATGAGAACTGTGGTTACTTGGGGTCCAGGTGATGGATGAGTCTGGAGACACTGGCAGTGCTCTTGTGTTTCATGCCAAGGGGTTTATTTGTTGGAGGAAGGAAGGGAGGAAAGGAGGAAGAAATGGCAACAGGGAGAATTGAGGACCAAGAAAGAATCTAAGATTTCTTTTCTGCTTGTGTCTGGTGATTTTCATAAGTATATGATGTATTTTATTATTTAATGTCTGAACTCAATTTAATCATTTATGAAAAAAGAGCTATCCCTCCTTCATTGGGAAGCTCTTGAGGGTCACATGAGATACTGCTGTAAGATGCTTAGCACGGTCCCTGGCACAGTATGAATGTTTAATAAATGGTGGTCGTTATTCTTGCAATGAGCGTGGAGGGTGGACCTCAAGGGGCGGGGCCCGGGGCAGTACCATGGCTAGAATGAGATGCCAGTGAGAGCTGATGGTGGTCTGAGGCGGGGTGGGGAGACGGCAACTGATGGGACAGATACTGGGGAGGCAGAATGCAGAGGGCTGGTGACTGACAATGTGCAGGGGTGAGGAAGACGAGCATCAAGAACAACTTCTAGGTTCCTGGCTGGGTGTATGGTGGCCCTTCCACTGAAATGGACACAGAGGAAGCCTCGGGCCGTGTCCACAGAGTGCAAGACAATACAACACCCAAACCCAAAGCAGTCCTTAGTCTGTAGCAACTTGTTTTCAAAACTGGACTCAAATCAGGAGCATGTGAAGCCGTGTGGGGTGCTGGTGGGTGGGATGCAGAGCCATCTTGGTGAGGTGGGGGTTCAGAGCAATTCCTGCCAGATGAACCTTTCTTGATGCCATGTGACCACCTGCACCTCCTCCTCCTCACGTGACCTGCTTCTCTCCAGTGCCCTGACCACCTGTAAGAATCAAGCTCTCCTATACCTTATCCTACCCGCCAGGCTTCTTACCTTGTCACACGACCTGTGATGCTGGTGACCTCTGATCATCCCCACACTAGACCCGGGTGTCGTTGCATATAAACCTGCTGCTGGGAAAAAAAATAAGAGTTATGAATCCTGCTTGTTTGTGTTCTGGCCAAAGCAATAAAATATATTCCCAATTCTAATGCTGCAATTTAAATTTATTATCTTTGTGCTTTACAGTATCCATGGCAGAAAAATCCAATCCCAAGAGTATCATTACAATTTCCAACTACTTAAGGAATTATTTTTGTTTATGTTTTAAAGCCACAGCAATAAAATTTAATACCAACAATAATACTACAACTTTGTATGCCCTTAAAACTTGCCATAAATGATAATAGTGAGGAGAATGTCAGTAAACATGTAAATGTTTTTCCAGGAGAAAGCAGCCTTTTTGGTTTGTCTCATGGTGAGGCCCAGATTCTTAATAGAGCATTGAGAAGCGTGCCTCCTTTCCAATTAGGCAACAAGTCCTGTGGGTCCTGTCTCCTAAGCATCCGTTGAATGAGCCCATTTCCCTCTGTCTGTGCAGCCCCCAAAGCCATGTGCCGTCGAGATCATCTGATTGGGTGACCAACACAGCCTCTCACTCTTCTTCTTCCCACCCTTCATTCAGTGCTCCACATAGCAGCCAGGATGAAGTTTTCAAAACACTAATCTTGCCAGCTTCCAAGGAGATATGGGGGATGGAAAGCAAGTTATATGATACCGCAAGGAAGCCATCAGCCAAATGCAGAATGTGGGACACGATGCAGGACAAATGACCTGGTTTCTCTAACAAATCAATGGCATAAAAGAGAAAGGGAAGAAGAGAGGAGGCGGCTGTGATGGAATCAAAGAGATGTAAGGACTATAAACACAATGAGCAAATATCATCTGTGGGCTTTGTGGGGCTCCCGATTTGGGAAGCCAAATGTAGAAAGACATTTTGGAGAAAATCAGGGAATGATGGTGATACTAGAGAACTACTATTAATTTTGTTGGCATGTGCGTATCTTGTTAAAGCAAAGGCTTTTATCAGTGAGAGGTGCAGTCTTGGGTATTTACAGAGGAAATGACATGATGTCTTGCATTTGGTTTTAAAATACCACAGCCCCCTCCTTCCCCAAAGTGGATGGGTGGTGGGCATAGATGAGAATCAAGGTCGCCAAAATGTTGACAATTGTTGGATCTGGGCATGGGTATGTGGAGGCTCATTTTGTATTCTGTTTACTTTTATGCATGTTGGAGAAGTGGCATAATTAAATGTAAAAAATTTGAGAGATTGGGCCAGATGAAGCATTTGTTCTTTCCAATAGTAACAGAGTTATTCACCAAAGATACTTTTTCATCACCTACTTCAATTCAACAGATTTTTACAGAACATCTACCTCATGCAAAATTGAATAAGGCACAGTTTCTGCCCCTCAGAAGCTCACTCTCTGGTAGGGGAGGAGAGCCCTACATTTGTTAAAGGTAAATAATACAAATACTAATATAAGAGCTAAATCGACAATATGCAAAAGAGTAAAAAACTATCTCAAAAAATTCAAGACACAGGGGTGCCTGGGTGACTCAGTCAGTTAAGCGTCTGACTCTTGATTTTGACTGAGTCACGATCTCAGGGTCATGAGATCTAGCCCCTTATCAGGCTCAGGGCTGGGCATGGAGCCTGCTTAAGATTCTCTCTTTCCCTCTCCCTCTGCCCCTCCCCCCTTAAAAAAAAATGTAGATTCTCAAAACTTAGGAATTGAAAACTGTGGGTGTGAGGCTCTCAATCTGTAGTTAAAAAAAAAAAATCAAGGCACAGAACACTGCATGGTGTGTTACTTTTTGAATATATGAGAAGAAAAATAAGATTTTCTAGTCATATTAGCTTGTATAAGCACAAAGAAGTCAGAAATGACTCATAAGAACTATGAAAACTTGACATCTATTTAGGAGAGAGAGGTGAACTGGGGTCCAGGAAAATCTTTTGCTGAATGCCTTTTCATAGTTTCTGGTTATTTATTTATTTTTAATTTTTTTTAGTTTCTTGTTTTTGAAAACATGGGAATGTATTGCATAACCAAAAATTTAACATAAAAAGTGAAATAAGCTTTCAGCTCCTCCCTCATAGCAGACCATGTCTCTCGTCTATTAAAAACCCTTTATCAGGTTCTATTACCCTCGCTATATAATGCACAGTCCTTTTGGTGGCTTTCCAGGATGGCCTGATCTGGCCGCTGTGTCCTCTCGCCCCATGCCTGTCACTCCTCGGGCTCTGAGCTTGCCATATGGGATTCTGCAGGCTCTCAGCTCAGCCAAGCTCACTCTGAAGCAGGCCGCCAACAAGCTCTTTGCTCTGCCTGGTTTGGTCTCCCCCATCCAACTGGTCTGACCAGCCCCTGCTCATTCTTTGGGTTTTGCTGGATATGCCATTTTCCCAGCAGCCTCCCCTCCCCTCCTCAAATCCCCAGAGCCCATTCAGCAAGTTGCTTTAGGACCCTTTGCTATATGCTCCCCCAAGAACCCCATACGTCTCTATGTTGGTAAGGTAACACGTCGTATGTGTAGGTTTTGGTCTGATTTTATCTTTTTCGCTCCTCTGTAAACTCTATGAGAGTGTAAGTACATTGCATTTTCTTTTGTGTTCCATCACCTATTTCCAGACCTCCTAGTTAGTGGGGGTGTAGCATAGCATGTTTAAGTGAGGGAGCCACAGTTATCGAAAATAAAGAGACAATCAGTTTGCATGTGTGTGCTAGAATGCAGGAGTCTGAGTAGAATTTTCATGAGAAGTGAAGGCGAAGAGCAAGACCACCGGAAGGATCAGACGGAAAGTGGCATAGAGCAGCAGGACGGGAAGGGACAAAGTGTGGACCTTCCTTGGGTCGGTATAATGGAGGACAGCAAATATACTGGAGAGAAAAAGGCGGTGGGAAAAATGGATGAAGAGAAAAGACTTAGAAGTTATTAGAGGAGAGGGAAACACGTAGGGCAGGATCGTTAGCCAGGTTTCAACGTCCATGCTTTTGGAGGTGTGTGAACCTCTAGCAATTGCAGGAAAACTTCCATGGAGATAGTACGTGCTTTTTTTTTTTTTCCTGAGCAAACTTCATAGTTTTGGTTTTTTTCATTTAATTTTATTTTGTTATGTTAATCACCATACATTACATCATTAGTTTTTGATGTAGTGTTCCACGATTCATTATTTGCGAATAACACCCAGTGCTCCATTCAATATGTGCCCTCTTTAATACCCATCACCAGGCTAACCCATCCCCCCCACCCCCCTCCCCTCTAGAACCCTCAGTTTATTTCTCAGTCCATAGTCCCTCATGTCTCCCCCTCCGTCTCCCCCTCCGATTTTCCCCCCTTCATTCTTCCCTTCCTGCTATCTTCTTTCTTCTTCTTCTTCTTTTAACATACGATGTATGATTTGTTTCAGAGGTACAGGTCTGTGATTCAACAGTCTTACACAATTCACAGCGCTCACCATAGCACATACCCTCCCCAATGTCTATCACCCAGCCACCCCAACCCTCCAACCCCCCCCCCACTCCAGCAACCCTCAGTTTGTTTCCTGAGATCAAGAATTCCTCATATCAGTGAGATCATATGATACATGTCTTTCTCTGATTGACTTATTTCGCTCAGCATAATACCCTCTAGTAAACTTCATAGTTTTTTTTTTTTTTTAAGATTTTATTTATTTATTTGACAGAGAGAGAGACAGCGAGAGCAGGAACACAAGCAGGGGGAGTGGGAGAGGGAGAAGCAGGCTTTCTGCCGAGCAGGGAGCCTGATGTGGGACTCGATCCCAGGAGCCTGGGATCATGACCTGAGCCGAAGGCAGACGCTTAACGACTGAGCCACCCAGGTGCCCTAAACTTCATAGTTTTTTGAGGATCCTGAAAGTCTGGGGATTTAAGATGGACTAATGATCTTGTCAGGCTTAGACAAACCATGAAGTAAAGAGAAGAGGAAGCCATGAGGTCGTAAGAGCCCGACTGTGATGTAGGGGAGAACCAGGAAGTGGATATTGGATGTGTTTCACATAAACAGCAGCGTCCAGCAGGAGGTGGGTGGGGAGCGGAGTTAGGGAAGGTCATGGAAGGTCACTGAAGGTCACTGAAACCCTTGGTGGAGCCCTGTCACCGTCACCGTCTGGATTGTGAGCACATCATTTGCTTCACTGAGCCTCATTTTCACTGTTAGGAGAAGGAAGGGTTGGGGAGCATTACAAAAATACCTTCTCGTCGACCTCATAAGGGTGTCATGAGGGGGTAAGAAAGACTCTTAACGACTGGAAAGTTGTGTGTGGGGTTTCTCTCTTTAATTTGTTCTTTAGGCAATTTCCATGAAATTTCGTGTGAAAATAACTACAGTCCTACTGAACAGTGGGGAGGGGAAGGCCCTTAGACCATCTTCGTCATTAGCTCCTCACTGACCTTCTGGGACTATGAACAGAGATTTACAGCACCTCCCAAACCACAGAATCTTTTCCCATTTAGCTTATATATTGTCAGTTTGGAATGACCTATGCTTCTTTTCTGTAAGTTCCAAGCATGGAATTCTACTCCAGGAGTCTATACTCCAGAAGGAGTTTTGTGCAGTGGGCAGTACTTGGGCCCTTGTAGAAACCCGGGCTCTTGTCTTGTTCCGCTTCTCGCTGGTGGGTGACCCTGAGCCAATCACCTCTGTACCTCAGGCTTCTGATCTATAAAGTGGGACTAACAGTAGTCCCAGGCTCGTGCGGCAGTGGTGAGGTTTAGCTGGTATACTACGCATGACACCCTGAGAGGGGAACCTACCCATGAAGGCTGCTTAAAATTTGCCTCCTCTAATAGCCTTGCCATGCTGGAAGTCTGCTGGGAGGAGACTCCTCCCTGAATGGGAGGAGATGGGGCTGCCATGAGGCTGACCTCCCCTTCCATAATCTCTCTAGAGCTACTCCAGGATGGCAGGTGGAAGGGGATGCCTGCTCATGTATGCAGAAGGGCTTGTCCTGTCTTTGGGGGCTGGGAAACTCCATTGTCTTTTCAAGGCCCCCGAGTCAAAGCCAGAAGACATGTTTTCATCCCTGCTCTGCCACGTCATAGTTTGGGAATTCTGAACAAATCACTTCCCATCACCGAGCTTTCGTGTCCTCGCTTCTGGACTGACCCTACAGGCTGCTGGGAAGGCGTGTTAGTCTACTGGGGCTGCCATGCAGAATACCACAGACTAGGGGCTTACACAGCACAAGTGCCTTTTCTCACACCTCTGAGGATCTGAGATCAAGGTGTTTGTGGGGTTGGTTTCTTCGAAGGCTTCTCTCCTTGGTTTGTAGATGGCCGCCTTCAACTTGTGCCCTCACGGGGCCCTCTCTCTGTCCATGTCTGTGTTCTAATCTCCTCTTTTTGTAAGGACACCAGTCAGATTAGATTAAAGCCCACGCTAATGGCCTCATTTTACCTTCATCCCCTTTCCAGATAGTCTCATTCTGCGATACTGGGCATGAGGATTTTAACGTACGAATCTGGGACGGGAGCACCCATCGGCCCATCACAGAAGGCTAGATGAGACATGGTGTGTCAAACCCCAGCATAGAGCAGGCGTTTGGTAAGTGCTGGTTAAATATGTGGACGCATGTCACTGCGTTGCCCTTGCTAAGGCAACCGTAGTTCGTGGAGGGGGTGGTCCTGCTGCTCTTACTTGGCTGAATTGGTAATCGGGCTTTCTTTTCTTCTAAATCGAAGCCCAAGTCCCTGACGTCCAAGGCCTATCTCCCTGGTGTGCCACCACCGTAAGGGGCAGATGAGTAGCGAGCTAAGAATTTTTTTTGGCTTCAGCACTACTGAATGGTCAGTCGACTTGGTGAATCTCCTCAGGCCGCATATCCTCGGTGGTTTTAGGACATCATCTCTCATGTCTGTGATTTTGCTCTCATGGTCACATATTCTATGTCACTGGAACACAAGCTCACCATTGTCTTCTTATAAATGAAGGCAAATCTGTCCTGAGCCATTTGGGTTGCTTACAATATCTTTACAAAACAGCTTTTCAGTAGTTCTTCAATTAAAACAAAAGCAAGCAAACAACCACCACAAAAATGAAGAAAGAGGTAGAAAGAGCAACTTGGTTCCAAAGATAAGAAACGTGAAAAGCCCTCTTTGACCAGATCAATCTCTTGGAAATTCTATCACCAGGCCCACAGTAGCAGCTCCTGTTTTTGGGCCTTTACTTTCTCCTTTTTGTTTCCAGGTTCCTGCATCACCAGTCATGTGTTCCTTTGAGTGGTACTCCGGGGGCTCTCTGTCACTCAAAGTGTCCCTCTGGCCAGGGTTAATAACTGTGAGCGAGGACTTGCTAGTTGCCACCCACCTTCTTCTGAAGAGAGGCAGATGGAGACTTTTGAGCCCCCACGCAACTGCCAGCAACCTCTGACTCCCCAAGACCTCTCCACTCTGACCTTCTCTGCTCCAGTGGTTAATGACAATTATATGCGTTCAAGAGGCCTCAGCTAATTGGGCAAACCGATTAAGTGGAGGTAGATACTTTTTTCCCCAACAGACAGCAACGTATATTCCAAGACCATAAAAGATGAATTTGAGAAGAAAATTATTAAGCATGAAACCTAACAGAGGTTTAAAAGAAAAAAACCCCTTTTATTTCTAGATTTTGGGGGGAAAAATTTCTGGTTGCAATTTCGGATTCTCTTGATGGATGGATTTGCTTCAGGTGGCGGATGTCAAAGGCTCAGGTGTGAGTGGCAGGGGATGGGGGGCTGCAGCTGCAGAACAGAGAGGCCAGATGGCTTGCAAGGAAGGAGCGAAAACTCGGAATTCTAATGATGAGAAGCCCTCAAAGAGCTTTCAGAGAACGGGCCGACATGCTGGGAATCCTGGAAGCCATCACAATTAGCATCTAGAAATGACTGTGGGACATCCTTGCCTAAAATACAGGCCAATAGGCAATCCTGTCTCAGGGTTTGGAGCGTTTTCTCAGAACAAACAGATGATATATCTAGCATATATGTGTATGCAATTGTGTACAAATTTTATATTATTTATATAAATGATATATATATCTTATATGTATATATTTATATGCATGTTCTATACACACACACACACACACACATCCATACCACACATTTGTTAAATCTGTGCTGATTAGAATAAAATCAAATGGGGAGGAAGTTTTCCCAGTCTCCAGCCATGGTCAGCTCTCCTGTGTTGCTACTGGGAACAAGTCCCCGGCTCCCTATCTGGGAAGGGAACAGCTTCCCAGAGCGGTGGGCGATGTCCAGCCCAGGCAGAGGCATGCTTTCTGCCTTCCGTGGGAGCTGGGTCACCAAAGAAAGGTGAGGCTGTCACCTTACTCAAGCTCTCTCTTCTTGAGCTGAGAGGAGCCCAAGACACGTCCTTTAAAACAGTACAGGATTACCTTAGATAGCCAGGTGGTCATTGTCCAAAGAAGATGTCCTAATATTTATGCAGAGTTCATGGAAAGGAACTCATAGCACTCTTGGGATTCTTACTCGCCCTCAGGATGCTTCTCTGTGTGTGTGTGTGTGTGCACGCTTGTAAGAAGCTCAGGAATAGGTAGGAAGGAAGGCATCATCTTTCTAAAAAAAAGGTGAAGCACTGAGGGTTTGATTTGCCCCTCATCCCCCATAGAGAAGAACCCATGTAATGGACTCCTCATTGAGGGCTTTTTCAGGGAGGACATCAGACTCGAGGAGAGAGGGGGCTGGTCCTACTCTTTTGTGGACAGTACTGAGGCTGTTAGTTGGTAGAGATTGGAGAGGACAGGCAAGGGAAAAAACAGGTGCCGTGTCATGCTGGGGCTGCTGGCTGGCTGGTACCCATCCACTACCTACCTGCCTCTTGCTTATTCCAACATCATCTTCAAGCTTGAACCTACTCAGTCTTGTTGTGCGGCCTTACGTGACCTTAATTCCAATGCTGTGTGCGATTCCAGGGTACCTGACTGAAGTTTCAGATGCAGATGTGACAGCTTGCCCCTGGTGGTGCGGATGGGGGTGTCACTCCCTCGCCATGGCTCTGTGGGCCTGCCTGGTTTGGCTTCTGTCACACTTGATGGCACAGGAGACGGTTTGGGGTACTGGAGGAATTCCATCTGCCGCCCCTGGCTTCTGGCTAATTTGTGTGTTTTAGAGGATCACTGGGTTTTCTGTTCTTTGGGTCTGCTCTTGGTCTAGGAGGGGAATCGGTAAATGTGACCCGCAAAGTCTCAGTTTAAAAGAAGAAGCTCACAGCAAAGCAGTCTGTTTGTCTGTTGTTGGCAGCATTTCCCTTCACGTACAGTACGTGTGTGTTGACTGCCTCACTTGGGTTGGTTGAACTGGCACAGGGAGGCCCTTGTGTTGCCGAGACTCTTCATGCTGTGCTTCTCTTCTCTTTCTTTCCTCTAGTATCTGTATGTTCCCAGGGAGTGCTACCAAACACACTGAAGATGAGAAGAAAACACAAATGAGCCTCCAACGTTTTACAGTCCATTGTGGTTTGGGAATGCAAGGGCACAGACCTGCCATCAAACGGCCAGCATCCTGGGGTATGATGGGCTTGTGTGAGATTGGGGTGTCAGGGTGGCCGAGCGGGCAGAGAGCAGGGTGGGAACCACTGATGACAGCATTTCAGATCACAGTCCTACTCTAAAGAGCTCGCAGCCAAACCAAGGAATTCATTCTAACACAGAACGGGACTTCTAGCTGACTTGTCACCCTCAGCTTAGCATGCATGGCTAACTGGCTTGTGGTTCCTGGACAAAGGAGTGTGGGGGCAGGGGATGAAGAGGAGAGCAGGCAATGTAAGTGAAGTCAAGCTAAGCAGAGGACTGATGGGAGAGATGAGAGGCTAGAAATCACAAGTGAGAAGGTGGAACGGCGGTTAATGAGGAAGTGAAACAGCAGGTATGGCAAAAAGACACTGTGGTTTGGAGGCAGAAGACTGGTGTCTCACCTCTGCCCTTTATGAGCCGGGGAGCCTTAGGAAAGGGATTTACCCCCTTTGAGCCTCCATCTTATCATCTTTATTATTTTATTATCATGATTTTTGTAAAAATTTATTTACTTTAGAGAGAGAAAGAGTATGGTGGGGGCAGAGGGAGAGAGAGAGAGAATCTCAAGCAGACTTCCCACTGAGTGTGGAGCCTCGTGCAGGGCTCGATCTTACAACCCTGAGATCACGACCTGAGCCGAAACCAAGAGTTGGACCCTTAACCGACTGCTCCTCCCAGGTGCCCCCATTCTATGATCTTTAAAATAGAGCCAAAGATAACCGCCGCCCTCCTACCTCACAAGGTTATTGTGAGAATTCAATGGAAACATTAAAACCCATGAGCCAAGACTCATGTCAACACACTACTTGGCCAACTGTGACTATCAAACAAATTTGGTTGAAGAAAAAAAGACGTAGGTGAGCCCACACCAGAATATGAAGAAAAGACGGTTAATCAAAGTAGGCATGAGGGAGCTCAGCAGAGAACCAAGGAATAACCAAATGGCGATGGTGTTGGCAGAGGCATCGGAGTGATTCAAAAACGCAAGAAGAGTGACAGGGTCCAAAGAACGAGCAGCAATGCCCATGCTTGAGAACCTAACGTGTCAGCTAATGTGCTGATGAGTGAGAGGCTGAGATTGGGAGAGGGGTCAGCAGGGAGGAAACCACAGGTGGGAGAGAGAAAGTCAAACCTCAGTTTTAGGGAGGTTGAGGCATAGGTAGGAAGTTGTGTACTGACACCTGCGGTAAGCTCTCACAGGCCAGAGTTGAAAGCGAGGCAGAACGAGGCAAGTTACCTTATTCAGAATTTAGGCTAGACAAGATCTTGATTCAAAATGGTGATCTAAGATAGGGACTCATAGGTTTTTTTTTGGTGAGAACACTTCCATTTATTTGCTCCAAATCCAATTATTTAGTTTAAACTGGAAATTTCATCACATGCAAGGGTGACCAGAGAGAGTCCCATCTCTAACTGAAGAGAAGGCAGGTCAAGCTTCTGTAATTCAGTGTCATGAGAAGTAAAGGGAAGAGTTTCTGCAAGGAGGTGACAACACTGTTCAGCCATTCAGGAAGGGAGCCAGTGAAAATGGAATGATTGTAGTTGATTTAAGGGGTAGAAGTTGAGAGGCAAAGGACAACTAAGGTTGAAAGGGCTTCTCTGAGTAGTCCTTTTGTTCATAGGCAAGATGTTGTTGCTGATGGGCTCAAGGGGAGTGGGAGGGCACGGGAGAGGTGGGAGGGATGATGGATTGCCTACGAACCTATGAAGAATGAGGCAAAGCAGCATGAAACCATTTGTTTGGGCTTTATAGATTTTCTAATAAAAACGTCAAGGTTTTTTCACACCATTTTGAAAATGTCATCAAATGCAAAACAGTTCTCCTTGTGCCAGTGACAAAGGCTGCATTTCCAATGGTAAATTCCAGCCCCAAATGCAATAACAAACTTTGTCAGGTTTTCCTCCAAGTCAAACCAGGGGTCAGGTTTGGTCCAGGGCCCTTCAGGGTGACCTTTGATCCTTCACGGGACCTGACCCCTCCCAATAGGACCTGTAACTTTCCCGGCTGTGAAGCATGTGGGGAGCGATTAAAGGTTAGTGTGAGCCCAGTGGAAATATCCCTAAAACTAGGGAGTACACTTCTGAGCCATCTCTGGGGACTGAAGGGTGTATTTCTGAGTCTCTGAATTAGGTTATTTCTGATATAGCCATTAAAAAAAAAATCTTTCAGTGAAACTTTCTTGCCTCTTCTTCCCCCACCCCTCCCTTATAATCTGCCTGATCCACTTCCTTCAAATTATTATTTTAATCTTCTGAAAGCCCGGCTCTAAGACCTTCGATGGCTCCCCTTTGTCTTTTTTTGGTTTTCATTTTTATACCAGTTTTATTTAACCCAAGAAATCCAAAATATTATCATAGCAAAATGTAAGTCCCATCAGAATGATGAATGGGGTATTTTATATCCTTTCTTTATACTGAGCTTCAAAGTCTAGTGTGCACTTCACAGGTACGGCACATCTCAGTTTGGAAGTTAAATTTAATCAGATATACTTAATTTGTATTTAGCTTTCATAAGATTTACAGTTGTAGCAGAAGATTCACAGACTGGGTTGTTCAAATATACCTTAAAAATTTTCCAGTAACTGAATCAAATACGGGTTTTTAGAGTTGAATTTATACTGGTTAAATTCGAATCAAAATTTAAAATCTCATTCTTCTTATCGCAGAGTAGTATCCCACTGTAGGAAAGGACCCCTTACAGCCCTTTGCCTTTGAAATGAAGTGCAAATGTGCAAATGCCTTAGATTGGCTTTCTGCACCCTAATTCCGTTGCAGCCTTATCTTTTCCAGTTCCCGGGCATGTACCCCGTACTCCAGCTGAATTCGCCCAGGCTTTGTCCCACTCTCACTTTTTTTTTTTTTTTTAAAGATTTTATTTATTTATTTGATAGAGAGAGACACAGCGAGAGAGGGAACACAAGCAGGGGGAGTGGGAGAGGGAGAAGCAGGGTCCCCGCAGAGCAGGGAGCCCGATGCGGGACTCGATCCCAGAACCCTGGGATCATGACCTGAGCTGAAGGCAGTCGCTTAACCAACTGAGCCACCCAGGCACCCCCACTCTCACTTCTTATCTCCAGTGAAATGTCACCCCCTCCATCTTTGCCTATTAAAATCCCATGGTTCCTTCAAGATTTATCTGAGAAGCCACTTCTTCCCTAAAATCTTTCCTGATTTGCTCAAGTGTGATTTTTCCTTTCTTTGGATCCTTTAAGTCACGTTGGTACCTCCAATCAATCCACTTTAACGTGGATTCTAGTCTACTCCCAAATGCTTGTCCCCTTGATGCTGATATAGGAAGCTGTGCCTGACGCATTTTATAGTCCCCTACCCCCACCACCTGCAATGAAGTTTCCTCGAGTTGCCTCCTGTGGGCCACCATGTTTGAGGAAGGGTGGAAGCATTCGGTTCAGAATGAGTTCTTTTTAGGTTCACTTTTGTTGATTGGAAAGAACCTAAATATGGAAAAAAAAAAGAGAAGAAACAAAGAAGAGCGAACAGTTGAGTTCAGTACGTTGGTCTAGTCTAGCACAGCAAGGCTGCTGCCCTTGGACTCTTGAGGATGTCTTCTCCCTCGGCCCAGAAGCAGAGGCCATGAATGGACTAGCATACATGCTGCTTTCCTTCTCTCGCTGCTTTCTGCAGCTCTGATGTAGAACGTTAAAGGACCAAGAAGAAGGAGCAGTTTCTGAAGGACTGTTGCACTCATAGGATTTCTAGGGGGATGGGGGCATGCTCTATACAGTCTCATGGGGTCTCTAGTATGGTCCTGCTCCATACAGTTCCTCTTGGATCTTCTAAGCATGAGGGGTATGAAACACTGGAGGCCCTGACTTCTGAGGATCAAGACAAACAGAGGAATTAAATTCTTTGATTTTTAATAAAAGTACCCCTCTTCTATCTGGAAGACACAGGGGTCAACTCAACAGGCTTGCCGCCCTCTGCTTCCCGGGAGCCACCGACGTGTTGGTGGTCGGGTTCGTGATGTGCAGGCAAGAGTTTGCCAGAAGAAAGGAAGGAAGGAAGGAAAGAAAGAAGAAAACTTTAAGAAGCTTAATAAAGCAGCTCCCAGCTACCGGGTGGAGAAAGGAATCTGCAGGCTATAGGAAGCCACTGCAGGGGTAACTGGCAATGACTTAGTCTGTTAGAATTTTTTTTTTTTTTAAAGATTTAATTTATTTACTTGTCAGAGAGAGACAGCGAGAGAGGGAACACAAGCGGGGGGAGTGGGAGAGGGAGAAGCAGGCTTCCCGCGGAGCAGGGAGCCCGACCCGGGGCTCGATCCCAGGACACTGGGACCATGACCCGAGCCGAAGGCAGACGCTTAACGACTGAGCCACCCAGGTGCCGCAGTCTGTTAGAATTTGATGGCTTAGTCCTAGATCTGCCAGTGGTTTACTGTAGAATCTTGAGCAAGTCCACCTTGAGCTTGAGTTTTCCATCTGTAGATGGGACTGTTGCCTGTCATTTCTGGCAACCTGGCCAGACATTATGACTGTTTTAGCTTCAAGTTGGAGAGAAATGCAGTCCCCTCCCTCCCATCCTTCCTTCCTTCCTTCCTTCCTCCTCCCTCCTTTTCCTTCCTTTC
>NW_023270415.1:13129172-13139992 GCF_011800145.1 Mirounga leonina
TCCTTCCTTCCTTCCTCCTCCCTCCTTTTCCTTCCTTTCTTCCTTTTCCTTCCTTTTCCCCCTCCCTCCTTTTCCTTCCCTCCTTTCTTCCTTTCCTCCTTCCCTCCTTTCTTCCTTCCTTCCCTCCCCTCCTTCTTTCCTTCTGTCCCCTCTCCTCCTTCCAACAAACATTTATCAAGTACTTGCCCTGCGCCAGGAGGATCTAGCAGTGAGCAGAACAGTCGAAGTCCCTCACTTCATACATATGCGAGCAACAGCCAGACAAGTGAAAATACATAATATGGGGTGTGATAAATGCTCCAAAGGAAGATAAAGGTGGGTGAGGGGACAGCCGGCAACAGAGAGCTGTGTGAGACAGAGCCATCTCTCTAAGGCAGCTTCATGCGAGGGAGTGGCAGGGGAGCAGAGACCTGGATGGAAATAAGGGTGTGACCCGGGGAAGCTCCGCGGTCGGCGGGGAGAGCAGAGTTGAATCAGACAGGTGTGCCAGCGGCATGACCCTGGGCGGGGTGATAACTTTTGTGAACCTCCCTTTCCCTGGTTTAAAATAAAACTAACACCTACTTGTCAAAGCGCTTGTGTAGATTAAATGCAATAAGGCATGTGGAGGCTTGGCACGCGGTGGAGACCGGGTGTGGGGTGGGTGCTAGCAGCGAGCGTGGGTGCCCCCCGCGTGCAGTCTGGGTGAACAGATTGGGTGCGCCTCCCACTCTTCCCCCTCAGTCTCCCCGGGTCTCTTTCTCATTCAGTGAAAAGGGGCAACAACACTTGCGCCCTCCTCGAAGGCCTGACAAAGGGCAGGTGAGGGGTCGCAAATGCAACCATGCTTTGCCCCCGCTCTCCGAGGAAGGGCCGCAGAGGACCCGGAGCGCGAGCGACAGGCGGGGCCCCCCCCGGGGACCAGGCGCCTGGGGGCCAGGACTCCTGTGCTCGGACGGGGCCTTTAAAACAACAACAGCAACAACCGCGCGCTTCGGGGGAGCCAGAGACAGATTTGCTAGCGCAAGAGGGGGCTGGGAAGAGAGCCAGTCCCGGGGCGGAGGCTCAGCAGAAGGGCGGCTCCGGCTGACCCCCAGGAAGCAACAAAGCGGCAACACAAACAGGAAGCAGGACCGCTGGTGACAGGATGGGGCCCTGCGAGAGCCGGGAAGAGCCCGGCGGCGGAGGGGCCCAGGGGCCGGGGTGGGGGTGGGGGCGCAGGACCCTCTGGCAGGAGGGCGGGGCTCCCGAGGGAAACGGACATGGCCATTTCAGTCCTCAGGAATGCCCCTCCCTCATTCTCTTTAAAAACACAACAGAAAGAACCTATTTCTGCCTCTTTTGTAATCCTCCCCCCTCCCCCACCTCGGTTGAGAAAGGCTTTTTCTACTTCCCTCTCACCCACTTACACAGCACCTCGTAATTAGTGAAATAGCACCTCATCGCGGGGCCTTGCCATTACCCTGCGCTGCTTCCAGAGTCCCGGGGAAGCAGGGCCTGCCTTATTATTTAGAAAACGGCTGGTAAGGGCATCTAGCAGATGACTGACTCCCAATGAGAACAGGATCTGCATCTAAAATAATATGAGTAAATTGCAGATTGATTCATGGGACAAAGCACCCAGCAGCCCAAACTCCATTCTTTCTTCCCAGTTCCATCTCCTATCTCCTGTCAGTCTCAGAATTGATAGAACAGCCTGGAGCCATTGAACAGAGTTATGTCTGCAATCACCTTTCTGATTCCTGCATATAGGTGCCAATATGTCAAGAGGACCCAGGCAAGGGGACAACAGGGTGGCTTTATTTAGCATTATGACAAGCAAACACTTGAATACCATGGAGCTCATGAGCTTTCCAGCAGCAGGGGGAAAAAAAATTTAAAAAGCTCCTGCATGGGTTGCCTGCCTCGTGCTCCAGTGGCCCAGTACGGAGCAAAAAGGAGATTACTAACAAAAGGTTATTCAGCTGTTCCCCGAATAAACCCAAAGGTACCAAGTATGGACAGAGCAGATGTCAGGAGACTGAGCCCGATTTTGGAAAACTGCCGAGATATTTAGAAATAGCGCTTTCTTATTAACCCAAGCATAATGCTGAAAGTCCTTTAAAATAAAACTTCCCAGATGCCACCTGCATCTGACATGGCAGCAGGATGAATGCCAGTACGTCCACTGATACTGGAAACCCTCTTAAGAAACAGCCTCGACTGATTGTTCCAGCACAAACAAATCACAAACTAATTTATGTATTCCTGCAGCTGCACCCCAGCCGAGGCAGGAGTTGGACCAATTCACAGTTGACTAGTGCTGTCTCATTCTTTGCAGATTTTGGCATTTAACTGTAATTAAGATTTATTGTTCACGAGCTTGCAGGTCAGGGCAAGCATGACAATATGGGTAACTTTTCTGTTTACTAGTAAAATGTCTGGTAGGAGGAAGCCTCAAACCTTCCAAGCAGAACTTGACAGAAATAAATAGCACCTCTTCACTCCGGGACCAGCGCATTACCGATTTTAATCAGACACGAGAGTTCTCCTTAAGGGAGGGCAGGGAGGAATCGCAAAGAGCTAGTGAGCTGTGCTGTTTCTGTTGCTGTTGCACCAGAAGGGTACGGGCCAGAAGCCAAATCAATTATTGCTGATCTTCTGGATTTGGGGACGGGATTGTCAGCTTGGTGTGGGAGGGACTGAGACCTTGATGCCGACAAAGGTTCTGCAGAGACTGGGACCTGCGGGTCTCCACGGCCCCTCCTTGCAACGGAGAGGAGAATCATCGCTCATCTGTCCCCACTCTCAAGGATGCCCTTGGACCAAATCAGATGGCCCGAGGAGGAGGGAGGCAGGGTTCAGCAGTCAGCGGCCACTCACCTTTTACAGTCTGTCTGCCGAGGTCCTGTGCAGGTGACCCACGACACAGTGGGTGTGAATGAACAAACGCTCTGCAAGCAGACAGATGAAGAAGGGCATCTCATCCCACTGGCTTATTAGAAGGCAGAAATGCTGAAGCATAATGTCCTTCAGTTTTCCAGCATCTATAATGTATTATATATTATTGTTTGTCCTCCTTGGAGTATTTTTGTCAGAGCTTCTATAAAATATGAAAACATTACTCACATGGCCCAGAGATCTGGACCCTGAGCTTGTTCTGTTTCTCTTGTTTCCTTTCAACGGAGGCGGGGTGGGGGTGTGGGGAAGGAAACAAAAATCCCTTGCTCTTCACCGCATCATTGACTACAGAATCAAATTTGATATGATATTGTAAAAAGATCTTGTGTCTCACTCTAAGCTGCAAATAATTCCAGTTGTGGCTTACAAAAACCCATACAACACTTTAGGAAAAAATTAAAAATAAGTGAGTGAGAAAACTATGTGTTTCTTGGCATTCTCCTCTCTCATGTTGTCCATTAATGTTGGAGCTACCAGTTCATACGAGTTGAAGAGGGTTGGTTCTGTATTCTGCAGTGATCCAGTAACGTCCCCAGTTGCCTTAATTCGGACACATTTGTTTTCCTCTTTGTTGGAAAAAGATCTCGAGATTCTAAGCAGTATAAGGGCGCTTTTGTTTTGACATTAGGAGAAAGCTATAAAAACAAGCTTCTTCCGCAAAGGTGCAAGGGGGAAAATGGGTGTGAAATTAATTTTAATGGTGGGTAGAGACAAAAATCTAAAAAAGGATTTAAAGCAAACTTCCCACCTGTTTTACCAACTGAAGGTGTTTTATAGTCCTAGATACCAGATTTTTAGTCTTGAGGGATCCAGTTCAATTAAAATGATGCTGAATCATGAAAGAGGAAAATATAATTGAGGGAAGAAGGATTCTAATATTTAGATTCAGTTGTTAGTGATATTTTTAACCACTTAAAAAAAAGCCATTCTTCCATTCCACTAAACTCATAATCATTAGTTTAATTTTCAGAGCTTGCCAGCTTAAGCCAGCATTACTCTGTCCCAAGGACACTTGAGCCAGACCCGGAAAGGTTGAAGTAAGTCTCACAGGGAGCACACTTGACCCTAAACGTAAGCCCGGTTTACCAAGCCACAGAACTTTGATCCTTGGGGATGCTGTGCAAGGTGATCTCGGGAGAACAGCAACCGTCACTCCACAGCTTCTCGCATTGCTGATCTGAGCAAAGCACATTTATAAACTCGGCCTTGGCCGACACGGATGCAGACGGGCATAGGAAAGGACGAGCAGAACGCTGCAGCCATTTCGTGGACAGGACATCACCGAGCCCACTGCTGTTCAGTACAAACAGTGGGAGGAGGAGAGAGGGAGCGTGCAGTGGCTCAGAACAGGTGGGGAGCTGGAGGAGAATCACTTGGCTCTCAGCTGGGGAGGGCTTTATGGAGGAAGCAGGATCTCAGGAGCTGGTAGAATGATTGCAGGAGACAGCTTGCGGAGATGGGATGGGGCAGGATTCCAGGCACAGGGCCTCCTGCCCAGGAACGAAGGAAACCTTGAAGGAGGGAATATGGTGCTTAGTTGAAGGGGCAGTGGGAAAAATTCCAAGGAAGGAAGAGGAGGAACAGGCCATGTAGTAGCAGGGCTACTTGCATGCCCAGGATGCGGGACATCCGCTTCCACTTGAGTGCAATCGCTATTTCCCCATCTTTGCTGAAAACGCTGTTACTCTGGTACGGTCTTTGGCATTTAAGCTTTGTTTTTTAGAATAACATTGTGCCCACATTGGTCACCAGATTCTTTTTTTTTTAAAAGATTTTATTTATTTATTTGACAGAGAGAGAGAGATAGCGAGAGCAGGAACACAAGCAGGGGGAGTGGGAGGGGGAGAAGCAGACTTCCCGCGGAGCAGGGAGCCCGATGCGGGACTCGATCCCAGGACCCTGGGATCATGACCTGAGCCGAAGGCAGACGCTTAACGACTGAGCCACCCAGGCGCCCTGGTCACCACATTCTTAATGGAGTGTTACAAAAAGGAGAGATGATTCATCAAAGACTGCCCGGAATATAGATAAAATGGATCAAAACACAGAAAATGGAAAATAACGCCATGGTTTGCAAAATTTTAAAACGTGTTTCTTAAATTAGAGAAGAGGGGACCACAGGGTAACAATTATTTCCTGAGATAGTAAGAATTGGGAATTCCTTTCATGAGGCAGAGGGTAAACAACAGTTTTCTATCTTTAAAGAAGAAACAGAGATGTCAGAGATTTCAGGTGCTTTAAATAGATATTGCTAAATTATCCTTTAAAAATGGTGTAGGAATATTTATGTCCCTTACCGAGAGCCTGTGTGAGACTGGCTATTCCCCAAAGCCCTTCCCAGAAATAGAAGTTATCAGTACTTATGATATCAGAGGCCAAGAACTGGTATCTCATTTCATCTTGACCTTCCTGGACTGTGAGGAGGAGCGCTTATCTAAATCCAAATCCCCACCTAAATGGAAATGTATGTCTCTATCTAACCTACTCTGACCACTTGCCTCACTTCTATGAATTGCCTGTTCAAACCCTTTGCCCATTTTTCTATTGGGGTCTTTGTCATTTATTATTTTGCAGAAGTCCTTTGTATATTAGGAATATACTGTTAGTATACTGCATATTAGGGATATACCATTAGTAAATGGCACCTTAAGGATGTCCTGTTAGTATCCTGCACATTAGGGATATACTGTTAGTATACTGCACATTAGGGATATACCACTGCTATACTGTATATTAGGGATTTACCACTAGTGCAAAAGAGTGCTCACTCTATTGCACCCTGGCTAGCTTTCAGTAGAACTAATTTACTTAATTTGCCAATATAATAGTCTAAAAGGGAACTTTGATGTTTTTGTTATATTTATTTGCTTAATAATGAGTCTGAAATTTTTTTCATATTTTTATTAAAAATTCATATTTCTTTTGCAAATACCCCCTGGCCTATTTTTGGAGGGAGGTGCCCATCATGTTTTTCTTACTGGTTTATAGGACCTCTTTATAGGATATACACCCGGGGTCTATGATTTATGGCAAATAATTTGTCATACAAATTTTAGGCTCTTTATGTATCCATGCTCTATGAGTGAGTTTTTCTGCTTGGTTTGCAAGAGAACTTTGGGCTCTGTAGACAAGGTGGGGTGGGGAGAAGCGTGTGTTTCAACTCTGGTTTGTGTTTTCCTTAAATTTAAAAATCAAGTATAATTCATTTAATTTCCTTTTGAAGAACACCCCATCTGATCTATATAAGAAATGGTATTTCTTCTTGTAATATGGCTTTGACCACGTACCATTTAACATGGTAACCCTGGCCTTATTGTGCTAAAGGTGCGTTTGCTTAACTTTATAACCTTTGAGCTGATGAATTAAAATGCCTCTGCTTTCTTCCCGGTCTATAGGAGCTGGGAGTGAGGGTGAGGTGGGTGGGGAATAGGGTCCACCAAATAGAGCAGAATACCAAGCTGTAGGAAGGACAGGGAGTAGACTGGATTCTGGCCTCAAATGCCACCAGTATCCTTGTTCCCTTTGTCTCTGCTTCTCGCTGACTTCTGACTTCATTTGATTCTCTCCTTTGGTAGGTTGGCTTTCCTCATATGGCAGAAAACATCTTGCACTTTCAGCCCCTGGAGAGAGGCTGACTCAGTTGTCTTTTAACTGCATCCTACAGAAGGCACTCTCTGGAGGATCCCAGTTGGGTCAGGAGAAGGGTTGCCAGATAAAATATGGGCTTGCCCAAATACATTAGAATTTCAGAGAAACAATTCATCATTTTTAAGTTATAAGTATCTCCCAAAAGTTGCATGAGATATACTTAAACTAATTCAAGTGTATCTGGATATCCTATATTTTTATTAGTTAGTGGCAACCCTGGTCAGGAGTCTGCTTCTAGACCAACTGGCCCAGAGCCAGGGAATTGGTGTTCTGTCCACCTTCACATCAGTTAGTGGTGGCCAGTGGGCTAGATTGTGTCCTCACTGTTGCTCACTTGCTCATGGGTGGGGAAGGGGGTAGTTGCTAGGCTGAGCAGACAACTCTGAGGGCATCCACCATACCAGCCTATTTGGACTAGCTGTTATTCTGCCTGGAACAGGCTTTCTGCTGGATTTCTCCCCTGGCTCTAAGCACCTGATCACATCCCCTACTCTCCAGCACAGTGCCCTGTGATTCACAGTCTCTGTTCCTTTGTGTCGTGATAGAAGCTCCATGAGGAGCAGGATCCTGTCAGGGGCTTCTCCAATGCATTCCGACATTTTATTAAGAGTCTAGCATGAGTTAGGTCCCAGTATGTACCTGGTTGGAAAGAATACAGCCCCAAATCCCCCTATCTGTGACATGGTTTTCCTTTCACACCTGTCCCCCAAGCACCAATCTTGCAGGAGATCTAGCGCTGTTCTCCGGAGGCTGCCTCTCAGAACTTAAACATGCTGAGGACCTGTGTGCTTGTCCTTCCTCTTTGATGGCTTCAGCCTGTGCAAATGTGCGTTCCCCTTTGTGCCTTCCATCCCAGCCTGCCTGGTTACCTCCAAGCCTCACACGTGTGCAGGGGCTCAGCTCTGGGTGTGGGTAGTGAGTCAAGGTGATCTTACCAGCAAGGGAGACCACGTTGGGGCAGATGCAGTGGATAGGACACTGGGTCAAGACTGCAGGAGATCCGAATAAGCTCATCCAGGGAAGCTGCACCCACGACACCCTGGGATGGCTTGCTAACAGATGGTTCCAGAAGGTCAAAGGTATCTAGGCCCTCCCCTTCTGTGCTCCTCTTCTTCCTCTGGTACTCTCCTCCTCTACCCTCTGCTTTTCCAGGATTTGCTCTCCCTTTCTTTCCTCCCATTTCAAGAGCACTTACCGGACACTGGACCCCCTCCTACTCTTTTCTTTTTGTTCATTTTATCGTTTTAACAACCCGACAGTATAGCAATTTGTACTTAAAAAAGGGGAAACATTAGGGAATGAAAAACCTTAAGGAAACCCAGCCAGAGAGTGATGGAGATGGGTTTTTAACCCAGGTCTTCTGACTGCAGAGTCTGCATTCATAATCACCGCGTTATACTGCCACGTAGCCCTCTGCTGATGAAATTTCAGCCCTCATGGTGTGTATATGGATGGGCGGGTAGACAGATATTCGGGGTAGGCGTGACTGTGCGGATACACTTCCAGCTTTATCCATGACCAGACTTGGGACTGACGGTCTCCTTTCCTCTTTCCATCCGTGCCAGGCCCCACCTGCCTGCAGCAACCCTCTGTCACCTGCCTTCATTCTGCCCCTTTGTTTTCCATTCATTACACTGTTAGGTTAGCTGTCTCCTCCCCACATCTAGGGAGGCATTATTACTTTGCAAACAAAACATGTCCTGCTTGCCCTGGAAGATGGGTTGTCTGGAGAGATTTCCTGCAGACTGCTGTGCTCATCCTGGCGCGGGGGTTCTTGTAAACTGCAGTCACAGAGGGTGGCACTTCCTGCCGGAGAGAAACCTTGTCCTCTCCCTGACCTCTGTCTTATTATCCCTTGTCGTCCATCTTGGAATCCCTCTCCCGTGCACACGAAGGCCTTGTCCTGCCAACCTCTGGATGCCTCAGGCAGAGAGAAAACCACAGCATTTGGACATGGCGGGGGACAGACAGACGTTGCAAAGTGGGGTGCGTCCCTGCCTCAGTCCTCACTGGCCCTGTGGCCGATGCACCTGCTGACCCTCCCCCAGAACCACCGAAGACCAAAGCTTGCCACGTTCCTGAGCTCCAGTGTGGTAAATTACGTCGGCAAATAAATAAAGGTGGAAAGAGCAGGGGTTCCTTCCTGGCCCCTTTCTAGAAGCTTCCTGGAATGACAGAGTTCTAATCCCCAGCTGCAGCTGAGAATCTGTTTCAAGGGCTCTGCTTCAGATAATGCCAGCCACAGTCGCTCCTTCCTCAGCTCCAAACTGTATTTTGCCTCTGGCCTGGGAATCTCTCTCTCTCTCTCTCTCTCTCGGCCCCTCACTCCCTCTCTTTCCAGGTTTCAAAAGGGGAAGAGATTGGGAAGCAAATCCAAACCCTGGTTTTTGAGTGGGGAGAAGCCTTTCACACGAAGAAAGAACATACATTAACAGCTCGGAAAACAATGGTAATATTTAATTAACCTTTTGAAATGGCTGATCTGCAAATCTGCACGTGTCAGCTCATCTTCAGAACAGAGGGACCGTGTCTGCCGATGCCAAAATCAACATGCTGGGTCTGTGCATTTCTTCTGTGAGGATTTCGCAGGGGGAAATTGCAAGCCCCCCTTGCCCCCCCCCAAAATCAGTTGTTTTACTTTAAAAATTCATGTGATCCAGCTGCCCTCGTCAGGGTTGGACGTAGCCTGTTGTGCTACACATCTGAGGACCCCAAGTTGAAGCTTGGCTCCCTTCCCTGTCACTGTAGCCGACAGGCTGTGGGCCTCCTGGGGGCCTGAGGGTCAGTTCCGATGACAGCAAAAATCAGCCCGATGCTCTTGGAGCTCTCCCAACACAGCGCATGTCCACAGGACAAAGGGAATTAGACTCGTCTGCAAGTGTCAACTCTCTGGCTTTTTTCGTGATTTTTTTTTTTTTTTCTTTTAAAGGCGGTGTGCTCTCTTAGTGTGAGAAGTCGTGTCATCCAGGGAGCGCTGGGGTTGGCTCATTAAAATATCACCTGGCTAAAGTAAATCAATGTTGATGGAATTGTTGAAGGTGTTCCCCCTCGTGGAGCTGGTGTGTCTTGCCGATCAACCGGTTACTCCCATGGCGGGCTGAATGGATACCCCTCCTTTCTGCTCTGCATCCCATCCCTGCATTAATGAGCAAGGCTCGTAATGTAATCAGAAGCCTGGCTTGAGGGGTGGTGACTAAAACATTTCATTGCCTTTTATCAATAGCAGTAGTAAGAAGAATCAGAGAGGGCAATATTTTGCTTTTGGAGACTTCCAAAAATGAAAGAGTGTGGGCATGAAGAAAATGAACATGGACTAGTTGACTTGTACTGGTAAACTGTACAGATGCACCAATTAAGCAATAAGATGCATTTTGAAATGTTAATGTGTAATAATTGAAGAGTTGAGGAGGAAGGTATCAGTTATATCTAATGATTTGTATTTTGCTTTAATGCATTTTCTGTTGTATCTTGTCTTTGTCATGTTTAGTAATTGGCCTTGGCTGTTCAACCTGACTTTCATGATATGTAGTAGCTTTGAGAGCTTCCAATGTCAGGCTCTTCTGAGAAGCTAACCCTGATCCCTCACCCACTCCAGGATGCATGGGTCTTTACTCTGTGAGAATGGAAACAGAGCAGATCTTAGATTGTGGGGGAGAGCATATCCATCCTGAACACACTCAGGGACCAAAGTCAGCCAAATTGAGAAAGGAGAGCAATGGGAGAGGGAAACTCTGCATGTGTGTAAAACATTCCATTCCCTTCCGCTATCTGCTCTCCCCCTTGAAAAAGAAAGCTCAGTTTCAGGAGGGAAGTAGAAAAGGAAGCAGAACGGCAAAATGTAGAAAAGTGAGGACGGTTTCCATACGGGGCTGCCACCCATGCGGAGCACTGTTCCATCGGACCACCGGACTGGAGACGCGAGTGCGTGAAAGTCACATCCAGACTCCTGAGAGCATCAGATCGCGGAGCCGGGAAGGAGCTCCATATACGGCCTGTTTGAAGTAACCTGATTTCTGGCCTGGGCGTGTTTAAACCACCCAGAGCTAATACAATATGGCAGGCAGGACAATTTCTCAGTAAGGAAATGCACGTGGGGTTGATATTCTGGGGTCCCTCAGTCCAAACAAAGTGCCTTATGTATCGGCCATCACACAAAGAGGCTTAATCCAGCTCTCAACAGATTTATCTTGGGGAAAAAGCCTCTGGGCTCCTTTCTAGGGAGGAGCCTCTTCACCAAGGCGCCCCCCCCCCCC
>NW_023270415.1:13140092-13241067 GCF_011800145.1 Mirounga leonina
CCCCCCCCCCCCCCCCCCCCCGGCTCCGACATTCAAAACTAGAGGCCACCAAAAGGCAATGTGAATAACATCGACATTGATGACTAGTGCTGGTGGAAACACCTCCCCGAAAGCCAAGGGACTTTTTGGATGTCCCACTGATTCATGCCTGTCTAATTCCCTGGGCTGCTCAACTATCACATTTAGTGATTAGCTCTCTTGAAAATCTACGTTGACTCCCAGGAGGTGGGTGGGTGAGGGGGAGAAAACTGTATGTGCATACATAAAAGCCGAGCCTGTGTAAATGTGTGTGTGCGTGTGTGTGCGTGCGCTTGCTTGTATGTGCAAGTGATGAGAAGCTGAGGGTCTGAGCAGTTTTCTGAGATTCCCCAGAATACGGAAGGCTTGTGGTGCATATGGGAGAACTGACAAGTATACCAGAAGGTGAGGAAATGGCTGGAAGCAACACTAATGCCACTCCATCTGGAAAGAGGGGTACTGTTTAGTACGTCTGGAAAGCATTATTTCTGCAAATAGCTCAACCTCTATCAACTTTCAGGCAGGGATCCCGATCTGCTGCCAAAATGAGATCTCCCTGATGGCTGTGTGGCGGGAGAGGCTGAGCAAATGAACTAACAGCGGAAAGTAGGAAATGTGCAGAGATGGCAGCCGGCAAGGTACCACGCAGCAAGCACCTGCCTCTCTCCAAAAAGACAGCCGGGGCTTCACAGCGCATTAGGGCCAGGGCTGTGCTCGGGGAGGGCTGAGCCTGGTGGGATTTGGGGCTCACCAGCCATCTCCGACAATTTCCCGCCATTTTTGGGCTCAGAAAAGCCCCCAGTACAGTTAGCCAAATGGCTTGCCTGCATTGATTTTTATACCCGTGGGTATTTTGAAGGAAATTAAATCCATGTGTTTCTGATTCAGCTGCCATTAGCACATGAAAACGCTGTTTTGTGAGAGTTATGGTATGCTGTGGGTGCCTTCGCGCAGCGCTGCTAAATGCCATAAAACCGTCTAGCCAGACACGGAGGTGCAAGGAGCCGGGTGCGTTCTGCTATACGCCATTTCCCTGCCTATCCAGAAGGCAACATGTTTTTGTCATTTGCATCCTTTCTGAATGTAGCACAACACGGTTTCTCATGCCTGTTAATCATCTATCATTTCCAATTTGAATGAAGCCGTGTTAGTGTGGATGATGAGAAATTGCCTTTAACCGCGAATAGCTGGAGGGGATTCATATTCAAACAGCCACAAAGGCTGGCATGGGTCTCCAGGTCTATGGGTGGAGAGGCCGGCTCTAACTTGTCCCGGGACGGCCCACGCAGCTTCTGGGCCGCGGCACCTAGAAGCAGGTGAGCTTGAGCTGGCAGCGGGAAAGAGTGGGAGAGCCCTGACCTGGGACTAGGAGAGGAGGGGGGCTCATTCTGGCCCCACTGCTTGCCGTTTCTGAGCTTCCCCTGCAATGATCATTGGGTCAAAGGCTATTGGTTTAGGGCCATTTCTAAGCTTGACATTTTATGATTAAAAACTGGCCCCTAGTTGTCCTTAGTTCTCATATTCACTGATGATTGCATGTATTAGGTCCCTAGAATGTTCTAGTATGTTTCGTGCTCAACACTGAGGACACACGATGAAAGGCATGTTTTTGCCTTTGGAGGGAGGAGGAAGGTAAGGGGACTAATTTACAGAGTATCGACTGTGAGACTGGCCCAGTGCTAGGGGCTTTATTTGCCAATCTCATGTCATCTTCACAAGAACATTCCAAAGTTGGCATTATTGTCCCCATTGTATAGATAGATTTGCCCTAAGGATCAGGAAGATTGGATACTTTGTTCAAGGACACAGAGCTTGTTGATAGAAGAGTTGGGGTGTAGAGTTTCTTATCCCTGACCCCAGAGCTCAGTTATCTTCCCTCCTTACTATTTCTTACAGTTTCATGTGATCGGTGTTAAATATATACGTATAATACATAATATTTTTTATTTGGAATCACGGAGGACAGAGTGCCTCATTCTGTTTTGGAGATACCGGGGGATTTCACTGAGATGATATTTGTGTCAGCTTTTAAAGGATGAGCAGGGGTTGACTGAGTGGGGATGGAAAATGGGTTGGAAACGGCAGAAGGAATGGTGTGCACAAGACACAGGGTGAAAAGGAGAGCGAAGTGTTTCAGAAGCCGAAAGTCTGTCACCTACCTCATTTCTGCCACACTAATTAATGTCTAAACTGCTGATAGTGTCCAGGGCACGTTTCTCCCGTGGACACACCTATATCTTGATTGGATACTGTCTTAATGGAAAGATAAGACCTCCAATCTTTTTTGACCTCCGGTAGTCTCACCGTTCCATCTTTATCAGACTCCATAGGATGTCATCTTGGAGAGCAGATGACAGTTCCAGTGGTTTGGTTGACTTTGACTTTGGTCAACCTTGACTAACTCTCAGCAGAGGAGGGGTTCCCTAAATCTCCTTCCACCCACATTATCATCAAAGATGTTTTGCTCTTCACTTGCAAAGGAGAAAGCTGAAAGCACAGCTGGTGGCAATTCCGCTTTGAATTCAGAGGTTGTGGAGCAAACGGGAAATTTCATGCTGCAGCCGCGGTGGAGGCCGACTGAGGTTTCGCAGCTTACGCGCTGTGTCCACAACCTGCTTCCCATGAAATTGCCCACAAGTGTGGACAACCTGGGAAGCCACAGCTGAGCTGCTTGTCTAAGAGGCTCCCTGGATTTCCTAACTAGGCTTGATCCAACGATGAATAAAACCACATTCTCCTAGGTCCTCGACTGGTCGAACTTGCCCTGCCTCCTATTGCCATAGTCAGGTTGCTTTCAAAAGCAGTAATAGAGGCAGTCCACTAAGAGCTGCCTTCTCCGTCATGAAGATCTCAGGAGGTCTCTGGACTCCTGGCCCGGGGCTGTGCTGGGCTCCTGATTGAACAAACTTGCTTACTTTGGTCTAGAATTTAACTTGTGGCTTGAGTGCCTTAGGTGACATGTGTCTGTGCTTTTAGTAATGTCTAAACTCATCCTTCTGGTGTGGGTGTCAGTCAGTTGTGAGAATCCAGCACTGCATTTAGACTTAGGGGACCTACATCTAGGTCCAGAGTCTTCTCCTAAAAAATAAACTGCATCATCTGTTAAATGAAGAGGTCAGACCAGATAATGGCTAACGGCCCATCTGGTTTTTAAATTTTCTGATTTCTCTTGTTCTAGCTGTGCTAGAAGTTAAAAACCTCTGTTTGCTCTCATTCAAAGACAATCTCACTCTCCCAATATCATTCTAAAGACTGTTTTAGTTTTTACATCCCCATCCTAGCTGTCTCTTTTTGATCCCCAAACAAATCCTAATTTATTTGGTCTTTTCTCAGAAGGACAATTTCCCAAACATATCATCATCCATGTGTACACGAAACTCTTTGGGACTCTCTCCAAGGTCTTTACATCACACTTCCAAAGAGAATATCAATATTGGGGTTGTGTGTCTGGGTATGGATAGAGTCGGTTTCTGCCTATCTAAACCTTGCTTCTGTGAGAGCTAAACCATGTCAGGGAGTTGCAGCCCACTATCTTCTCCAGTTGGGGTCTTTTAGAGTACAGGCAGCATTATAAGTGTTATAAATATGGCGGCCAACAGTGAACAACCTGGACCCATTCCCCTCTTGGCTTGTGTAGAGAGAGGGCAGTCAGGTGGTGTGGAGACATTGTTGGCAGGAATCATTGCTCCCTCTATTTGGGAATGAAGGACCATAAATGGTGGCTGCCTTCCAAACTGCCAATAAATAAGTAAATATAGAGTGTTGACATTGGTCTCCCTGCCAAACGCCAGGCTGCTTCTCTCCTCATCTTGGGGGAGACGAAAGAGAGAAGGGTTATTGAATAGGCTGTTGAGAAGTAGCCTCCGTTCTACTTGGAATCTTTCCTCCTTTTAGAAACCTTTCAATCGGCTTTCTGGTCCTTTTTGGGGAGTGAGACAATTCTGTCAAACATGAGATTGTGTTAGCTTATTCATAATAATTATCAGCGATAGGGTGAAATGGAGCTGCTTCTAGGGATGACTGTTGTCGACAGATACTTAGGCTACATACGGAACAACTACTTAGCCCCTGAGAGGGTCTGTGTTTGGCGTGCAGTGATCAGGGGGAGAAGGGAAGATGGTTGAAGGTGCTGCCAAGCACACACCACGCTGGCGCTCTGGGGCTCAGTTTCCTCTCCGTGCACAGACCCACAAGGTTTTCAACCTCTGCCTTCGGAATTAGAGGATTTCGTGCACTGCGCAGTTAAAAGTCAGACAAAATGATGGTGGTGCTTCTACATAAGAAAGACATCGAGAAGAAATATCTTGTTTACCTTTATATGCCTAGTGCTTAACACGGTGCCAGTCACATCAGAGGCACTTAATAAATATTTGTGGAATGAATGGATTAATTTGGAGACCTTTGCTTCCTGTCTGCTGGGATCTACTGGCTATTCCTGTATTTTGACTTACTCCAGAGCCACACTTCCAGGATGTCTTAGGCTTAAGATTTGGCTCTTTTGGATACTCCTTTCGCTATCTACTCATGTACAGCTTTTTCCTCCGTTGGACCCTCACCACCAGCATTGTGCAGGGCTCCTCCTCTTCCTCTTCCCTTTCCCCTTCCCCTCCTCCCCTTTTCTCCCCCCTTCTCCTCCTCCTCCTTCTTCTTCTCCGTATCATTTCACCACTTTCCTCTTTTCTTTGAAAAATTTCACAACCCTCCAGTATAAACAGCTCACAAAATTGGAGAAACCGAGGAAAGAGAAGGCAAGGAGCTAATGGAGGAATGAATAGCACCATAACCTCTCTTTTCTGAAGACCCACGGAGGTCTGGTCTCCTGGGCAGAGCCACTAGTCTTAAAGGGCAATGCACACTTCAGTTTTCCACTATTGTTTTGACAGCTGAAGTGCAAAGGAATTAACTCTTTGAATCAAAGTCTTCTACAGTTTGATGACTGCTTTTCTTTAAAGCGTGACTTATTATCTACCTATGAAGGTATCGTGTGAGGGTATATTCACATACACTGACATTGGATAGTATGGAGTTGTTGACTAGTTGAGAGATTACTGCTTTCCCTACACATTCTCATGGCATCTGAATGACCCAAGAGTTCCTATTTGCGATTCTGAGATTAAGACTTTCAGGTAATTAGGGAGATTCTGTTTTCTAAGAAAGGCTCATCTCGTCAGAACTCTGGTTCCAAAGAACTGTGGCTTATTGGTGCGGACGTTTCAGGGGACAGCGTTCCATTTAGGGGCTGGGGTAGTTTAAGGGTCAGCCTTTGCCATACCATATCAGTAAAATTACATAAATGTACCACTTAACATGCTTCCACATATTTTTAAGATTATAATAAGCATGTCTGTATCAATGAAGAGACATAAGCCTGCATGATTGTTTTTTTTATTTTCCACCTAGGGTCCTTAAGATATTTTCCCTATTTATATTTTTAATTGCGTGGAAGTACCCGGAGGCTTAGTATCAAAGGAAGAAAGTTGTAAAAATGGAATAAATAAATAAATAAAAATTAAAAAAAAATCTGAGTTAGTGATGTCTGACTTCCTCTATTCATGTTATTGCTACTCTTGTTGCTTTTTGGTTTTTGTTTTGCTTCTTGACTGTTGTTGTTTTCCACCAAAGCTGTCATTTATCGTGAGAACAAGAGCAGCTATGTGTTGATTTTTCTGGATTCTTTTTGGATACTATCCCAGTGCTAATGAAGGCCCTTCCAAAGTGCTAAAGAGCGGGTGCCAAAATCAGTTATGCTGAAAACAATAGAGAAGAGTGGTGCACAGACAACATCTCTGTCCCCATATATGTGCACACACTCACAGATATTTGAATTAATACTTGTGGGTGTGCAACTCCCTATGTTTGTGCAGACATACAAGCACATTTTGCAAACACAGAGTGTGTGCGTTGGAGCTACGCTGAAGAGACTGTGGGGCTGCATTTTTATCAAAGGACTTTTTACATCTGCTTGCAGAAAATGTTCATGGATCAAAGGATGAACAGAATTCCTAGATTTTGCAGTGTCCCAATTTGTCGGTCGAGAAGTTATTCGAGGTGTACATTTACCAACTTAAAACACTGAGATGCGAATATAAAGATTGTTAGGATCTTCATTGTTTTATCATGAAATGAGGATTTTACTTCAAGAAGCACCTGGAAAGTGCTTAGCTTAGGTTTAGCTGTTGTGCTAAGATTAATAAAATCTTTACCATTGGTCTTTGAGTTCTTCTGAGGTAGTTTACAAACCTGAAAAAGGGGGACAATGTTGTAGCTGGGGCTCTCCTCTTCTCTCCGCCTCAACAGAGTCTCTTTGCCTTTCTCCCAATGTGTAATTATTCTCTCCTCAATTTGTTTACACAGCTTGGAGATGGGGACAGAGTTCTCTGGCGACCGTGCAACTGAGTGCAATCACCCTAAAGAGAAGCATTTAGAAGCTATAAAACCTAAATGCCCTGCCATGCATCATTACATCAGTTATTCAAAATTAGTAAATTAAATTAAATAATCTCAAATAACTTGATTTCGGGGCTCTAAAATTTCATCTTTATGGTGCCCAGTACTCCATTTCCTTTATTATTATTGTTCATCAAGTAGAATTTATGTTTTTTATGAATCAAAATCCTTGCCTGCCTCGCCGGCCCAAGCGGCTGGCGGCTGGGTAGGAGGAGTCGGTAGCTTGGCGCGCCACCTGCCGGCTGATTCGGGCACAGCGGCCGGCCCCGGACTTCCCACCAGTTCCCAGGGTGGCCACGGCACTCAAGTCACTGTAAAAATCACAGACAGGACGACGCTCTCAGCGAGTGTGCTAACGGCTCTCTTGGGTTTTGTCGTTGTGGGTCAACTTGAAGTCGCGGGGACAACCCAGAGAGATTTGCTGTTGAGGCTGGAGGAGTGTTTTCTGCGGCTCCCATTCTTCCTTAGTAAAGGCCAGATGATCTAATCAGACGGCTGTTTACCCGACGGATCTGGGAGGCCAGGTTCTTCATTACCAAAAGCCATTCTCTGCTCATGCATGTTCCCGTTTGAAGAGGACACTGATGTTGAGAGACAGTGGCGGCTGGTGCCAAGACCCCATTTTCTTTAAAATGCTGAATTTTGCCATGTGTTGCAGTTTAGAAAGTAGTTTATTTGTAGGCAAATCCCCCCCCCCCCCCAACACTTCTGCAGTGGAGTTGAATTCTGGCATGGCTGGGGCAACTGCAAGCCATGCGTTGTTTTAGAGGCTGGTTTAAACGTACTTTCCATTTAATAGTTGCATAACTAATCAACTGTGTGTGTTTCAGGAGGGAAAAGTCCTTTCGAAGCAGCGTTGAAATCTTCCTCATTCCCAACTTTTCTGACACCTTTGTTTAATCTCTCTTGCTTCGGTAAAGTTGTGGAAGGGTGCCATTCACACGCTTTCACACAATTTTAAGATCCAGGCATCCCGACTAGGCATCCAGGAAGTTCCTTTTCTCCGGTAGGTTCCCAAAGCAGAGGACTCAGAGTGGGTATTTGGGTGTCTGAGAGCGCCTCCCAATTTGTCAGCTGTCTCCTCTCCCTCCACGCCCCCCCCCCCACCAGTCAAATGGCTCAACATAGCAACAGATGGTGTTTTAGGCTTTTTGCTGAGTTTGGGATGGTCTATTTTGTGCTTTTTCAGGAAGATTTCAACAGTCAATCCACTCTGTTATTAATAAATTCAAACGAGATATTAGAACCTTCTTTTAAAAATTGATTGAGCTTACTTTACCGGGTCCCATGGATCAAACAGTGGTAAGGTGTTATCCCCATCTTCGGAAGGAAGTCTCCTTTCTCTCCTTAGCAGGAAACCTCTCTGCCTCCCTTGTAGCACTATTCCCCATTGCTTCTAAGCATGTTCTTCAGATCTGGGTACAGAGAAGAAGTATAAGGGAAAAATTCGCCAGATTGGGAACAAAAGCACATAATTTATAGTTCTTTTGTGTGGGCTAGGTTACAAATCTCTGAAGATTAGAAGACCACTTTATCTTTTGAGAAAGAGTCAGACCTAAGTAATATTGTTCATTTGATTCAAGAAAAGCAGACTGAGGGGTGCTAGATGGTCTCGTTACTGAGTTTGCATTTAATACAGAAAATCCTGTTCTTGAAGGACTGCCTAAGAGGTTTCCCCTTTGCCATTCAGCGGTGTGAGGAAAAACCAAAGACTCTTTTGTCAGGTGGTTCACTTTCCAGGTGGAACCATCTTTCCTTCATCTGGTAACCGAAGGCAAGCTCTTCTGAATACCCCGGCCCTCTAGTCCATGTCTTGTTGGTATTGTTATCATTAAGATGGCTTTAATGGCTAGGTCCCTGTGGGAGTGGTCCTGCTTTCGTGCCAGGTTCTGCAAGTCTTGGCCAAGCAGCCAGCGCATGATTCCAGGAACCCTGTCCTGCACTTAGCACCTGCCCCTGGGTCTCTCCCCCATTAGTCCTGTGGTTTTCTAGCATGGGTCAAATACAGTATTTGGTGGGTTTCTAAAAACTCTACTGAGTTTAAAAGAGTTGGTAAAGAAACACAGGCATGGACTAGTTTCCCCAAACCCAATTGTTAATTTGTTTGTCTTACTCTTTCATGGAGAAACCTCAAAACAAAGCATCTAAAAGGTTGTGCTATCTGACATCGAAATACCTTCAGGAAGGTGTTATGGGCCGAATTGTGTCCCCCCCACCAAATTCACCTGTTGCAGTCCGAACCCCTGGTACCTCAGAATGTGGCCGTATTTGGAGACAAGGTCTTTACAGAGGTAATTAAGGTAAGTGAGGTCATTAGGGTGGGCCCTAATCCAATTGGAGTGGTGTCCTTATAGGAAAAGGAGGTTAGGACACAGTCATGCACAGAGAGAAGACCATGTGAGAACACCAAGACGATGGGCATTATTTACACGCCACAGAGAGAGGTCCTTCCTTCAGAGTCCTCAGAAGGAACCGATTCTGTCCACACCTTGACCTTGTACTTCTTGCCTCCAGAACGGTGAGATGATACATTTCTGCTACTGTTTAAGCTGCCTGGTCTGTGATCCTTTGTTACAGCAGCCCTTGCAAACTCATACAGAAGGTGAGAAAATTCATTCAGCCATCGGTGTAGTTTGGTATTCCAGAATGACTTCCGTGATTTGGAAAAGCCTCAGGCTCGTCTTCCCTTGCAGGAGAATTGGTGTGTTTCTTGGTGGCAGGGCTCCACGGTACACAAAATGAGGCCCCTGGAGGTCTCCAGCCTGGCCCTCACGTAACTGCTGAATCCTGGAGAAATCATAAGGTAGAACTAAAGTCTGTGGAGCATTATTGCCATATGTAAACCCTGGTTAACATTGGCTTCATATGTCTGGGCACAATAAACGCTTTCAGGCTGAAATGAAAACACTTTAAGAACACAGTGCTTTAGGGGCGCCTGGGTGGCTCAGTCATTGAGCGTCTGCCTTCGGCTCAGGTCAGGATCCCAGGGTCCTGGGATCGAGTCCCGCATCGGGCTCCCTGCTCAGCAGGAAGCCTACTTCTCCCTCTCTCACTCCCCCTGCTTGTGTTCCTGCTGTCGCTCTCTCTCTCTCTCTCTGTCAAATAAATAAAATCTTTAAAAAAAAAAAAAAAAAGAACACAGTGCTTTATGTGTTTCTTTTGCAGACCCTAACAGGATTTTGAACAGAGTTAAGCTCTGTGGGCCTGCAAATTCAATCCCCAGGTACTGATGCACCTGTCTATGTCAGCTGGACAGACGGCTCAGGTAAGAGCTTTTGGCTTCTGCCCCGAAAAGTGAGGCCTTCATCCATAAATGCTTCTTAAGGACTTGCCCGATTCATCTTCTCATCCATGCAGCTAGCTGTTTTTCCCAGGGATCTCTTGGTTAAATGCTTCATTCTTTGCTGGATGCCATGGGCATTGAGTTTATCCCATACGGCGTTCATAGTAACGCCCCAGAAACTACACTCGTTGCAATCTGGGGGACACAGGAAACACAGAAACTGCTCTGGTACATGCAGTGGATTTGGTTTAGTAGACATGAGAAAACAAGAAAACAACTTTCAGCTGGATTTGTGGGGTTATTTTTTTTTCCATGTTAGTGAAAAAACATTTCAAAACCAAGTCAAATCACAAGAATTCCGTCTCCCTGGAAAAGATTGTAGAGCATTTTTATTTTTATTTCCTTTAGTGTGCCTCACTATATAACCCTGGCTTATACAGTCCTGAAACCTTTTTGTGGAAAAGTGGATAAAACTCAAAATGAGTCTCAAAAGGGATGGGAAGGCAAGAGAGATGTAGAGCAAAGAAACGCCTTTTGCATGGGCTTTTCCGAAAGCTCAGTAGAATTTTAAAAAATCAGGTATTGTTATTAGTGTCGCTTTAAGAACCTGTAAGGTTACTAATGGATACAGGTCATGGTGACAGCCTTAAATAAACCTTCAGTAATAAACAAATCATGTTGCATTTTCATGAGATTGCCATCATCTTGTGCCTGTTCCAATAGGGCAAAGAACATATGAAGGAAATGAGCATGATAGATCGTATATATCATGCTGTCACACCCATGAGTGAGACAAACAATATCTCAAGGAGACTCACACTGTCTTCCTGATAAAAGTCAACGATGATGCACATTAATATGGATCCTGTACTTTACAATAAACTATTCACTACACACACGCACACACACACATACACGCTCACTGTGGAATAAGAAAGAATTCAGTAGATGTTAGGTATTTGCTCTTGGGATTTGGGAATTAAATACAGAGAGGGCTAATCAAATGTCCAAAATTGAAGTGGACTTAATAAAATGAATAAAATGAGTCATCTAACTCATAATTATATATGTATGTCACCTTTGCTTTGGGTCCATAACTCAAGACCCCACATAAATTAAGTTTATAGTTTGACCCGTTTAAAAATAACTCTCTTTTGCTGTTGAGATCTTTAAGGTCAAGTTCAAGAAGTGTCAGCACTCCAGTGATTTACCATTTTGGGTTTCCTTTCTGAATCTCTTTCTCCAGCATTGGTGTGTTGCTTCTCTCTCCACCATTTGCGCCAGAGAGCTGATGGGCTATGTATATTTACAGTATCCATTGTCTGGTAAGAATATGACAAATATCTGCATTGTTTTTCATTTTTCACTTGTCATCAGGGTATTTGAGGTGATACACTAAATAGACTCATACGAAGTCCTAGGACTTAACATACCATTTCCTTCACAGTAATCTGAGTCTAACGCTCACATTTTAAAATATGATTTTGTTTATTGGTGAATCGATAAGGTGTGTTAAGCAATCAAGAGAGTATTTTCATGGTTTAATAGAAAAGATCCCGATGTTTTTCCTATCTGGATGGTCCTTGAGATGAATGTGGTGTAAATGAACGTATGATCCATTTCACCGCTACAGAGGCAGCTCAGAAATCTTTACGTGTATTGATGGGCTAACAGCTGCAAACACAAGGTGACATCTTTAAAGATAAGGACACTGAGGTATTGATTAGACAAATCTATTTGGCAAGGCAGCAGTGATGTATAGATAGGGGACAGGGAGAAACTGTGAAGACATGTATTTGAAAATACCTTGCACAGTTCATAAATTATTATAATAAAGGCTCTTCCAGTGGCTTAAGGATCCAAGTACTATGAATTGATTGTTAACATTTCACTTTAAAGATAGATTAATTAATTAATAATAGGTTAATGAAGATGATTAATTAAGGTATATTAATTAATATGCTAATTCTTATGAAAGTACTGCATATATGACATCAAAATTCACACTGAATGAATTCACTATGAGTGGGATAATGGTAACGAATACCTAATAAACTAATAACAAGACGTTTAGAATTTCGAGCATTCAAGTACTGAGGGTGGCAAATTCATGGCCCCTGCTGAGGTGTCAGCCTGATTCTAGAGGTTCTGCAATCTTTCAGCATGAGTTTCCCTGATGATCTGAGATTTCTCCACTGGCCATTTTGCTTCTGTTGGGTCAGGTGCAGCTGAGAGTGGTGTCTAGGTCTTCGGCCCTTCGATAGGGGCTGGCTGTTCCATGAGTCTTCTGAGCAAACTGTTACCAAAGCAATGCTGATGAGCTGGAGCAAATCACTAGATGCTGGTTAACTAAAGCCTTGCAAAGATTCCCGAAAGGAGGTTCTGCTCTTTGGTTGATCTTTTTGATCCTAGCTGTGGTCTAAGTTTACTGTGTCCTGGAGCTCACTCTGAGACGGAGAGAAGTGGAGGGACTTCCCCAAGGGCACACACCTGTATATCCCCAGTCCAGGGTCCTTCCTTCTGGCCCTCCAACAGGGCACCTTGACTAAGCTGTGAGCTGGGGCTGAACGGTGGAAAATGCAAGAGTGTTTACCATCCAGTAAGACAGTGAATGATTGGAGATACTTTATGGATGGGTTAATTTCCTGCCCTAGGACAAGGGCTCTTGCATAGCATTAGAATTCTGGGCCTGTTTCAGTAATTCAGAATCATTCCTACTTGGCAAAAAGCAAAGACCTGAGACCTCGGAGCTGATTGTTTGCTTATGTATTCGGTAATTCACAAATCCATGAGAAAAACAAGAAATGAAGTCTAAATATCAAATAGCTTCTCTCTTCTCCCAGTATCTAAGTAGAACCCTATTTGAGAAGCCAAGAGAAGTCAAATTGTTTTGCATGAGAAAAGACCAGGAGTTGGGGCAAGCCTCCAAAGGGAGGCAGGTAAGAGCTAAGGAATTTGGAACTGCTGCTCTGAAGAAGGAAATCCTAAGGAGGACTTTCAGGAAATCTTGCTGTGTGCTTTGTGATGTAACCCTCCTCCCCACCCCCCTTGCCACCATCTCCAGGATTGTTGCCTAAAGACTCACATCACTGTTCAAGGCTTTTGGAGACAGTGTTGCTTTGAATACGACACTGTGGACAGACTGATCACGAGATAACCAAGCTTCATGTGCTCTACCTTTAATTAAACTTTAATATTTCAAGCACTATGCTAGTGTCTAGGGATAAAAAGTGACTACAACCCCATTTCTGCCCTCACACCTGGGACAAAAGGAGAGGAGGCACTTTGGACTTCCATAGTGAACTATCTGGTTAATGTCTGTTTCTCCCACTAGACTGTAAACTTTATGAGGCAAGAACCAAATCAGTTTAGTTCGTAATACCTGAAGGATAATAGATTTTTAACAATATTTGTTAAATGCGTGAGTGTTGTATCCCATTCTTAGGGCTGTTGTAACAAAACACCACAAGCTGGATGATTTAAAACACCAGACATGTATTCTTTCATGGCTCTGGAGGCTAAACGTCCAAAGTCAAGGGTCAGTAGGGTTGGTTCCTTCTTGGGGGCTCAGAGGAAGATTCTGCTCATGCCTCTACTCCTGGCTGACTTTGTCTTAACTGATATCTGGAAAGACCCTATTTTTAAATAAGATCCACATTCATAGGCGCCAGAGGTTAGGATGGCAATATATCTTTTTTGGTGAGGGTGGGGGAACACAGTTCACAAGTGGTAAATATCATGAGTGCGTTTTTGAGATGAATACTTTGGTGAATCGTTACCCAACCCCGTTTGGACAGGACAATCTCCAGCACCCATATTCGTATCCATGGAGAAGTGGACAGGGGCTGGACTGGGAGAAGTCTAGGGCATGCCCCATAGAGCTCCTGTGTCTTCTCTGTTGATCCTGCTTCTCACTTAGACTCCTGGCCAACCCCCACCCGCTCCCTTCTTGCACCCCCAGCCCCCATCTGCTTGTCGCCCTCCTCTGTTCCCCTGGCATGACCTTTCCTTTCCTGCGTCTGTTTCTGCTTCAATTCTTCCTTTGGTAATGGTGGCTCAGAGGAGGGTAAAGAGGCAAAGGGGCTCACTCTTCTTCCCCAACTAATGGGTTCCATACAGATGGTTCCAGTGGCCAGAAGTAAATGCCATGGGGCCTGGGGACCTTGCTCTGGCCCAAGCAGTCTGATTAGGAGAACTACAGGAACATAATAGCTAATGTTTATCCAGCACGTACCACATGCCAAATGTCGTGCTAAATGCTTTCTGTGTGTCTTGATACAGCCCTTTGAGTCACAAGTCAAGTTATGTCCTCAAGGTTGTCTAGCATATCAGAGATGGGTTGAGACTTTAACCCAGTTTTATTTGTCACCATCGTTTGACTCTGAACCTCAGGTTCTCAAGCAGCCCTGAGGTTCCACCTGGCACCCATGAGGGTGTGGCCTCCCTTTGTGTCTGGTTTCCTGCGGGGCCCCAGCAGCCATACAGGGAGACTGGGTCAACTGTGAAGGAGGGACCGAGGGAGGTGGGGCAGGGAGAGCAGTCCCTGGGACACAAGTAGAAGTCAAACGTGTCACTTCTGGGCTGAGGCTTTTAAGAATCAGGGATGCCTTTACCATGCTTTCCCCCATCTGCCAGTAGAGGGAAGAACTTAGAGTTGAAAGGAGGGAGCTCTTGTTTTGCTCTGGGTGAGACATATATTTTAATTGTGTTAAGCCACAAAAATGTTAGTGCTTATTTGTTCCCTTAACTAATACGGGCTGCAACACAAGGAGGAAGGTCGGGGTGATTTTAGCTCACACTTGGCTCCGTCAGTGTGATTGTAAAGCTCCTATAAGTCAGAGTAGGCTCAGTGACAGGTTTTTGGGAGGGAAGTCCCTCTTAGACTCCCTCCCCTCCATTGAAAGGTATTTGCATCGAAGGTCTCCTTGCAGGGATCCCAGAAAGCACTGGAATCCTCAGTGAAGCCCAAGCATAGCCCAGCCTCAAGATCTAGCTCTGGGCCACCCATTTGGTAGCAGACCCACTGTGCGTGCCTGGCAGGGGAGCCCTGAGCCAACCCCAAGAGACTCATGCATATGTCTACATCTAGACTGGAGCACTTACTACTACCAGGACTGTGGTTTTAAAACATTTTATTCAGAAATAATTTCAGCCTTATAGAAGAAATGTTCCTTGCCACAGAACTTAGATCCTCCTTGGGGGAGAAGGAAATGAGAAGGCATGGGAAGTGATGTCTGAATTGACTGAGTACCCAAAAGGGACCGAAAAAACCTTAAAATTGACTAAATTATCGTGAAATTAGCAAGGCTAAATTTTTCAACATCAGTGGAAATGGGGAGCTCCAGAGATAGCTAAGTTTGATTATGGATCAATAAATGGGACTATATCTTTGCACACATGGGTGTACTTTGCACATTTTACATTTATCCTTCTACAAATGTAGTGGCTAATTAGTGTGGGGTAAAGTCCTGCTCTCCTTCTGGGGCTTTTAGAATATCTTGACAAAACAGGGGTGCCTGGGTGGCTCAGGTCTTACTAAAGGGGAGTTAATTTTTTAAAAAATTTTTGTAGGGGCGCCTGGGTGGTTCAGTCGGTTAAGCATCTGCCTTTGGCTCAGGTCATGATCCCAGGGTCCTGGGATTGAGCCCCATGTTGGGCTCCTCACTCAGAGGGGAGCCTGCTTCTCCCTCTCCCTCTGCCTCCCCACCTCGCTGGTGCTCTCTCTTTCACAAATAAATTTTAAAAAAATCTTAAAAAAAGAGAATATCTCGACAAAGAAACTTTGGGGCAGGATTCTGCCCACTATTGGAGAAAGTGGCTGCTGACAAGGTGTTCATTTGTTCATCCAACAGATATTTATTGAGCACATACTCTGTGCCAGGCACTGGACTTTCCAAGGTGCTGAGAAGGTCCTTGCCTAAAAGGAACGCTCCTCTCCTACCCAAAATTCCTCACATTCTTGAGCTATATTGCCTAAATACTTTGCTGAGGTCATCACCTAGAAGGAGGGTTGCAGAGCAATAGAAAGACAGAGGTTTGAGAGTCAGGCTACCTGGGTCCAAATGTCAGCATGGGTTTGTAACTTTGGGCATAGTCGGAACTCTTAGGGCTTTAATTTCCTAGTTTGTAAAATCAAGATAATAATAACCCATATTTCATTGCAGGGCTGCTTCCAGGATTAAATGAGATCATTTATTTAAGCTCTGGAGTATGTGAGCTCCAAGTCTATGAAGTTCTGAGTGACTCTGTAAATTGCAGCTCTTGTAGGTGATAGAAAAGGATTTCAGTGAGATGGAAGAAGGGAAGATTCTGCAAGGAGAACAGAAGTGGATGGAATGTCTGGGCAGCCCATTTTCAGGCTGAAGATAAAGAGCTAAGGGTGGGTGGGTGAGGGGTGGGGTTGGGGGCAGGGAAGTTACACAGGAAAGGAGGTACATGATGCACACTGGCCTTGCCTCCCTTGACATGCTGCCCTGGTGTGGAGCCTGGCCATCGAGAGCCCACACCTCCATGTGGCATTTGCTGGGCCCTTAGCATGGACTTCTGGGGCCATTTTGCCAGGGATGGACCCTTCCCTGCCCAGAGGCTACCTTCCTCCTGGATTCTCCCCCCTCGCCCCCCGCCCCCCACCTCCAGCTCCATCCTTCTCCACACTAGGACTTGTCCAAAGCAAAATGCTAAAAGGGCAACTTCTGGGGCACTTCTGAGGTGAGAAACACCAGAATAATCCACAATGTCCCATTTTTGCTCTGTACCTTTTAAGGAAATCACCATTTTATACCTTGAGGTTTTACACTGTTGCTCTCTCATTATTTCCTGTTTGGAGTAGTACATGAACACAGAACTGCCCAGCAGAGGAAACAAACCAAACCAATCACAAAGTTTCTGGCCATTGAGGAACTTGAAATTTAACAGCGTGAGTGGCATAAACAATTCAGTACAGAATGGGGACAAGGTGATTCGTGGTTTTTCCTGATGAAATCCTTTGTAGAACAGGTAGGCTTTCAGGAGGAGCAAAATGCAGTTGAAACAAGAAAACACTAATTGCTGGATGTTCTAAATGAGAGCAGACAATGGAAGGAAGATGCAGAGTTAAGATTTTATGATAGAGAAGATAAAAGACCCAGAGCCTTCCGGATTTGGGAGGAAGGGGCCAAGGAAACCAAGTAAGAGAAAATATGGAGGCAATGAGGGGTGGAGGGTTTTGGTTTGCAGACAAAGATACTTGATCTTCACATAGGTTCAGAGATACTGTGTGTTAGAGGGAGTGAGGTGTGGGAACTCATTACGCAACCCAGCGAGAACTAGCTGGCCGAGAGAGTGGAGCCCAAGCCTAGGACATGCGTGGGGCGTCAAGGATAAAATGGTAATGCTATCAGTAAGCCTTGCTTCCGTTGGAGAGGAGAGCTTGTGCCCTGGGGGCCGGGTGGACATCTGTAGTGGTGGGACAGGTGGGGATGCTGAGTCTGTGTTAAAACATTCCTGCCCCAGTGGTCTTCATCATTAAGCACCTAGTGGTCTGTTTTCTCAGACTAAGGGTAAGCCAGAAGGGGGTGAAACCAACTGGGTAACGGGCTGTGGCTTCTCTAGGGTATCCATACCTTGTCTTCCATACTTAGTCTTCTGTATGTCAGAATCTCTTTCGGAAGCGACTTCCTGTCTCCCCATAAGGGTAATGCGTGTGACCCAGTCCAACAGTAAAATGGTGCTGGCCAAAGGGCTGATGGCTATCAACAGGAGACATCAAGCCCCAGCTAGGTCTTGAGGGACTGAGGGACATACTGCAGGCCTCCCGCCTCTAAAGAAAAGCCGGATATGAATGAAGGCAGCCAGAGGGTTCTTCCCCTTTGTGTGTAAGCACCTCCACCATTTAAGAGTCTGTCATGTGACATGGGAAGCTGAGACCACAGATGAAGGCCTGAGAACAAGTGAAAGGCTATTTCTTTCTTCTTCCAGTACCTTCTGGCTCTAAAGCCTCTTCTGTTCTTCAGTAAAATTGCAGTGCAGTAAGTCAAAGCAGAGCCTGATGGGAAAATCCAAAAGGGTGTATCAGTTAGCTATTGCCTCAGAATGCTACCTAACAAAGTTCCCCCAAACATGAGAGTTTAAAACAATGGTCCTTTATTAGTTCTTACAAGTCTGATAGCCTGAGCTCCCAGCTGGAAATGGTTCTGGTCCTGGTGTCCTTCATCTTCCTCCTGGGACAGCAGGCCAGCCCTGGCTCATCCTTCTTAGGACAATGACAGAAGTGCAAGAGAGCAAGCCAGTCACAAAATCTTTGCTTGCCCCCTGTCAGCTGTCCCCTCATTGTCCAGAGCAAGTCCCAGGGCTGAGCCCAGGGTGGAGAGGTGGGGAGGTAACCCTGCCTGCGGGGGGGGGGGGGGGGTGCGGGGGTACGGCCAAGTTGCAGGGCAGTGGGTTGGAAGTGAAGTGTCAGATCAATCCAGTACCAGGCATGCGCCTGGGTTGTTCTGTTGCTGTGTGTCTCTGTGTGCAACGGAATGAACTCCTGTTCTTTGTCCCTTGTATGGAAGCCTGGATTTGACCAAGAGAGAGCTTCCTGAGGGTACTCCTCAGAGAGGGGAGGGTGAGGGGAGGGTTTGGGGAGGAACCTGGGAGAGAATGAAGAGCAGACAGGGTTTCCCAGAAGGGGGGACCCTGTCATACTGATCTTTTTACTGGGTGAGGAGGGAAACCTGAGAGGAGCTTCTTCTGTCAGGGGCGAGGGCAGGTCCACTCCTCCTCACTTCCCCTGCCTCCAGGGGCTTGTGGAACTTCTGGTGAGCAGTCCTCAGTCCAGCCAAGATCTGGAACAGCTTGAGAGTTTTCTGGCTGAAAAGCTCACAGGACCACTCAGCTGTGGTGCCATTTCTGCCTCCAGTGGGGTCTGTACTCATGCTTACTGCTCAAGCAAGGAGCTCCCTCAGGCTGGTCAAAGAGTTGTATTTTCTGCTACACATCGGGGCTGGACTGACCTTGACAGATGAACCAAGTCGTAGAAAAATGACCTTTATATCAGCCTGAAGTTTAAACTCAGGAATGAACAATAACATCCTGCAAATAACCTCTGTCTTAGCGACTTGGGCTGGGTCCGTGAGATGGAGAAGTGGTTCTTAGCCTGCTCCTTGTGCTGGGTCAGCTCTGAGAGGTCTTCTCCATCATCCCCAAGTTCAAGGGGAGAGTTTAGAGCCAGGGACCACAGCCCCAGGCCTCAGAAACCAGCAGTCCTTTACTTGGAGCCCGAGAAACCAGGAATGATCTTTCAACATGTGGGACACCCAAGAATCATTGATTAAGAAGTTTTATCCATTCTCTCACAGTCCCTCCCTCTTCTGTCATCTTGTAAGCTTCTGGTTCACACTTGCCAAAGTCAGGTCTAACTTTCAGTGTGAGGAGTCTAGAAGTTGAAGGAGAGTAGTGAGCATATTATTTGAAAATGTATATTGTTCAAGTTCGTTTATTGTAATGTTGTCTGACTCTTCAAATATCTGGAAATCTGTTAGTTTATTTTAAAGGTTGAAAGTAGAGATGCAAATTGCATCAAGCAAAACTAAAACCCTGAGCTCCTTGGTCTTCAGTGTTTTCTTCTGAGGAGACCTGCAACTTTCAGTTTTCTACCCTGAACTCATAGGGCAGAGGGAGAGTCTGAGATTCCTCTGTTGCTAAAGCTGCGCTGTTCCCTGGAGCTTAAAAGTCATTGTATCTTCATCGTTTCCTTCCATTGTTTGCTTTTCCGGTCTGAAGTTCTAGGTTCTTTTTTATTATTATTATTATTCTTTATAAAAGTTGTAAGAGTAATTTTAAGATTTCTCAGCCTCACAGAGAAATTGCCAATGCTTTGAATCTGATCTGAAGGATCAGAGTGTGATCCAGATTGTGGCCAGCCCCTGGGTGTCCGACCTGTCTCGCCATCACCAAGAGTCAGTATGCATTGTCAGGGGATGGCCAGAATTCAGAGAGGGGAAAGAGGAAGGTCTGTTTAGTGTAATCTACATACGAGCCCAGCGCTGCAGGTGTCTGCCTGGAGTTAACACAAATACCATTTCTTTTCGGCACAGGAAGCCTTCCTTAGACTTGTTTAAAGCATAAAGATCAGGCAGACACTCCAGCGATGACGATGATAAATTACACCTCAAAGAGATGTAAACATACCACCCCTCTCAAATTACCTTTTTAAAAAAAATATTTAATTTATTTATTTGAGGGGAGGGGAGAGAGAGAGAGAGAGAGAGAGAGAGAGAGAGAGAGCATGGGGAGGGGGAGGGGCAGAGGGAGAAGCAGGCTTCCTGCTGAGCAGGGAGCCCGATGCCGGGCTTGATCCCAGGACCCTGGGATCATGACTTGAGCCGAAGGCAGACGCTTAATGACTGGACCACCCAGGTGCCCCTACTTCTAAAATTACTCTTTTTAAATATTACCCTTATGGATCAATGGGTGAAGTTGATAGCAATAATAAAACTTATTTATTACAATAAATTCCAATTCAATGGCACTTTCTGGTGTACCTGATGAATTTTTTTACGGGGAAGTTGGTCTTGTCTAGACAAAGTCACCAAAGACTTCTGTATGGTTCCTCTCTTGGTGACGTCCCTCCTCATTCCCACCCCTGCCACTGCTGCCCCACGCTGCACCCCAACCCCAACAGTGCACACCACACCCAGCTCACGTTTCTATGGTGTTAAAGCGTATTGAGAATATTGGTGTCTTAGCACCTTAAATACATTTTCTAAGGTTCCTTTGGAGATGGTGAACTAGAGCAAAGGAGAATGGAAGAGTTGGTTTTGTTCCCACCTACCGGGAAGGCCAAAGAATAACCAGAGGAAATGAGGTCTTTTGGAACTCCAAAATGGGACTCAAGAACAATGCAGCCTTCTGGAAACTGTGGAGTGTTAGCGGAAGTTATTGCCTGTTACAGGAAGAGTGAGTGAGGCAATGTGTGTTGTGGGACCTCTGTCTGGGCTCTCAGCTGCAGAGGGGCAGCCACCTGGGAAAAAAGAGGAGACTTCATTTGGCAAGGCTCAGGCTCGGCCTGGAGGAAGACCCAGAAGCCCCCTTCTGAGTTGTTTGTATTCAAATATGAGCATTAAAATAGACCAAACAGTAGAATATGACTTGGCTTTTCAATTTTAAGAAGATGAACTAGAAGGTGCTTCCCTCCCTTTCCCTCTCTTCCCCTTCCCGAGGGCAATAGAACTTACTGGTTAACAACACTGGATCTGGCTTGTGGCCCTGCTCTGTCACTTCATCACTATATGCTCTTAAGCAGGGTACTGTACTCTCTGTGATCCAATTATTTTTTCTGTAAAATCTGACGATAATAATGGCAACTCATAAATGTTTACCATTAAGAATATGATTATCTCCACCAATATTCATTGTTAAATCCTTTCATTAAGAAAGGGAATGAAGTGATCTGAGGAAATAGGGTGTCCTGAGGCGCCTGGGTGGCTCAGTCGGTTAAGCATCGGACTCTTGGTTTCAGCTCAGGTCACAATCTCAAGTTCAGTGTGGAGCCTGCTTGTCCCTCTCTCTGCCCCTCCCCCCACTTGTGTGCACTCTCTCTCAAATAAATAAATAGAACCCTAAAAAAAAAAAAGAAAGAAAGAAGGTGTCCTAACTACCAAAATCAACGCTATGAATTTTAGCTTCCTTAACACACTTTTAAACAACTTCTTTTATCATGAACATCTTTTTATTTATCTACCCATCTGTCTGTACACCCATGCATCCTGTCATCCCTCCAGCCATCTATTCAGTGTGTATTTCTAAATACCTGCCATGTGTCTGACACAGGGCTATACCAAGGGCCTCTCCAATTAGAGAGGGGGAGGGAAGAAACCGCCACCCAAACCAGCCAGGATGCAAAACTTTGATTCAGTATGTGGCCAACATTTTCAGTATTTATCCATTAACATGTATACAAAATATGCTCTATTTTGCCTAATACTAAAAGCAAGTATGTGTGTAGTAATAAACACTTAAAATTTTCACGTGTATTTTTTAAATTTTATTTTTAAAAATTATGGTAAAACACACATAACACAAAATTTACCATCTTCACCATTTCTCAGTGTGAAGTTCAGTGGCATGAAGCGCATTCACATTATTGCGCAACCATCACCAGCATCTATCTCCAGAACTTTCCCATCTTCCCAAACTGAAACTGTGTACCCATGAAACACCAAATCCCTATTCCTCCCTCCCTCCCTCAAGCCCCTAGTAACCACCATTTTACCTTATGGCTTTATAAATTTGGCTACTTGGGGTGCCTCCTATAAAGCAGAATAAGGCAGTATTTGTCCTTTTGTGACCGGCCTGTTTCGCATAATGGAATGTGTTCAAGGTTATCCAAGGACATGTCAGAATGTCCTTGCCTTTTAAGGTTGAATAATGTTCCATTGTATGTATAACCACAGTTTTATCCATTCAAATGTCAATGGACATGGGTCACTTCCACCTTTTGGCTATTGTGAGTAATGCTGCCATAAACATGAGTATACACACACACTTACTATTTTGATAATAATAATTCAAAAGCAAACTGGTTGCTTAATGGCAAGTAACAGGTAACGACATTTCAGTTTCATAAACAGAACTCATTTACTCCTTCAATAAACATTCACTGTCTTCTGAGTGCCAGGTGCTGGGGCAGTGCTAGGGTGTCCAGGGTGAACCCACAGGGTGTCACAGAGTTTCTAGTTACCTGGGGAGGGAGCTATTAAACAACTGCATGTACAAATCAGCGTATGATTATTCACTGCAATCAGTGCTGTGAAGGGAAAGAGCAGGATGCCTCGAGAAAGCATTGATTGGGTGACCTGACTCAGGCAGGGCAGTCAGGGAGGGGTTTTTTGACAAGGTGACATTTTGCTGAGGCCTGAGAATCAGAAGAAGTCAGGCTGGTGTAGAGTGGGAGGGAAGAAACTTCTGGGTGAGGACACAGCACAAACAAGTTCTGGGCAAAAGTCCGGAACTGTTTTTCCAACGCCCCCTTTGCAAATCAGTTCTGACCGTGTTTCTGGTTGCTCAGTGTGACTTGAGTTCCTAACGTTTGAGCAGCTCCGAGTTTTAGTTTATGAGTCAAGCATAAAACTACCTGCTACTGATCTACTTTGTGACTTTGGAATTGTAGTGTCGTGGGATGGCTAGAAGCATGGATATCTTTCTCCAGGCTGTACTTAACCCAACCTTGGGAAAGCCATAACAAGGATCCTTGCTGGATCCAAATAAGAGGCAGTGATAAGTAGGGTGAGGCAGTGATAAGTAGGGTGAGGCTCTTGGAAACTTTTGGGAAAAGGAGTGCTGTCTCAGTGTGAAGTGTGACTCATATAGAACCCTTTCTGGATAAGAGGTGCTTTGAAAACCTACACATTACCTCTTTTTCATTTTATACTTCTTTGACTCATAGTGGAATAATTCTCAAGGCAGGAGACTTTATGTTGCAGAGTAGATTGCCAAGGAAGAAATTTGGACTTTTTATGCAGTCAACTGGAATGGTGGCAAGTGGGAATAAAAAATGACAGTTGCCTCCTTTAAGCAGCATTGGCAAGTATCTCAAGCCCACGTCAGCCTCCTCTACCCTCGTTGTTAATGTGTGACTCTCTTGCTCAGGCCTGTGTACCAAAGTCATTTCCCTCAGACCCACTTTATAGGGGAAGTGAGTGTTCAGTATGTGTGAGTGGTGGTAGAAGGAGGTTCTTTCACGAGGTGAAGTGACTGGACACTCATAATCACCAATCTCTCTTAGATGACTCTGAGAGAGGGTCACCATCAGTGAAAGTCTAGAAGCATTAAGCTCTTTTGCTGTTGCTGCTGTTACCTATGTTATTTTTCATTGAGATGTCCCTGTAGGATAGAGAACCATTTGTAGTTATATTAGTTTCAGGTAGCCAAGTAATATAGTACTTCTGTTTTAGTCATTCACTTTTCTCTTTATGTAATGCCAACTCAGTGTTTCCTTTTCCCCTTGATTTGAGGCTGGCTTGTTTTGTTTGTCTGCTTGTTTGTTAAAGTATTTTTTAATATATGTTCTATGCAGTCTTTTTCAAAATTTTTGACCACAACCCATAGCAAGAAATATGTTTTACTTCATTCAAAAGTAACAAAACTTCACAAAAACAATATGTATGCTTCCTATAGGAGATGCAACCTGGTATTTTCTACTTGATAATATTCTCTTTAGTTATGTTCTATTTAATTTTTTAAATGCTAGTAGAAACCTACTAAAGTGTTGTTATGATTCATGAAAGGGTTAAGGCAGTGTGCGACCAGGCCATTGAGCCTTCTGTGGTTTGTTACTTTTTCAGTGTGTACAAGTTCATCTCAATAGGCTTTGGACTCCTTCAGTATGGTATAGTGGGGTTTTCATTTTTCTGCAGGGCTCAGGACATGGCATGTGTTTTCAAAGGAAAATGGTTGAATTAGGTGACATTCTCTTGAGTTTTGAACTCCCTGTCGTTCCCAGGTTGGCTTGAATCAGAAGAGAAAAAAACTTCAGATAGGTAACCTCTGTGAATTAAGCGTTCTGGGGAATTTGGCTTCCTCTGGTAAAAATTACAACTAGCTGGAATCTCTTTTTTTGAAGAGCAGCAGTTAGCATCTCTCTCATGTTCATTTGGTCATAAACAGCTTTTGGGAGACAGACTGAGCCTTGGCTACCTCTGTAAGTATGAGTTTCCCATCCACCAAATAAGGAAACCTCCCTCACAGGATTTTGAGGATTATATCGAACACTATAGGTATAGTACTTAATAATTCCTCAATATTAGCCATTCTTGTCATTTTTACTTTCAAATATGTTAGCTGCTAAGAATCCACAACATTCTCTATCTTCATATTTGGTTCTTTCAGCCTGTGTGGTTAAGAGAAAATGATCAAGAGAAGGTGGTAGGGAAAAGTTCCAGGAGGCCACAGGCTGTATCTTTTTCACCCCTACATCTCCAACATCCAGCATCCATCATAGGTTATTCAGTAGTTGGTAAATATGGCATCATAAGGGAAGAAGGATGAAGAAGAGAACAGAAACCCATGGTCCCAGTTGAAACTCATGATCGATTGCCCAAGTTCCAAACTGGAGCCAGTTCGCAGACACCCATTGATTGAAGATCAGGTCTCTTAAGGATGGATTCTGCAACATGGAGGTAAGTGGATAGAGTAGTGATTCTCCAGTACTTCCTTAAAGGAATCTAAAGCTATTTACTTGGGTATCCATCCACTGAGGAATAGGTTATAACTAGCTTGACCAAAGGCTGGTGGTTATAGGTCTGAGTTAATGTTGACTCCTAGCTTTATTGGAGTCATGGCTCTGGTCCATCTCATGGTGGGTCTAATGGGTCCATAGAACCAACAGGTGGTCATTCCCCAAATTCCTGAATATATTTGGTAAAAACATACTTAGCTTGGCAGAATACTCCTATTGGTTTCTGGGCCTGTGGAGTAAGAGCTATTGTAGTAGGAAATGTCAAGTGGAAGCCCATTGCCACACCAGAGTAGTAAATCAAAAGCAGAATTGCCTCTTGGAAAGAATGACAGACATGTGTGACACTAAATGACTTAAATGATACAAAAGTAGTGGTTTTCATCATAATTGCCAGGCTGGTCTTTGCAAAACCAGATGGACCATGGCATATGACAATGGACTACTGCAGACATAATCAGAAAGTGGCTTCAGTTACACTGGTTCTGTCAGATGTGCTCTTAATTAGTGTAGATCCTCATAGCCTCGGTATGAGGGATACAGCTATTGATCTGGTCAGTACATTCTTTTCCATAAGGAAAGAGAAAGAGTAATGCAGTTAGCATTCATATGGGAGAGACAACAGTATACAGCCATGTTCTAGTTGGAGGGATATATTGATTTTCTTGCACTCTGTCATAATACAGTCTGAAAGGATCTGGATTGGCTGGACCTTCTGAAGAATATCGATCCACTCAAGTACTTTGGATGCCTTAGTAAGATAAATGCTCCAGAGAGTAGGATATAAACTCTCCAAAGATTCAGGGACCCACCACATCAGTGAAGATAGTTATGATAGGTAGTTTGGCATGTGCTCAATTGATGCTTACTCCGTAGTTAGGTGGTCTGTCTCTACCAGTGTCCAGTGGTCTGGGGTATGCCAAGATAAGCCCTCCAAATGAACAAACAAGTACCTTGTTCTTAGTAAGGACAAAGTAAGGAACCAGTGGGTGTCTTGAACCCACCACTACTAAGAAAGAAGAAGGATAATTATCAGATCTTTTGGGTTTTGAAGGCAGTATATTATACACTTGAGAATATTTCTCTAACTTATTAAGTGACATGGAAGCTAGCTAGTTTTGCACTGGACCTGGAGCAAGAAAAGTCCTTGTAGTAAAAACAGTTGCTGTTTGGACTCTATGAGCCAGCAGACTTCATGGTCCTTCAGGCATCTGAGTAGAAAGGGCTGCTGACTAGAGGTTCTTCTAAGCCCCCAATGGGGAATTCTAGCACAGACTTCTAAGATTCTGGAGCAAGGCCTATTGTCTGTGGCAGAGTATCCTACACCATTTGAAAAATATCTCTTGACTTGTTATTGGGGACTGGTAGAGACAGACCACCTAAATCCGGAGTAAGCATCAATTGAGCACATGCCAAACTACCTATCATAACTTGTGTTCTATCAGCCCCACCAAGATACAAGGTCAAAGAAACTCAGCAGCAATCCAGTATAGAATGGAAGTGGTACATCCTGGACTGGGCTTGAGCAGGTCCATAGGACACAAATAAGCTGGTGGCCCAAATCTTCATGTCACATACAACTTTGCATTAATGTCTTCCCCTCAGCTCATATCTATTGCCACAAAGGGGATTTCTTATGACCAGCTGATGGAGAAAACCTGAACTTGACTCACAGATGGATCAGCTAGATATATTGACACAAGCTGAAAATGGACTGTTGTTTCATGACAGCTTCCCTTGTGGCCCTGAAAGATGTGATGAGAGATATCCTTCAATGGGCAGTGTTCTGCACCAGCACTGCATCTGGTAATTGACTTCATATAGCAAGAAAAGCAGCTTAAAGTAAGAATATATATGGGCTCTGGGGAAGTGACCGATGATTTGGCTGGTTTTTAAGGAGCACAGAAGGAGAGGGGACAAGAAGCTCTGGGGATGAGATATGTAACTGGACCTACTGGAGAGGTCATAAAGTGTGAAGATCTTTGTGTTGCATACGACCACACACCAAGAACCACGGCAGCAGAAGTGCTGAACAACCAAACAAATAGGATGACTTGGCCGGTTGATGTCAGCCTCTGCCCTTGCAATGGGCTCATGAATGGAACAATCATGAAGGCAGAGATGGAGCCCCACAGCATGGATTCCCTCTCACCAAAGCTGATTGAGCTACTGCTGCTACTGAAAATCAAATCTGAGTTCCTTGAGCAGACCAGAAAGGCATTGCGGTAAGTCTAGTATATAAGTCCCGTTTCATCCTAAATAAAGTGGTGATTCATGTTCACAGAGATTGACAAGTACTCTGGACATGGATTTGTCTTTTCTGCCCACGAGACCTTGGCCAATACACTATCCAAGGGCTCAGGCAGTGTGTGATTCACTGACGTGCGATTGCACCCAGCATCTCCTTAGACTAAAGACTCATTTGATGGCAAAGGAGGTAAGGCAGTGGGCACAGGACCATGGGATCACTGATTCTACCCCATACCACACCATTCAGAAGTTGCCAACCTGATAGAATAGTGGAAAAGGCTTTCAACAAAGCAGCTGAATCACCAGCTTGAATATGACACCCTGTGGTAAGTAAGGCACTATTTCAAGATGCAGGAGACTTTTTAAGACTAATGCTATTATACATGCTGGATCCGTAAGAGGTAAAAATCATGGCTCCAGAAAATAGCCATGGCTTTGGTCATCAGCATTTCCATCATCATGTCTGACTTGAGAAATTTGTGTTTTCTACCCATACAGTTTTAGACATCCTGATTTTTAGAGGGGCTGCTAACATGAAGAAACACAGTAAGGATTCTGGTAAATGTAAAGCTACAGCTGGGCCCTCTGGTCACATGGTCTCCTTATGCCAATTGACAATTGGACAAGGGAAAATTTATTTTAAGGAGGAACAATTGATTCTGAACATCATGAGGGACTGCTGGTACATGCAGAAAACTGGGGGCAATGTGTTTGGCATTTCGATGATCCTCCTGGGGTGACTCTTGGTGCTTTCAGGCTCAGTTTAAATTGCAATTGGTCAAGTAGAGCAAACATGGCCTGATTAGGGCATAGTCCGAAGAACTTAGATGCTGCATGAAAGTCACCTAGGACCCCTGATGTGCTACCCAAGGGTGAGGGGAATCAACCATAGGTGGTAGAACAGGGCAATAATGATGATGAAGTATGGCCCTGGGACCAGCTACAGCCATGGGGGCTATAACTCATCCCACTAACAATCCTCTTGTAGGTTTCCTTTGGAATTATGACACAGAATCCTGAAGAAACAGGCCTGGATGGAGGGCACTGGCTGTGAGAACAAGTGAAAGTGAATAGGGAAAGGGGTGGACTGTAATAGGAGTTGTGCTCCTGTGCTCGGATCCACTCTCCTGGGCTGGAATGCCCCACTGCTTTGTGTGTCCGTGGCTCATAGGTATCAGTTGTTCCCTTCTCTAAAACATTTCCTTCTGCTGATGGGAACAGCCTCGTCGGAAAATTTGCACTGACTTCCAGGATGGGGGGGCGGTGCCCACAGGCAATGGCTGACTGCAAAGGGGGTATGAAAGGCAGGATCTTTTGCATCATGTGGGATTGATGAGTCTGCAGCTCTGTTTATGCTCTGGAGCTCCCTTCAAATCAGGCCAAAGCTGGACTTTCCTGATACAACAGCCTTGCTTAGCTCTTTCCTCTCCCCACCACCACGCTTCACTCCCTCTCTCCCTCACCAGTTTGTCCTGTAGGCACTTGCTCAATAAATCTTGAACACCTGAAACTCTGATCTTCTCCCTCCTTTGGTCCTTGGGCCTGGGGAGAAGGTATTCTATTCATTATCCTGTGAACAAAAGTAAGAATGTTGGTGAAAGGAGCCACCAGAAGGCAGAATTTTTCGAAGTGAAGGACACCGTGGAGGGTAAAATTTACTCAGGACCACCTCCTATTTTTATGTTTTTTTAATCAACGCATAATGCATGCACAGAAAAGCACACTGAAATATACGGCTTGCCGAACTTTTACAAGGACATTGCAGAACAAGAGGAGAAAGGGCAAGGTGTCACATACTCTCCTATAACTAGGCCCAGAAACAACCATCAACTTCCATTTTTGTTTCACAGGCTAGAGCTTGTCACATCGCCCACCTACAAGAGGAAGGGAGAACTGGAAGTGGGTAAGATTAGGAATCTCTATAGTAATAAACACCATTTTGGCAAAGTCAGATTTTTTCCCCACTGAGTTTTCTTGTACATATCAATGTCTCTCCTTTCCCCACTTTCGGTGGCCCACCTCGAACCATCCCAGCCCAATACACAGAAGAGGAAAGATTTTGTCTTCAGTATATTCATTCCAATGATAGATTTTGAAGCACCTGATGGATTTGATTTAGGCCAAATACCACTAAAGGACAGTGAAGTCACCTTGACTACAATTCGAGGTTCAATCTGAAACAAAATGACAGCTAAGAAACATTCTATAAGGCATATCTTCTGCAATTTTTAAAGAAATTTTTGCAAAGAAATTTTGCATATGGATAGAGGCTACAAGGACACCTGATTGCACCAAGAGAGGTGCACAATTTAGAGAATCACTGATGATACCAGGAACAACTGTAAAAATAATCACAGATCCTTTGATATTAATGCACATTGTCATAATGACGGCCATCACTGGCTGTGGGGCCACATTCCATAATGAACCTTTTTTGGGACTTAGCGTTGCATAGAAGTGCCAGAGATACTGTTTCTATTAATGAATGTGTAGTTCTAAGCTGGGACAATGGCAAAACTATATTATTCTGTGAACAAAATTCTGCTGAATTCACAGATAGGTGACATTGTGTGGGCACTAATGTATATGGGGCTCTCTGTTATAATAAGGCTGCTATTATCTTTAACACAATGATGCTGAATGTGCCCGGGACTTATCGGTAGGTGCTGCTAGCCAAGACTTAACTCTTTGTGGTCTGAGTTAAGCAGCTCCTTGCGGCCCTATCAGTGGTTTCCAACCTCAGCAAGTCACAGTCTCGTTTTTACTTTATTTTCTTTTTTGCCTGCTTCCACCCTCCCTTTCTTTCTTTCCTTGTATGTTTTGGTAATGACCTCTTTGGCATCCAGATTCTTCTCTACATGGGAGCGCGTATTCTGCCCATTTGTCTGAGGCCATTGTTGACTGACGGCTCGATTCACGGAGTCTGGGGGAGATGCACCCTTGTACTTTGTCTGCGGCTCCTATCCCATCCCCCACCTACAAGGGCTCCATAGGGCAGTATTGTTTCTCCCAAAATAACGCATTCTCTAATGCCGAGCAGTGACTACTCTGTGCTGTAAAGAGACTTAGACACAAGATGCTGGTCCAACAGAGGGCTGTTCGAGGCAGGAAAAAAGCCCGGTTCTTGTAGGCCTGATCACACGTGGCACCCATGGTCATGCAGACACAGGAATTGGAGGCTTTCCTTCAACGAGGGGAGAAGGCCGACCTGGGCTTATTTTCCTCTTCTCCATTATCTGCCTGCCGGTGATGCACTTTCGGGATTATGCGGGGGAGGGCGGCAGCCTTGGTCCCTTTGACCTTTGCACTGTCATTGTTCCTTCCCTGGGAGAGAACCGGGAAGGAGCGGCCACCACATCTCTGGGCAGCTATTTCTGTCAACTGAAAAGGCCATTTAAGCAAAACACTTAATTACCTTTCCTCCTCCCTGCAACCCCTGGGAAAGTATGAGCCAGTCAGATAATGAGCTTAGAGAGAGCAGCAGCTTGGCGAGGGCTGAGATTTTCATCAGGCAGAGGAGTGACCTCACCCGATCCCATCACGAAACGGGGAACAGAGAGAAGGGCAAGAGGGTGGTATAAACACACTCCTCTGCAGTGTGGCTGCGCTCTTTGACCGGTCGCGCTGCAAATTCTTGGAGCATTAGGGAGCTTCTCATTCCCAGGTAAAGCATCCAGGCCTGGCCTGTGATTAGCCCGTCCTCTGGGATGGAGGCCACTTTCGACAGCGCGGTCTAGTGTAAGGAGCCCTCAGCTGAGCATCCTCCCTGGGCACTGCCCTTGCTAGCTAACTTAACCCCCTGGGCCCCGGGTTTCCGACTGATAAAATGAGGATCTTGGACTTGGAGGGTCTCTAAGTTACCTTTACATTCCATAATGCTAAAAAAAATTGCTGCGGGTGTTGGGGAGCTGGGAGGTGGGTCTCCTGCAAGCGAGTGAGTGGACTGGTTGCAGCTGGGGGAGGCAGGGTGGGGCATCTTGTCGGGATGAGCCAGGACAGTGGAGGCGGCCCTCCTGGGGTTACCAGACCAGTAACAGGGGTTCTGCCTGAAGAGGTGCAGCCTGCCAAGTGAAAGAGATAAGGAGCTGACCCTTTAAGGTAAGAGAAGACGAAGCCCTGCTGGGAGAGCCTGGCCTCTTCAAAGAGCTCACGTCAGCCTTGGGAAGGGTGACAGAGTGCTTGCCTCCGTGACAGAGCTTGCTGGGCATTGTGTTCTGGCCCCTATCCATTTTGACCTCAGTGTGCCTCATGATCTCTGTCCCCTTGTCTGCCCTGCTTGGACCTGGCATCTGCCCTGTACCAACCTAACAAAGGACTGAGGCCATGCAGTTTCCCGCCCACGACTGCAGGCCCCGGTCTAGCTGCTGCCCACTGGGCCCCCTCCCATGATTGGAATGTCACAGCCCACCCCATTTTCCCTGCTGTCCAACCCTCCCACATGCCCCTCTGGGGTCTGGCCTCACCTTTCCTGGTCACAGGCGGCCATCTTGGAGTAATTCTGTGCGGCCTCCTGGTCCCCGCATTCGGACTGTTGGCAAAGGAGACTGAGAGGGCGAGACAAGAGGAGAGATTGAAGGTTACCACACCCGCGTGGGGGCCAGAGTGAAGGACTGAGAAAGTCACTCCATTTTATTCACTCCTTAAATTGCTGAGGTGATGGGGTTACAGCACTGAACACACAGACGAAAGCCCCTCCCCCAGCAGAGTCGAGTGCTGGGGAAACAGACAGGGACTAAAATAAGTAAGGGAAAATTAAACGAAATAAATAAGTTAAAAATATATTTAAAAATAGGTGTGTTAGAATATAATCACTACGATGGAGAAAAAGCAAAGCAGTGAAGGAAGACAAGACGTGTGAGTCAGGAAGGGGTTTGCAGTTCTAGATTGGGATGGTCAGTGAAGGTCTCATGGAGAAGGGATTTAATTAAAAATCTGATGGACGCGAGTAAGGAAGCCATGTAGACATCTGGGGGAAGAGGGCTCCAGACAGAGGGAATGGCAAGTGCAAACGCCCTGAGGCATAATCGTGCTTGGTGAATGGAAGGAATGCAAGGAAGTTTGTGTGGCTGGAACTGATGGAGTGGGGTAGGGCAGTTGACTGTCAGGAAGGAAATAGGGGGTGGTGCGGGGAGACTGTGTAGGGCTTTGCAGACTACTCGTAAGAATTTTATTTTGAGTAAGCCGAGGGTCACTTCAGGGTGTTGACCAGAGGAAGTCATTGTCTGATTATGCTCATAGGTTTACTCTGACTGCTGAGCTGAGTGAACACAGAAAGAGGAACAAGTCAAGGACGGTCTCCCAGTTAGGAGGCGGTTGTGATCATACTGGTGAGGCATGTTATGACTTGGCCCAGACTGGAAATGGTGGAGGAGGTGAGTAATAGAGTATATACTCGAAGGTGGAATGCCATGATTTGCTGATCACCTGGACGTGGCATATGAGCAAGAGTGGAGACAAAGATGTTTTTGAGTCGTCTGGTCTGAGCAACTGCATTAATGGCAAGGAGAAGGGGTTGGGGGGCTGATCAGGAGCTCAGTGCTGGAACAGTGTATTTGAGATGCTTGTTGGTCATCCACGTTGGGGGAGGACTCCACGTGGAGTCTGGGGCTCCTGAGAAGAAGCAGTCAGATATAAATTTGGTGTCCACCGTGAATAGATGCCATATAAGGTCACAGGACAGAATGAGATTACCAACGGAGTGTAGGCGGAAGGCAGCAGAGAGAGAGAGAGGTCGGACCTGAGCTTCGGGGCTGCAGCATGAGGAGACCAGGGAGGTGAGGAAGACCAGGGAAAGAGGCTGGGAATAAAAGGCCCGGTGAAAAGGAAAACCAGGAGAATGCGGGACGCTGGACGGTAGGTGCAGTGTTTCAAGGAGGGAATGGTTATCCATGGCAGCTAAGGCAAGGTCTGAAAATGACAACTGGTCATAGCACAGTGAAGGCTACTGTCGAGCCGCCTTTTCTGCAGAGTAAATCCTCCAATACGCTTTGATTGCAGCTCCCGGCCCCTACCTGGGCCAGGGGGGGGGGGGGGGGGGGGGCGGTTATGGGTTCAGGTCCGGCTAATCACTGTGATTGGTTCAGAGATGAGCACGTGACCTGGACGGGGCCAATGGGACTTCCCTCCAGACATTTTCTCCTGGAGCTGTCAAGATAGATTGGCCCCCCTCTCTTGAGATGCTAAGTGTTGGGATGTAAGTCATGCCCCCTCATAGACATCCTGCTTGTCGTGTGCATTCACTCTTTCTAAGGTGGAGAGAGAGAGAGAGTCCCCAGCAAGAGCGCTTGAACCAGCTCTGGATGCAGCTCTGCTAAGTCCTGCTACTCCTTTGGACTCTGTTTTATTTCCTAGCCAATAAACTATTTCAAGCCAGTTTGAATCAGCCTTCTGTCTCTTGCATCCAAAGGTGCTCTAACTATGTTCCTGAAGCCCGCTACTCAACAGTGGCAGAGAGTATGAAGAAGGACATGTTGCTGACTCACTGGTCATGCAAAGACCACCGAGCTAGGGCTTTGAGCCACTGGTCAGAGACCCTGGCAGTCCTGGCCTCGCAACCCTCTAAATGCAACCTTACTAAGTGACCCCTGGGTTCGGGACTATTCTTAGCTGTCTGAAATTGTATGGAGGCGTTCAGCCCGGGGAAGGACCAAACAGGGTCACCTCCCTGCCTCCTCCTGTAGCAGCCTCTGACGCAGGCCTGAAATCTGGGGCAGGTAGGATTGCAACCAGAGAAGCTGGGGAAGGGCATCAGGTTCCACCCATGACCTAAGAGGTGGCATCCTGTGGGGCCCGCCAGGGCTCAGTACTGGGAGTTCCCTAGGAGATTATGAAAGCCACGGCGGGGCGGGGGCGTGGGGGGAATGCTGTGGGCTTAGAGGGGGACAGGGTCAGCATCTGGGGAATGCAGATGAAGTAATGGGAGACCAGGGCATGGGAAGCTGTTGCTAAAACAAACTGAATAATTCTGCTGGACGAGGTTGATCTGGTCTAGAGCTGTTTTTAAAGGGCCAGCTCCGCACAAATTGCAGTGCCTTAAAGACACCTGGAACAGACACCCGTCCTCTTATGCTGGCTTTTGGCTCTGAAGGTCCAGTATGTCACCTGTGGGTGTCTTCCCCGTGTGCTGAAAGGGAAAGCAATTTGTTTTTACACATCTTCTGGCTCTGCGCGCAGATAGGGTAGTCAGACCATCTCATGGCTTTCTTGTACTTGGGCAGGTGCGTGAGTTTACCTGGGGAGAGCCCCGATCTTCTCTTTTTGCACCCTGACCAACAGAAATTATGCTCCGGTGATAATCCCTGGTTGCCTACGCTTCGCACACCGATCAAGCCTTCAGAGAGCCTTGCAGTAGCTGGGGACCGGAGGTCTTGGGGTAAATCCTTTCCTCTCAAGCTGTCACCTCATTGCTTCCTTCTCTTTCAGGATTTCTTTTGTTCCTGGAGAAGACACACCTTTCACATCCACCCTTTCATCACCTGACTGTGGTTGAGAGTTCCTTCCAACCACAGACTTCACCCCCGTCATGGAATAGGAAGGATATGGGTTTAATAATCCTCATTAAACATAGTGCCACACAGTGGAAATTTGTAGTATTTGACAGAAACCGAAACGCAACTGACTTGTTGCTTAGATAATTACAGGTAGAGTTTACCAGACTAAACACATTTGTAGGAAGGGTGAATTTAATGTGTTTAAAGGAAAAAACTGTCTTAAAAGCTGTCAAGCACTTTAAAATGTCACATTGCACCCAAACAGTTGATTCCGAGTACACATAAATCTTCTGTATTTACAAAAGCAAGTTTTTGAGGATTTCTGGCAGGCGGTGGTGGTTTTGCCTACTTTTTACTTACTGCAATAAAATGACAGAAAAACCCTATCGTTCACTCTTGTTTTGCTCACTTACTTGGGTTTTCTCCCACAATCAGTCTGAAAACAAATGTTTTCCTTTATGGCTTTATCATTCCATGAAGTATATTCTTGGTGGCACAACTGAATTCTGCTTTCTAAATCATATGCAGAAAATGTTTTCCAAAATCTCTCCACACTTCTGTAGGTGGGACAGACACTGAAGGTGAGGAAAACCCTGGAGGCTCAGAGGTAGATGGGCCTGTCTCCCTGGGAATGTACTTTTCATTCTCGGGGCTCTGGTGTTTTGGGGCTCACATCATGATCTCTGGGAAGGTGAGTGGAACGAGGGCTCTGGTCTATTAGCTAAGGGTGTGCTAGATGCTATCACAACGAAATCCCCACATCTCAGCAGCTTTGCATGTAAAAGTTTCTATCGTGACATGTAACTGTCCAAGGTGGATACTTCTCATCCAGCAGCTCTCCTCCACAATGTGAGTCAAGGGCCTGAGCTTCTTCCATCTCGTGGCTCCCAAGACAGTCCCCAGAGTTGACTCATTCTTGCCCGCTTGGAAGAGAAAAGCACATGGGGGATTGCATGTGGTTCTATGACCTGGGATTGACACACATCAGTTCTGCTCATTTTCCACTGACCAGAGCAGGACTGATGCTGGACCATGGCCACACCCCGCATCGCAAGGGAGGCTGGGAAGTGTAGTTTAGGGGTGTGCCAGTGTTGGATACACATATAATAGTTTCTGCCTTCTGTAGCCATAATCAAGAGGTTTTTTACTCAGCAGTGGTTGTGCTCTCACTCCTAGACTTTTTGGGGATACTCACTGGGGCAGGCCCAGAGAGACTGAACAAAATCTGTTATTAAATTAATTTCCTTTATTTTCTACTCAGTTCTGCTTTTCTATTTTTATTTCATTGGCTTCTAGACTCGAATGAAACATCTTAAAATCTTGGTCTAAAGTAACCTCTCAAAAAACGAAAAAAAGAAAAGAGTCTATAGCGAAAGGAGTTGACTTGATCTTGTTTTCTTGTACATCATTTGAAAACGAGGGGCTCCACACCAAAATATTCTAGTGGCCTGAAGCAGGCAGAATCAAGATGTCTCCCTCCCTGTCTTTCTGGAAGACCTGGATATCATTCATCACCGGGTACCTGACTGTCATAACGTCCTACCGCCGGTGAGTCAGCTCCCACACTCGGGCAGGTGGGGAAACAAAGCTCCAGCCCACCACAGAGTTAGCTGTGAAGTTACTGCAACTTGTTTAACCTTTCTAAGGCTTACTATTCTGTAAATTGTTCTCCGTGGCCCCTTATTCTGTTGAAAACGGAGTTGAGAAGTCCTGTCTCCTGGGGGCATTGTCAGAGTTAGGTTAGATACTGAAGGAGAAATCACCTAGCACAGTGCCTGACTTCGGTGAGACATCAATCACTTCCAGTTTCCTTCCTGCCTTTGTCCACACAGGGAAAGAAAGGTAAGACCCCTGGGCCTTTGTGAGAACGGCGGTGCCTCTGTGAGGGAGGCTCCCTGTCTCCGACCCCACTGACTTTACCGAACTCCAGCCGCAACAATAGTTCTCTCCATTCAGGCAGAAGTCAGAGGGGCTGAGTGGAAGCCAGACAAAGGAGCAATTACCCCCACATGACTGCCTACTAAGAATTCTGGCTGGAGAAAAGACTTTTCTGCAGTCTGTTTTTGCAGATTCTGCTCCGGGAACCCAAGAGGTAAGGCTTTCGGGCAACAGGATAGCTCCGATCTCATTGTCCCAGAATTCAACTAGCTCACCTCTGGCATTTTCTATGCCCTGTCTCTCTTCTCTCACATATTCCCTTGATTCATCAGCGTCTCTTTATTCCTGTTAGCACAGTTTCCATTGATCAAGCTCAGCTAACCCGAGCATACTTCACACAGACACATGGACACACACACACACACACACACACACTCTTTCTCCCTCCCTCCTTCCAAGAAAAATCTCGCCTCTACATGGAGGATGGTTTGTACACTCTGTGCTTGGGCTCTGCCTGGGTACATGTTGGAAGATGAGAGTCACTTCCCCCAGCTCTCCTGAACTGAGTTTATGAGAACCAGTTATAATCCTTAAATCTTCTCATTCTTATCAGGCTTATTTCTAACTTAGTTCTGGTATCCCACTTTGAGCCAGTCAGAGGAAAAAAAAAACAAAACCCTTTGCATTGGCAATTCTGCTGCACGACTGTGCACCAACAAGGATGATATTCTGGGATAAATCAGCAAAAGCCTTGGCTGTTTCAGTAGTAATCCTAAAGATCAACAGAAGAAATTTCTTGAAGTGGATGGATGAAATTCTTAGAATAATCCCGCCCAAGCCCTCTAGAATTCCTTTATGATGCCTTTATATATTTCAGCCTTTCACATAGGAAGATTCCAGAGTGTCGCCCAAATGAATGTGCCACGCTGTTGGCAAGGAGCATGCCACTGCAAAAGGGATTAGACTGGAACCTACCTTTGGAAGGCGTGTTGGGAGAGAAAGTCCCATTGATGCTACCTAAAATTCTGGGGAAATGTCTTCAGCAATTTTTCAGTGTGATGCAGATACGAGAGCTTTTCTCACTCTGTTGGGAAGGTCAGGGAAAGTGAAATGACCCAGTGGGCCAGGTTAGCACTGGCCTAGCTAGAAGCTTGGCCAGTGGACTGAACTGAAGAGCCAGCAGGGTTTAAGGGCAAGGTGCCGTCTAGAAGGTGGGGCTGAGGCTGGGGTGCAAAGTCCCAGGTGCTGCGGCTGGTAGTGGGTGGGGATTTTACTAGGATTGTGCGGATGGGGTTGTTCACTGTATGGAATCTGGACCAGAGATGGAAACTTGGCTGGTGTTTGAGAAGCACATGAACCAGAAGCTGGGCCTAGAACTGTAGCTTATTCCCTTAAGTCTTATTTATCAACAGGAATCTTCTTTTCATAGTCTCCCTTCCTCTGGTCCAGCATCTCCCAGAATTTAATGTCAAAGTAACACAAAGAAACTATATGTGGAGGATACTTATTTGGATACAGCAAATTCTGTGTAATTATCCTTAAAAATAAACGGCATATACTTCTTTGCAAAAAGATTTATTTATTTATTTGAGAAAGAGAGGGGGGTGGGGGAAGAGGGGCAGAGAGAGATGGAGAGAGAATCCCAAGCAGACTCCATGCTGAGTATGGAGCCTGATGTGGGGCTTGATTTCACAAGCCTGAGATCACAACTTGAGCCAAAACCAAGAGTCAGACGCTTAACCCACTGGGCCACCCAGGCTCCCCAAGGGCATATACTTTTTAAATTGAGGTAGACTTGACATACAATAAACTGCACATTTAAAAAGTGTACAAATTTATGAAGTGAAGTGTTCTACACTCATGAAAACATCATCACAGTCAAGATATAGAATACATCCATTACTCCATAAAGTTTCTTTGTACTTCTTTGTAGTTCTCCCCATCTCTGTCCCTTTCTGCCTTACCTCCTCTTCCCCAGACAAGTATTGATCTTTTTATTACAGTACATTCATTTGCATTTTCTACAATTTTATATAAATGGGATTATACTGCATACACCCTCCCCTCTTTTTTTTTTTTGATCTGCCTTTCTTCACTCTTATTTTGAGATTCATCCATCCTGTTTGTATATTTCAAGAGCTCATTCCTTTTTATTGCTGAGTTATATTTCATCAGATGGTATTATAATATTTGTTTATCTGTTCCAATTTTTGATGGGCATTTGGTTGTTCTCAGGTTTTGGATATTACAAATAAAGCTGCAATGAGCATTTATGTATAAGTCTGAGTAGGAACATATGCTTTTTTTTTTTTTTTTTTTGGTTAGGTAAACATCTGGGGACAGAAAGACTGAGTCATACAGTAGGTATACATCTAATTTTTGAAGAACCTGATAAACTGTTTCCATTTGGTGGTACCATTTTGGATTTATACACTAGCAATGTATGAGGGTTCTAGTTCCTCTATGTCTTCACCAACAACTGACAGAGTCTATCTTTGTAACTTCAGGCATTCTAATAGATATGTTGTGGTATCTTGTATGTCCTTAATGACTCCTGATGTTGAGCATGTTTTTATGTGCTCATTTGCCATCTGTTTATATTCTTTAGTGGCTGTTCAAATCTTTTGTTCATTGTTTTTAAGTTGTTTGTTTTCTAATTATTGAGTATTGATAGTTCTTTATATATTCCTATGCAAGACCTTTGTCAAATATATGCCTTGCAAATATCATGTGGCTCATCTTTAATCCTCTTAATGAATATGCATTCCTTCTACAGCCTCTCCGGTTGCTGGGTAATATGACTTGAGTTCTTGCTCATGGAACATGAGTAGAAGTGAAGTGTGCTATTTTTGGAATAAGTCCTTAAAACAGTGTGTGTTCTTCTCCAGGCTCTTTTATGTCCTCAAGCCAATGATCCAGCTTTGATCATGCTGGTGAAGACAGTGCCCTGAGGATTTCAGAATGACCTTGTATAGCAGGTTTACTCACCTTTGAACTGTGGCATGGTAGAGAAATAAACTGCTGTCTTCTTTGAAGCCACTGAATTTTGGGGTCTTTTTGTTACCCCTCAGCAGCTTAACCTTACCCTAACTGATATACAAAGAGAGTTATTCCTTCTTCTTCCTTCCTTCCCACTTTGAGCGCATTCCAACAGAAGTTCAGTTTGGCTGTCCTAAGGATGAATTCATTTTTCTAGACAAGAGAATAAAAATTTCTTGAGCAATCAGTTAAGGCACTGGGCTACGCATCTTACCTAAAAAGAGGAATAAGACTCAATTCTTGCTCTTGAGAAGCAGATGGTCCAATGAAAATCTTTTAAGTTTATGCCCACCCAGTTTGAAGTTATAGAGTTGGTTGTTCCGCAGCTTAGGGACAAAATTTTGCTGAGCTTAGAAGAATCTACAGAAATGCAGAAATTTGGCTTCAAATAGGTATTTTTCTGTTGATATTCCACACAAAAAAAATCACATTAAGATGAAACTGAACTTTGGCCCCTCTGCCTGCCAAATAAGTACAAGGTCTCCATGTCCAGGTACCTGCAGCCCCACCCTCAGTGTAAGTCTCCCCAAGTTCAGTGAAATAGGGCAATTGTCATTTATTTGAGTTTTTATGGGCCATAGACTCCTGATATAATTCAACTAACTTACTTCTTTCAGGAACCTAACTGAAGTTTACAGATGAGGAAACAGATTCAGGAAGGAAAACTAACCTATCTGTGGCCACAGAGCCAATTAGGGATGGAAGCAAGTTATGTAACCAGTCCTGCTACCAAAGTCTAAGCCCCTTCCTGCAAGCTCCGCTGCTTTCCATGGGAGCAGCTTTGGACTTAGATTACTCAGATTATTGCTTCGGGCTTTTTTCTTTTCACAGAAGAAATAACCTCACAGACTCTGGTTCTGCTCCCACAGTCTCTTCAGCCCCAGGCTTGAGACCAGCTTCTATTACTCAGAAGAATTTGTGCAACTCCATACTTCTTTATCTTCAAGCATCAGCATGTTTGACTTTTGTTTTCAATCCAGTACCTGCCTTGTTTTTATAGAACCAAAATCCAGCTTCGTTCTGAAAATGAAATGACAAATAGTCCCTGGAAAACAACACAGATCCCAGGACCCCACTTTAGAACAATCCAAAGTCAAAGTGTCTGGTTGGATACTTTCATTACCAGCCTGTCACCTTGGTAAAGGTTTTTAGACATATCAAATCAGAGGAAAAGGAAAGAGACTCTTTCTTTTTCTTGTTGTTCCAGATCAGATAATGTTGCCGGATTAGTTCCTCCACTGTGAATTCACACCACATGTACCCACATGCCAGCCCTTTGCTGAAAGGCCATCAGCTATATTGCTTCCTGCATAATCATTCATATTTTGCCTCACGCCTTCCCTTCTCCACCTCTGTTTCCGGCTCCTCCCCCTGAAATAGCAAAATGCTTGCAAAGGAAATGTGTTAACAGGTGAAATTTATACGAGTTTCCTGGCCCACACAGAAATGTGAACCACAGGCATCCCCAAAGGAGAGATTTTCTTACCCAGACACTTACTCTCTTGAATATGCCCTGATTCATTCATATATGAGTTCTCTAGAGAAACCAGTTATCTTTTTTCGGGAATCACAGTATGGAGCTCCTGTTTGGAAAGAGTGGCTTTGATGAATGCCAGTTGGGATTATTTAGTTGCAGTTACAGAAAAACCCAACCCAGACTAGCTTAGTCAAAAAGGGAATTTACTGATTCAGAAGCCAAAAGAGCTAACCTCAGGAACAACTCTAGTCGATGCTCGAGCATATCAGTAGCACCTGCTTATTTTTTTATCTCTATTTCTTTGTTCTGGCTTTCTTTATGTTGACTTCAGCTTTAAGTTTTATGGGTACCAGAAAGGTCCCTGCTAACTCGATTCATTCTCTTATGTTTTAGGTCAGAGGTTATGAGTGAGAGTCTCCTTCCTGGAAGACTCAGGAAAAATATCATTGCATTTCATTTGGCTCTGACTAGGCTACATGAGATCCATGAACGTCAGTGGACAGGGAAATGAGACATGCAGATGGCACAGGCCTGGGTCACAAGCCCCACCCCTGAGGCTGGGCTTGGCATCAGCTTTAACGGGACTGTGCAAGAATCAGGTGCAGACCAGGAGGACTCAGGCAATGACCACTGCAGTGAGTTTTGCCTCATAAGAGACGATGTGTATGCATCACATCACGTTTTATCTTCACTGCACAAACAGCTGCACACCTTGAAAATAGCAAGCATCTATTCATGTAAAATAAGAATCCACATCCAGGCCAAGCTGACTTAGAAAGGGTTACTTTCTGATTTAACTTCCAGCAAGGAGTCTAGTTTGCCAAAATTTGGTGTAAGTGGGTCAGTATAGAAAAAGTACTCAAAAGTATCTCCGGTTCTATAGCAGGACCATATTACATTCTTTAAAGCTTGAGGATCCTCCAGTGGTTTGGTATTGAAGCCTCTTGCAATAAACCTTTCTGACTGCTTTCCTTGAGTTTTTGTTTTTGTTTCCTATGATGACTACGATATTTTAGTTATAAGGACCTCTGTAGCCTGATCAGGCTGGCTCTGAAGGGAGTGGAAGAGTTTATGGCAGAAAGTTGAAACCTGGGAAGCCCTGGGAAGTATTTTGACTACATAATGACACACATACCAAAAGAAGTTCTTGATGTTGTTCTTTTTTCCAATCACTCAACTTCTTCATGCGTCTTTCTAAATAAACATTTGGGATTAGGATTTTTATCATTCTTGTCAACTCTTGACCTTAAATGTTCAACCTTTAAACCACCGAACAACTGTTACTGCTTACGTACTTCCTCTCTTCAAACACTTAATTGTCGATTGTGTGTCAGACACTTTCTGAGCACTTTGCGCACATTATTTCATTTATTCCTCATAACTATTCTAGGACAAGAGACTATTATTATTCCCATTGTATGGAAGATGAAACTGACCTAGAAGAGGTTAAATATCTTGTCCCAGGTCACACGGTTCGAGCCAGAGGTCTTAATGTCATGCTACATAAATAAGACAAAGGTTCTGCCCCTGCGCCCCATGGTATAGCACAGGAAGACAGACCTATAAATGAAGGACTGCATTAAATGTTATATTCACCATGATAATGATCTACACGGGGTAAGCAAGGCTGGGAGAGAGAGAGAGAGAGTAGCCATTTCCCTATGAGGGTGGGGATGATTTGAAATGGGTATTGGTACAAGTTCTCCAGAGGAGGCTAGCCTCAGGTATATGAGAAGGTGCTGGTGGGTTAGGGCTGAGAATAGCATCCCAGAGCTTAGAATGTATGCCAAGTAAAGCACTGAGGCATCTAAAATAAATGCATGACGGGAGAATTGCAAACTCTTTGGCTTGGCTGGAACATAGGGTTCAAGAAGAATGTACGGAGGAGGAGCAGGACCCAGTCCATGAGGAGCCTGGTTGTAGTGAGAGGGATTTAATCAGAAAAGCATGGGGAACCACTGAAAGGCTTTAAGAAAAAGGTGACACTTATTCATAACCAGTATGTCTTTCTATGTTTACAATCCCCAAGCTTGAATTATTTTTGGATTTTTTAAAATTGTGTAAAATATACACAACATGAAATTTACCATTTTAACAATTTTAATTGTATATTCAGTGGCAGTAAGTACATCGCAATGTTTTACAACCATCTGTAATATCCATTTCCAGAAAATTTCCATCAGCCCAGACAGAAATTCTGTACCCATTAGACAATTCTTCCCAATTTCCACTATAACCTATGTCAGTCAGTGGGAGCTGCCTTGAAAAATAAGGAGGAACAAGTATATAGATCTTCAATATACATTGTTGCAAAGAACACTGTGATTTGTGTTCTTTTAAAAGGAAAAATGTCAATGACACTCTACATTTTAGGGATGCGAGAGTCTGTAAGTGGCATGTGAGTGTGTTGTTCCTGCCAAATCTGCAAGATAATGGGGCTCTTCCATTATGACTAAGATGCCCATCTGTAGTTTTCTTTTGAAAGGAATGCCACTGACATTGCTGAGGAACATCCCATGGCATCAGCTTAGCCATCAAACACACATTAAGCACCTGCTGTGTGCATGGTCATGTGTCAGGTGCTATAAACAGGAAAAAGTAGGCAGTGATCTGCAACTTGAAAGGAATCATAATGTAGTTAGGGAGAAGAGCATGAACATGTCCATCTATGACCTAGATAGAATCAGTTCGCCCTCAGGACCTGACCTGTGTTGATTATATCTTCTCACTGCACTGTGCATAGCTCTTCACAGCACTAATCACATTATATATATATTTTTAAAGATTTTATTTATTTATTTATTTGACAGAGAGAACGACAGCGAGAGAGGGAACACAAGCAGGGTGAGTGGGAGAGGGAGAAGCAGGCTCCCCACTGAGCAGGGAGCCCAACGTGTGGCTTGATCCCAGGATCCCGGGATCATGACCTGAGCCGAAGGCAGATGCTTAACCAACTGAGCCACCCAGGCACCCTCCACATTATACTTTTACATCAGTTTGAATGCCTCCTTGTATTAACCATCAGACTGTTCACTCCATAATGGCAGACATCTTGTTTTTTTGCTCATTACTGTCCCTCCAGTGTCTAGCATAGTTCTTGGCACATAGAACGTGCAGCAAGTATATAGTGAATGAATGGTTGCTATAATTAATTTTTTAAAAGATTTTATTTATTTATTTAGAGAGCACAAGTGGGGGGGGAGGGGCAGAGGGAGAGAGAGAAGCAGACTCCCCACTGAGCAGGGAATCTGACCTGGAGCTTGATCCCAGGACCCTGAGATCATGACCCGAGCCTAAGGCAGAAACTTAACCAACTTTGCCACCCGGGCACCCCTGGTTGCTATCATTATTTATGTGTGCATATATGTGTGTGTATTATAGAAACTATTCATTCTATATATGTACAAGACATATGTTTTGAAAACACAAACAAAAAATCCACAACTATAATCCAAACCATTTTTTAGAGAGCTGCCGCTTTGGAATCAGTAGCTTCTTTGAGGCCTTAATCCCATTTAGCTGTGGCTAAGACTTCCGTGTTCGCCCAACTCTGTTAAGTTAGGCATATGAGGGTACGTGTCTCTCGGCTCTTTGTGGGAGCTGACCAGCAGTGGACACAGTTTCGTCAGGCTTCTAAAGCATTCAGACAGACTCACACTCTCACTCCTCAGCACTAATCAGTTAGAAGACTATTTATAGACCTCAGCACTCCTCTTAACTCCTGCCCCCTCACTCTCAGCAGACAGCCTCACCTCATGACTCATTGAGAAAACTGAGGTCATCCGGGTGCTTTCTGTCACTTCCTACTTTCTACGTACAATTTACCTCTACCCAGTCGGTCCTCTGCTGAGCCTGCCCTGCGGCAGGGAAAGGTAAGAGAGCCTCCCTGGAGAGCGGCCAAGCCCCTCCCAGAGTCTGCCTCCTCCTGCTCTCGATGCTCCCCCTCTATTCCTCACCGCAGCCCCTCCGAGGAGTCTCTGTAAATCCCTCCTTCGTTTCTCCTGATGCCCCCTCTGCCCGTGAATAGGCTCCATCTCATCACCTTCCTGACTGTTACTGCAACAGCCTCCTAACCCGGCTTGCCTTTCCATTTTCCTTCTCGCACAGCGCAGTCGGAAGGATTCTTTTAAAAGGAGGGTCATGGACAATTCGCACTGCCCTGGCTCCAACTCCCCCGCTTGTCACTATTTCCAGAAATCATCTCAGGATGTAGATAATTAAGAGTGATATCTAATCCTCTCTCATTTTTCCATCCCCTCCTTCCTGCCTCCCTCTGAAAGTAAATCCTTTGCATAGGTGGATATTTATGTATAGTGATACATTTCTTGGGGTGCATCTTACAACACGTAAGGCACACGGGGTGTGAGACATCTTGACTCCATCGTGGGGACTGGTCTTCCCTCTGCTCCTCACCACCTTGTCAGGCACCTCCTTTCTTCTCTCCCAGCTTGCTTCTCACTCCCTTCTGCCCCTGCTTTGCTCCCAGCACCCCTTGAAAATTAGGTTCTTGTATCTCCCATATTGCTACTGTCATTTTTTCCCGTCCTTATCTTCTGCTTCCAATAGCGTCGATCCTGTTCGCCTTCAGACTTCCCACCATATTCGTCTCCTCCCTCCCGGCTCTCCAGTGGTTCCTTTCCCCCGCCCCCTGGGTGTCTCTTGTTCTGCCTGCCCTTGAATGCTTTGCCCTCTGGTTCTGGGCACTGCCCACCACTTCCTCTCCCAGCTCTCTAAGCTTTCTGTGGGTGGTTTTATCCCCTCACATACTTTTCGTGCATTCCTTATACGGTGTGATTATACACACATTGTATTGTGTACAGGACTCTTAGCAGTTCAGTGTCATCCTCCAGGCCTTCTAGAGCTTTAGCAGGGCATTGTGGAGGCTTGCTTACTGGGCTGTAGGTGTTATTCCAAGGAGAATCAGATCGTGGTTTTCCACAAGTTATTCCCTCTGTTTTATTGTCGAGACGATGCCTGAGGACAAGAAGCATTTTGATGACATTAGAAGATGAAGCAGCACATTTTCTCAAGTCTTCAAGCATTTCTGGTTCTTTTCCTATCTTTCACCACAATACTTGCTGACCTTAGGACGCGCTCTTTGAGTTGGGGCCTGAAGGGACCCTTCTGAGCCCCCCCAAAAAGTGGGGGGCCTGTTGCTGGGGCCCTCCTGCTTTAATCTGTGCCTGGAAGCATCCCCACCCCCTCTTTCTCACGCAGCATCATCAGCTCTCCCTTCCACCTTCCTCTCCTCAGCCGCCCACGAACCCGATCCCGCTGCTGACCGGGGACCAGATGCTCATTACACAGCCGCTGCAAGCCCAGCTCTTTGCAGTGGAGGCGGCAGGAAAAAGAGAAAGACTTCCACTCAAGGAACATCGATTACAGAGGCTAGCATGCTTGCACGGGGTTTTCTAGAGAAAAGCAGACAACGGCATGTTGTGCCATAAAGGTGAGTATTTTTCCAAAAAAGCGTCTGCATTCATTTTCTCCTGCTGCTCTAAGAAACAATCACAAACACGGTGACTTAAACTCACACAAAGCAATCTTCTTACAGGTCTGGAAACCAGAAGTCTGGAAGCAGTTTTACTGGGCTAACATCAAGGCATCCACAGGGCTGGTTTCCTCTGGAGGCTCCATGGGAGAATCGGCTTCTTTGATTCCTTCCTCACCTTACCCTCAACCCATTTGCTTTCAGGATCACATCCCTTCCTCCCTCCTCTCCTCATTACTCAAATCTTCCTCCTCTCTCTCCTAATGACCCTTGAGATTATATTTTGGGTCCACCAGACAATATAGGATAATCTCCCCATTTCCAGATCCTTAATTTAATCACGTCTGCAAAGTCCTTTGGCACATAAGGTAATATGCACAGATGCTGGGGATTAGAACATGGATCCTTTGGGGGACAGTATTTAGCATACTATAGTTTTACACACTGAATTTCACCTGCCCCTTGACTGCTCACATATCTTTGTGCCACTTTCTTGAGTCTTATTCCGGCCAAAGAATGTTACTTAATAAGGCATTTCCATAGATATGAATATGGGTATATATGAAGTTATTTATTATTTATGCATTTTCCTATGTATTTTATAATTTTCAAGGTATACTGACACATCTTTAAGAATTTAGAGGGTATGATTTCTGTGTTCTCAGTGCTTGTGTTTAACTTCACAGAAAAAAACATCATGCCAATATTATATATAACTTCTTTAAGCCTGTGGAAAGAGAGCCTGTACGAAGACCCGTAAATGTATCGTGGGAGATGTGTCAGTGGTGGACGGGCATTGGGCTGGTTGCTCAGATGCCAGCAAATGGTACCACCTTCTTTCTAGTCTACTAAATTCCAGCGTCCAATGTGCCCCTCACCACCACCCCCCATTCTGCTGACTGCACCACCCAATTCACCTCCAACTTCCCCAGTTTGTCTTTTGGCTTTGTCCACTGTCTTCAACACCCAGTTGGAGAAATTTCCATTGAGCTTTTATCTTTTGTCCACCTCTGTCCTTCATGACTTTCTTCTTCAGTAATCTTATCTACTCCTTCAACTTCAACTCTCATCCATGGGGATAAATTCCAGACCCATATTTAGAATGTAAAATACTAAAAATAAAGTATTTCTTTAATAGTTTCTCAAGTGCCTTTACTGTTTCTCTTGGTTTAAGATGTTTTAAGGATATGTTTTAATTTGCAGAGGTTATATATTTTCATGATCCATCTGGGTTGAATATTTGGTTGGGTAATGCTCTTTTTATAAACATACATAAAAAACAAACCTTACTTAATATAATCAGGCTGTCTAATTCACTTTAAAAAAAAGGGACAGACCCAGAAAGATGCATTCAAAATTGTGACAGATTAAATTTGTAAAAACTTGATTCAGAGTATTCAAGTTTAGAATGGAGATTTAAGCAGAGCTAATGGGTCCATTTGTTGCTTACCATATATAACACCAAAGGGGTTTTAAATATGGTGCTCATGCAATGAATAAAATCACACTCCCTAGCTCACATCACAACATAAAATAAAATGACACTATGCATTATAAGCATATGTTTGCTAGTAAACAGACTATCTTCTAAATAGAACTGCTTGGCTATTGTCTTTAGGTCAAATACCTCAAATCTCTAGGAAAATCAAGCTTAGTGAAAAGGAATAATAAATCACTTGTGAAATGATAAGGCTTTCCTTCATTGAAGTCAGTATAGTTTTTTGGTATTGGGCTATCATTTGTTGATGATATTGATACATGTAGTTTTTAGCACTTCCTCTGAGTAGCATTCCTTTCATCTGATTTTTATATTTATTATATTTATGATAAAGAATGGGAACAGTTATATATTGTTGGGCTTCATCTCTGAAGTAAGTTTCTAAATACAACTCTTGTAAGTTTTAGTTCGCTTGCTAGTTACATGGTTGTCAATTTCATGCAGCCTCAGATATATGTCCTTTGCTTCTAAATCTGTCCTGGGAGGAAAAAACATTTTACAATCTCCTTAAATATTAGACAAATTTTACATTTGTCTAATATACTGCTATTTTCTTATATTGCTTGTGCTCATCATAATTTCTGTGCTTGTGGAAATTACCATATTCAGTGGTATGAACTGTTAGTAGTTTCAGGTATATAAACCACAGGCTTTCTGATTTCCTTCCACTGGTTTTTTGTAATAACTTCTAAAACCATGGCAATATTTTATTTTGTTTTGGGGGGATGGGCAGAGAGAGAGAGAGAGAGAGAGAATCTTAACCAGGCCTCATGCCCAGCAAGGAACTCGAGGCGGGGCTCGATCTTACAATCCTGAGATCAGCACCTGAGCCAAAATCGAGTCAGATGCTTAACTGACTGAGCCACCCAGGCGCCCCAACAATATTTTCAAAACATTTATCATAAGCTATGTTGAAGAAACTAACAAACAGAAGTGGGCAGTGATCCTTCATGGAATATATTTATTTTTTCACTCATTCCTTCCCCATTCACAGATCTGTTCATCACTCACTTATTGAGTGTTTGCTGCACACAGCTGTATAGTCCCTAAGAAGATAAGCATTATTTGGCAGAGAGTTTGACTTTCATTAGCCAATAGTCTAATATGGGACTTGTTATTAAAAAACCTGTCATTAAAAATAAAATCTACAAATAAATTCTCTCTTCCATTAGACCATGAGACCTGAGACATAGAAGGCTCAGCTACATTTTTTTCTGTAGAAAGAGTGAGATCTTTGGTCTGATTTTGACCTGTGTTTGAACCTGGACTCTTTGCTAACAGCATGATCATTACCGAATTACTTAGCTTGTTTTGTCTCTACTTCTCCATCTTTAAAATAATGGTGTAGGGTAGGGGTGGGAATGGGTGGATAATAATAGTTACCTTGCAGGTTTGTTTGTAAAAATATGCCTAACACTTAGTAGATATTTAACAAATGTTAAATGAATAAATACTGTGGGAGTTCAGAGAAAGAAAAATTCACTCCCAGTTTGGCTCAACAGAGAAGGCTTCTAGAGGGCTATTTGTTCTTACAGAATCTGGGGGATGGGCACGCTTTGGAAATAGAAATAATTCCCTCCCTTTTAAAATGATGGGTATTAAGGAGGGCATGTGTTGTGATGAGCACTGAGTGTTATACGTAACTAATGAATCGTTGACCACTACATCAAAAACTAATGATGTACTATATGCTGGCTCACTGAACATAATAAAAAACCCCTGCTTTTCTAAGGTCGTTCAGTTGGTTAACTGTCTGACTCTTGGTTTTGGCTCAGGTCAAGATCTCAGGGTCGTGAGATAGAGCCCCGCAAAGCGTTCCACACTCAGTGCGGAGTCTGCTTGAGATTCTCTCTCTCCCTCTCCCTTTGCCCCTTGCACATGTGCGCTCTTTCTTTCTCTCTCTCAAATAAATAAATCATTAAAAAAATTAAAAAATAAAATGCATTTCTATTTCTTTTTCCTTTTGTTCAAATGAGAACACACGGTTTCTTTGATCATGCTGTAGTCTTTATTTACACCTCTTCCAAAGGCAGCACATAATCAACGGCCAACTTTGTGGGGAAGGACTCTCAAGACGTCTTAAGGAGTGGAAGGCTCACAGACAGCTCATGGAGAATGGGATGGATTGAAGGATGGGTGCCAGATGGTGGCAGGTGGCTGTTTTCATGTAGCAGGTAGCGGCAAATGAAAGAAGTGTGTGGGGATCACTCTCCCTAGAGGCCATTCATTTCTCTACAGCTGAAAGGGTAATAAGTTGATCCCAAACAAGACCAAAAATTCAAAATAATTATGACAGATCAGTCAAGCACCCCTAAGTTTATCTGGATAAAAATTCATAAGCACCCTCCAGTGTTGACAAAGCTGTGACCTCTGCAGAGGCTTGAAGGAGAGGATCAGAGTTGAGCTAAAAGGGCTGTTCTATCCCATAAACACATGAAAAAGATCCAAATTAAAATGAAATACCCTTTATGCCTCCTAACCTTAAACCGTTATTGCGACTACTCTAAGTATGAGGCAAACAAAGGTATTTCCCAAGTTATAAACACCTAATTTATGATTGCCATAACTTATGAATGATTGGTTGGGTGCTGGTCTCCCTCTGCTCACATCTCCCTTCTTAGAAAACACCCAGGTTCTCTTGCGCCCACAGTGCCACCTGATTATCAGTGGAGTACAGCAGACTCAGTGGCTTGCACTTTGGGGCCTCCTGTCCCTCCCTCTTTTTACAGCTCAATCAATTCAAGTTCAGACCTGTTCTCACATATCTCATTTAACATCCTTCCTTGTTCCCCAACGTCTTCCAGTTCTTGCCCAATTAGATCAGAAAAAAAAAATTATTATTAGTTTTTCTACTAAGAATTTGATGCTGGGGTGCCTGCGTGGCTCAGTCGGTTAAGCATCTTGACTCCTGGTTTTGGCTCAGGTCATGATCTCAGGGTTGTGAGATGGAGCCCCGAGTAGGGCTCCACCCTCCGTGGGGAGTCTGCTTGAGATTCTCTCCCTCTCCCTCTGCCCCTCCCCCTACTCACACTTGCCCTCTCTCTCTCTCTAATAAATAAATACAATCTTTTTATTTTTTAATTAAAAACATCTTTTTAAAAAAGATTGTATTTATTTATTAGAGAGAGAGCACAAGCAGGGGGAATGGGAGAGGGAGAAGCAGGCTCCCCGCTGAGCAGGGAGCCCCATGTGGGGCTTGATCCAAGGACCCTGAGATCATGACCTGAGCCAAAGACAGATGCTTAACCAACTGGACCACCCAGGCTCCCCTAAATAAAATCTTTTTAAAAAAAGAGTTTGATGCTATGGAATTAAACAAGGAATGCAGAGTCTGGCCCTTACTGAGTTTAAATCTAAAGTAGAAAATCATTTATCTCTAGGCTTATCTCTCCATGAAATGAAATGAAACAAGGTGGGGGTATTATGATTGGAATCAAAGTTATCATAATGAAAAGTAATTTTTACAAATTTCTTTCTTTTTTCAATTACTTATTTTCTCTCTCTCCTCTTTCTTCTTTTTTTTTTTAAGGTTTTATTTATTTCTTTTATTTATTTCTTTGACAGAGAGAGACACAACGAGAGAGGAAACACAAGCAGGGGGAGTGGGAGAGGGAGAAGAAGGCTTTTGCCGAGCAGGGAGCCCCATGCGGGACTTGATCCCAGTACTCTGGGACCATGACCTGAGCCGAAGGCAGCCACCCAGGCGCCCCTTTCTCTCTCTCTCTTTTAAACCATTTTATGGCATCTGGTCTGTTAATACACTTTTGCCTTATTTATATGACTCTGTTCTAGTTTTCAGTTGTATACTAGTATGGAAAATGTGCACATGCTGGGTGGGAAGCTCTTTGTCTCTCATTCGCCTTTTCCTTTTCCCAGTGAAATCAGATATCCACAAGAAAGGGCTAAGATCACAGCACATGGTGGCAAATGCACAGAGTAGCCTGTAATCTCTCTCGCCTTCTGTGCTTCCATTTCCTGCCTAGCGAACATATCAGCAAGTGTTTTTCTGCAGCGTGGGTAGGATCAGAAGTCAGGCAAAGACGATTCGGGTTCCATTTCTATTATGAAATAATTGTCTTATCTGCATGATAATACACACATATAGTCCTGCGAAATTATCTACATCCTAAGCATTCATTCATGCCCCAGAGAGGATGATGAATGTACCAGATGCTTACATGTTGTGGTGAGATCAGAGATGGGTGGAGCGGGGCAGCTTGCCAACTGTCTGGGTGGCTATGTCAGGAGGATGAGTCATTCCAGCAGCTCCTCTGTACCACCCCTGATACTGGTTTTAATACGTCCCACTGGAAGAAGGCCAGAGGCCTTATACCAAAATTTAGGCCCATTTTTCATCTTTTGGCAATAGTGTGTTTCCTCTATTACCCTTATCCCCCAGAAAGCCACCGCCAGGCCATTAGGAGCCCGTTGCAGACGGACCGTGTTTCCTCAAAGGTGTGGTGTGATGCTTTGTTCTGAGGCTTCCATTCCTGGTTTATACTTTATAGTTGCTCCTTGAAATATTTACCAAAACGTGTTATTTAAGCTTGGGCCAGCTCTTAGCCTAGAAACCAGATCATCTCATTTTGTCAGAATCGATAGCCCTCCACGATTCTTGGGCTCCTTCGCGTCCACAAGGCTTCTAACATTAAATACTCCAAAAGCCTTTGCCTGCAGACCAGGGTTCGACATTGGTCTTGAAAGGGAGGCTAATGAGAGGAAATGCTCTGCTCTGGGCCAAGCACCGTGAACGCGCTGACCCCCTTCCTCCCTCCACCCAGCCCGCCCCCAGCTGCCGGCGGAGCACAGGACTGGCCTGAGCGGACCGAAGACCACCGAGGCCGTGTGCCAGCCATGGCCTTGGGGCCTGCGAGGCGGAGCCGCTGCGTTGCCATGACGTGCGCAGGAAGGGGGCCTGCGCTCCTTGGGTTGCTTTTGTGCTCTTGCGCTAGACTGAGCTGTCTTGACTTGGGATCAGACCGCCCCTGCTGTCCTATTGTCTTAACCAGTCGGGTTGGGCGGTGGAGGAAGCTGAGAGGAGCGCTGATCTGAAGATTTGTATAGAACCCCTGTCCAGGCTTCCAAGAGATGGTATCCCAGACTGCATCCGTGGCCAGCCTGTTGGCGGCTGAGGCTGCCTGTCTACCCGGCGAGCTAGCAAGACGCTGATGCAAGACGCTGCATGATGCAGGCTATGGGAAGAGAGGTCCCTTTATTTTGCATTTGGCAATGTGATTACGTGTAAGTGTCTGTGTCACCAAGACACACACAGCAGAACTGCCCGCTTGTGCGATGCGATGAGGCCCAAGGGATTACTTTTATGCCTTAGATTGGGACTGATTGGGACTAAGACACCTGGCGGTTTAGAATGTTTATTTATCTGCCAGTTTGTGCAATCAGTCCAGAGCCAGGGGCCAGGCTGGTGAGACAGAAATGTCTTGGTCAGGGAGTGTGGAAATTTCTGGCTTCGCTTTTAATCTATTTTTATGGCCATCTAGATTTGTGTTACCCTTTGGTTTTCTATGACCCTGGAATACACACAAGCCATAGGATTCAGAGGGAACCTCAGAAGATTTAATGTAATTCATTTTGAAACCTGTTGAATGTTTACTCTAACAAATCTAACAAGTTCAAGGGACACTTTTTCAGTTCCCGAATTTTCCTTCTCTCTTTTTTGGTGTTAGCTGACAAAATCCACCATAATAGAGACCTTGGGCATTGTTATGTATGTTGGACCACTCCTTCTATCTCCAGTTTGCCAACAAATCCTATTGGACTAATGTTTCCCAAATGATGTTCCAAAGAATTGGGTATCATTGGGTCAAAGGACTTACATAAATGCATTTTTCTCATTAAATTCCATTTTTCAAAACCATTATCCTATTATATGATAAATATTCAATGTTAAAATGGATAGTTGCAAAATCAAATTAGCCCAGTTAGGGGATATTTACTTTGAGGATTTTCTGAAAACAACATTTGTGAAGGTTTAGAAAAAAAAAAATAGGTAGGAATAATTTACCTAAGATCAAAAACATGCAAAAGACCAAAGCATTATTTCTCTGAAAGAAGTTATTTAGAAAAGCTCAAAACATCTGGTTTGTATTATAAAATATAAGAGTAGAATGAGTAGTGGATTTTGAGACATCAGCTTCTATACTTCTGGAATTTTATAATCGCTCTGTCCCAATTGCTTTAAAAACAAAAACCAAACCTCTGTTTTTACTATCTATGTTTTATTCAGTTGTTGGGGAGGGGTGGTGGAGTGAGTGTGGGGGGACATGATATTAAAGGAGGCCCACATGATTTTTGTCCCTTTACTTTTCATATCTCAATTCCCCGGCCATTCAATTTACTTCCTGAGGCGCTGACAGCTGGTAATACGCTAAACTGCAATCCACTTTTCAAAAGTTATTGATATTTCCTAACTGAGGTTTAATGGTGTGACTTGGCTTAGGTGAAAATGTGCCAAGGTCTTGGGTCTCCTGTGCCTCATCCAGGTTTGTTATGGTTCCAGGAGCATACTGCCAGGAGCTAGAAACCACGTTGCCTTGTCCTCCCAAGGCAAATGAATCTCAAGTACATATTACTTTCAAACTACTCTACACAGACCAACTGAGAGAACAAACAGTGATTCTTTCTTTTGGGCTGTTTATTGGCTCAATTTATAAAAGCTGGTGAGTCTAAAATATTTAAAATATCCAATTCTGCAAAATTATTATCCCCCTACATTATAGAAAATAGTCCAAATTTGTTTTAGTAGAAAGCCATTAAGGGAAACAAAAAAAAGGTTGATAGATCTAGGATGAGATAGTGGTGAGGGTTGCACAACATTGTGAATGTACTAAATGTCACTACGGGTGAATTTATGTTGTGTGTATTTTAAAACACACACACACACACACACAGTCAATAGAAAAAGGTTATCTTAGGGCACCTGGGTGGCTTGGTCGGTTAAGCGTCTGCCTTTGGCTCAGGTCATGATCCCGGGGTCCTGGGATATAGCCCTGCCTTGGGCTCTCTGCTCAGTGGGGAGCCTGCTGCTCCCCCTGCTCATGCTCTGTCTCTTTCAAATAAATAAATACAATCTTAAAAGAAAAAAAAAAGAATAAGTTTATCTTATTCTAGTGGCTTAGGATGTTGATGTTGAAGATCATTGCAGCTGTATGGTTTCCAGTGAGGTAGATGGAGAATCAAGGGAAGCAGGGGGAATATTCCAAACACAGTTGTTTTTGCTGGAAACTAAGTTATATCTATGGCAAATAGCAGATAATTTGAATATTCTTCTTAGTATAGCAGTTTCCTAACAATAAGGATTTAACAGTTGTGGTGGTCAATATTTGTAACCAAACCAAACCAAACCAAACCAAACCAAACCAAACCAAACCAAACCAAACCAGCTTAGAGTCCATAACAGAATAATTTGTCATTTTGGGGAGATAAAAACAAACAGCACATATTGCCAAGCTAGTTGGCCACCTACTATCTCCCTGGGTTGTGTACTCCCCGCACATATATAGTAGCATTCATGGAATGATTAAAAGCTTTGCTTCTTTGGGTAAAATGGTCATCAAGTAAGAGAAAAAGTTAAGTAAAGGCAGAAAATGTATTTAACATGTGGAGAGTTGGGTAAACACATAGCTATCAGGAGAAACGTAATGAAGGATGAATTAAGGGCGTATATGAACATTTCTGATTTGTAGTATTTGGGATTCATCCAGGTCCCCAGTCTTTCTCTCCCTTGTGAGTGTTGAAGATATACTATAATCTATTTTATTCAATACATCAAAACTGTAATAAATGTGCTGAGACTCATGGATTTCCATCTTAAAATAACATGCTTTTAAGTAAATTGAAGATATATTTGTTAAGTAACTACTGTTTGCAAAACACTGTGCTAGATGTTGCAAAAGAATATGGAGATTAGTATAACACAGACTGTTCTCAAAGAACTAGAAATACCATAGACAGAAAAGACAGGTGCCCAAAGGACAATAATACTTGCATAGAAAAGAGTGTTCAGTGCTGAAATTGAAAGTGCCCTGGAGGCTCACAAAAGAGAGAGAAAGAGAGTGAGCAAGAGGTAGCTTTTGGTGATAAGAAGGAGGAAAGAATTTATAAAGGAAAAGTGTTTGAAGAGTGGGTAAGAATTTGGCAACCTGAGAAAGCATTTTAGGTGGCAGAACTGAAATGATAAGGCAAAGGCACAAAATAGGAAATGCCCAGGTGTTGAGAAAATGTCTACTATTTTAGCTTGGCTGGGAGTCAGTTGCTTGTAGGAGATCAATGAGAATTGAAATTAGAAATGCAGATCCATCCTAAATGTCAGGACTAGGCATGTTGTATTTAATCCAGAAAGCACTGGGAAGACACTAACAATTTCTGAGGAGTCAGTGAAATGATCCAAGTTGTGCTTCACTGTTAGTGAAAACTAAACTGGGATGATTTGGGAAGAAACCTGCAGAGAAGAAGCTGGTAGAATGCCCTGTGAGGAAGAGCAAGCAGAAGGAATGAGAAATTGGGCCAGGCTGGTGGCAGCAGGAAAAAAAAAGAGAGAAGAGGCAGAATCTACATCTGATTTGGCAGCTAACCAGGTGCAAGTAGATTAAGGAGAGTTAGGAGAAGACAGCAACTTAAGTGTGTCCAGGCTTTCCCTAAATGCGTGGCCTTTGCCCGAAGCCAGCAGCATGCTGAACTGGAGGGTACAAGGACAGCATCACTGCTGGCTGATTCTGTTGGGGAAAGTTGATTCAGGACTTAATCTCTGTGTGCTACCCAATAGCCTGGAGTTAGTGGAAAGAGCCTAAATGAGGCAGATAGAGTGTATCTTGGTCTGCAGAGAGGGGAGAGTTTTTGGGGTGAACAGAAGGAAGGACTCTTGGTTTCCAGTCTGGCATGTAAAAAAGCTTAGAAGTCATTACTGCCATCCTCACAGTAAGAAAAAAGCTAAACAAATGAAAAATCAACAAGTCTTATTAGATCCATCAGAGAATTGAGGTCACAGGGCAAACCCTGCCTCCAAGTTGGAGTGACAGATAGGTAGATACAGAGAATCAGAGTTTACTAGACAGAAGACCATGAGTAGAAACCTCCATGAAAACCAGTACTAGGTTCCTTTTCTCCAGTATATCACATCCAAGTTTCAACAAAAAATTATAGGCATGCTGAAAGACAAAAAGTGTAGTTTGACTCTTCAAAACAAGCATCAGAACTGGACTCAGATATGGTAGATACGTTGGAATTATCAGACTGGGAATTTAAACAACTATGATTAATAGGCCAAGGGTGCTAATTTAAAAAGGGGACAAAATGCAAGAACAAATGGAAAATCAGAGAGATGGAAACTCTAAGAACCAAAAGGAAGGCTAACAATAATGATAGTAAAAAAAAATTTAACTGAAATGAAGAATGCCTTTCATGGGCTCATCAATAGACTGGATACAGCTGAACAAAGAATCAGGGAGCTTGGAGGAATGTCAATAGAAACTTCCAAAACAATGCTAAGACAAAAGAGAATGAATAAGTCAAAAGAGAATATTCAAGAACTATGGGACAATTATGAAAGGTGTTATATATGCATAATAGAAATACCAGAAGAAGAAGAAAGAGGGAGGAGCAGAAGAAATTTTTAAAACAATAATGACTAAAAATTTCCTAAAATTAATGATAGACGCCAAACCATGGAGTCCAGAAAGCTCAGGGAACCCCAAGCAGGGTAAATACCAAAACACAACACCTAGGCATATCACATTCAAACTGCAGAAAATAAAAAACAAGGAGAAAATCTTCGAAGAAGACTGAGGTTATGGGGCGCTATAAGTCTACCTTAATTATAGAGGAGCAAAGATAAGAATTATAGCAGACTTCTCTTCAGAAACAGTGCAAGTGAGAGTAGAGTGAAATATTTAAAATGTTGAAAGAAAAAACCCATTAACCTTGAATTCTGTATCCAATGAGATATCCTTCAAAAGTGAAGGAGTAATAAAGACTTCCTCAGATAATCAAAAATTGAGAGAATTTGTCACCAGTGTACCTGTCTTGTAAGAAATGTTCAAAGAGGAGCACCTGGGTGGTTCAGTCAGTTAAGCATCTGCCTTCGGCTCAGGTCATGTTCCTAGGGTCCTGGGATCAAGCCCCATGTCAGGCTCCCTACTCAGCGGGGAGCCTGCTTCTCCCTCTCCTCCCCACTCGTTCTTTCTCTCGCTATCTCTGTCTCTCTCACTCAGATAAATAAATAAAAAAGAGAGAAAAAAGAAGTGTTCAAAGAAATTCTTCAAGGAAAAGGAAAATGACATAGGTCAGAAACTCAAATCTACATAAAAAAAGGAAGAATGCTAGAGAAGGAATAAATGAAGGTAAAATAAATAGCAGAGAGGAAAGTGATGCTGGATTCAATAACTATACATGGCACATTCTCCCTGCTCTCCAAGGTAAACTGGTGGTCTTTAACAGGTGGGTTCCTTCTTCTCCTTTTTTTTGAGGGTGGGTAAGTGTGAGGAGGCCAGAGAGCAGAGAAGCATCTTCCTGGTGTCTTGCCAGGGACCAAGCAACCACTGGGCCACATGAAAGGGTATGATAGCATCTTCCAACATTCAAGGAGTCACAACAGTTGAACCTGAGGCCCAGTGCACAAAGGAGAATAGTAGTACACTTGAGGGGGCTTGAGGGCTGGAATAAGGGAGAACAAATAAATAGACCTGGCTCCTAATGAAACCGAACGGCTAGAGAAGACAGACATCAACCTGAATGAAAATCAGAGCCTAGAGGAGATTCAAGAACAGTACCAAAAGATTTTTGAAATGAAAAATGCATGGTATTATTTAACATTAAACAATTGGTAGGTAAACTGAAGGAGAAAATGGTCATTGTTGAGAAGCAAAGAGTGGAAGAAATGTCTTAAAACACAGTACAAAACAGTTACTAAGAGATGGAAACAGTAAGGACAAAGATAAAAGACCTGGAGTATACAGATTTATAAGACATGACATGTGGACTAAAGGAATTCCAGAAGAAGAAAAAAATAGAGACAGAGGGGAGACAATAATTGAATACATGAAAAAAGAAACACACAAATCTGCAGTTTAAGAGAATTGCCTAAGTTCCAGGCGAGACTGATGGAGGGGGAGAGCGAGGATAAAGGTGTATATTTGGTATATTCTGGTAAAAATTTTAATCTCTATGGATAAAGAGAAAAATCTTACAAGTTTCCAACTAGGAAGAACAAATTACTATGGGAGGGAATACAATCAGACTAGACTCAAACTTTTTTACCTGTCCTCCTTTGTGTTAGAAAAGTGAGGTAGTAATATGCGTAGGCTACTGAGAAGGTAATATTAAGATGAGGATTCCATACCTAACCAAGATGACATTTATCTGACAGAATAAAGGAAAGATATTGGTGGATTTGCAAGGATTTAAGACTGCGTCACCCAAGAGGATGACTAATTCATCCTGGTCTGTCCAAGACTTCGTCTACCTCAGCACCGAAACTCTGCCTTCAGGGAAACCCCCTGGGGTTAGGCAAACTGGGACAACTGGTCACCCCATAATATACTCCATATGAAGAAAGCCAACATCAAGTGAAAAAAAATAGTGACTTTGGGGTAGCATAGTGGTTCTCAACTAGGAATGTTTTTGTCCCCTTTCCCTCCCTGGACTTTGGAGATTTTTCTGGAGATATTTTTGGTTGTTGCAACTGGGGAAGATCTCACAACTGAGTTCTGCTACTGGCACATAGAGGTAGAGGCCAGAGATGTTACTAAACATCCTACAGTGCAGAGGACAGATGCCCCTCCCTGCCAAAAGAAGAATTGTCTCCCTCAAAATGTCAGTAGTGCCAGGGTTGAGAAACTTGAATTAGGGGAAGATCGTGAAATATGGAGAGATTGGTGAGCTACAAACCTTGCTATATTTACGTGTGTCAAATTTAAATGCAGGTGGAGACTCCAAGATTGTCTTGGAATGTGTAATGTAAGAGCTAATGAAAGTTTCTTGAAATAAAAGAGATGAGTTGCAAGGAAATCCTAATAATGATCTAACGGTACAAAAAAGTCTCTATGAAAACTAGTCATTGGGGAAGGGACAGGAGGCTGGTGAGATAGGAGAGGCATTAAAATATTTGAACAGGTCCCCATTTATGAGAAAGAAGAAAATCTTAGGTATCTTAGAGGAGAAAATCATAGGTATCCTGTTTTCATGTAATAGTGAAAAAATAGGGGTGTTCGTTAGTGTCAGGAAAGGGAATTAATGGAAGGGAAAAATATATCAGGACTCCCATATTAACCAAGGGTCAAAAGGGATCGGGCAGCAACCGGATCAGAACTGTGAAAACAAGAGAAATGATGCAAATGGTTTGGGGGAGAGTAATCTCTTGCCAGCCAGAGTTTTGTCAACTATGATTCTAATGTCACTGTTTTCTTTCTGTACACTTTAAAAAATCCATAACCTTTAAATAAATATGGGTGGTTTAGATCAAGAGCCTTAATTAGGCAGAACAAAAACAATTATTGCTTCCCCCTCAAAAATTATGTAAGCAGGTCTATGGGGTTGTGATGATTGGTTACTATTTGTCTCCTTCCCTAGACCCTAGTCTTCATGAGGGGAGGAATGGGTCTCTTCTCTCTTATCATCGTGTCCCTAGTACTCTATGAATGTTTACGAAACAAACAAATAACACCCTCTCAGTCTATATTACAGGACTAGATACAAGAAGTATTTGTGAAAAGTCCAGGAGATTGTATATCTTATTGAGCTTTATGAAAATGGAACAAAGGAGAACGTAAGAATAAAATGCATGACATTTCAATCTAGGGAAGGCTGACTTGAAAACTTGAAAAAGATTCAATTTGCATAACATAAAACTTGTGAAAGAAACTTCCTCCCTAGACCAGGGTTGCCAGATTTAGCACATAAAAATACAGGACACCCAGGGAAATCTGAATTTCAGATAAACAATGAATAATCGCTTGCACAAGGATGTCTCAAATATTGCAAGGGACATGCTTATACTAAAAGAATATTCATTGTTTATCTGAAGAAATTCAAATTTCCCTGGGCATCCTATATTTTACTTGGTGACTCTACCCTAGACCATAATCAAAAGCAATATTTCTTGACCAGCTGAAGATTATTCAGAAGAAGGGTTACATGTTTTCAAGTTAGTATTTTAGAAATATTATTCAAATATAATGGCTATTAATTGTTTTAGCAGCAAACATCTTCTAGAAATTTTTGTTCCTGTGCCCTTTTAATTATATTTTTCCTCCCCACCCCACTCCATACATTTTAAAAAAAGATTTATTTGAGAGAGAGAGAGAGAGCACAGGGAGAGGCAGAGGGAGAGGGAGAAGCAGACTCCCTGCTGCAGAGGGAGCCCAATGTGAGGCTTGATCCCAGGACCCTGAGATCATGACCCAAGCCGAAGCCAGACACCTAATGCACTGAGCCACCCAGGCGCCCCCATTCCATACTTTCTAAGAGAACTTGATCCTGCGTTCCAAAGTTTTTTTCTGGAATATAGCCTCCAAGGCTGTAAAGAAGTTTTTTTCTTTTTTTTTTTTTTTTACATATTTTTTACATATACATTTTTTACTATTATTTTTACATAATAGTAAAAACAAATTATACTTGTGTGGTGCTTTTACTTCTGCATTCATCTAACGTTCACTGTAGTGAAGCGGGTAATATTATCTCCATTTCGTAAATGAGGTCAAAGCTATGCTGTGCTCATGATCGTTGCCGTGCTAGTAAGATGCTATTGAGGAGAAAGCAGTACTAGGTAGGGGCCAACAAGGATGACCAGCCATGAGCCCAAGGCGCTAATTCCAAGGAAGCCAGGTCTGAGAGTGCAAAGCAAATGAAGACAGGTGGCTTTTAGAATCTAACACAAGGCTGCTCTCTTCCATGTGAAAAGTGAAATATTTGATAACGCCTGTCAAAAGATGTGAAGTTAGAATATTTGCCTAAGGCACTGATATATAAAGATATCAAATACCAGAGTGAATTGAGAAACAGATACCAGATGTAACTTTTAAAACTAAATAACCAAGAAATAGTTATATAACTTGGGTGCCTGGGTGGCTTAGTCGGTTAAGCATCTGCCTTTGGCTCAGGTCATGATCCCAGGGTCCCGGGATCGAGTCCCACATCGGGCTCCTTGCTTGGCAAGGAGCCTGCTTCTCCTTCTGCCTGCCGCTCCCCCTGCTTGTGCTCTCTCTCTCTCTGACAAATAAATAAATGAAGTCTTAAAAAAATAGTTACATAACTCTTGGGTTTCTTAACCAAATCATGCATATAAAAAAGATTAGACATTTGGAGGAAGTTTTGAATTTGCTTCCTCAGGTGAAAGCTATTCTGTGATTTTTTTGTCCCGCCCCTCACCTAGAAGAAGGGGCTAAGGATGGGTAGAAAGTGTCAACCCTGACGCTCAGGGTGGGGACCTTCCATGTACTTATTGTCTGACCTCTACCTTCCAGCTCCAGAAATTGAGAGGGAAACAGAGCTGGGTCAAAGAAATGCTCTGGGGCAGGACATAGGGGAGTGTGGTGGCCCTGGGGCCAAGGGGACATGAATGTTTCTTGCATGAGAGATAAGTACTACCTATCTGGCGAGAAAGTCAACCTGGAGCCATGTTGGGTCCTGGGAGAGCGAGGGCATGCCAACAGAGGCTCTGTGTACAGTGAACCACCAGGAAACCAGGGCCAAGTGGGGAGCATTGGCAGGGAGAAGAAAGTGCATGGCTGACCACATGAGTGTCACAGTTGGGTTCTGGCAGGAACCCCCAGGAGGGTACGTGAAGGAATATGTTCTCGAATTTGCCATGTCCAGAGAGCTCAAAGCCAGTTTATGATCTAAATGGTTAAGTTAGAACATTCTGTTCCTCTTTCCCCCACTCCCTCCTCATGCTCCAACTCAGAGGAGAATTTGGTAGGAACTCTGGGGGAGGCGGGGGCAGTGGAAGTGATCACAGAGAGGAGAAGCTGAGCTCAAGTAGCCTGCCCATGATATGCCTCGCTGGAAGAAATGAGAGAGACAGGTCTCAGCACTGAATGAAGGTTGAAACCATCCTAACTTCTGATTTGAGTCATGGGAGGTGACTGCGGGAATTTCTAAGCATGACCAGCACAGGCATGGGGCTCTACTGGAGTTTTCTTCAGTGGTGTGAGGAAAAGGGCTTCCCCATAATTTTGGAAGGACAGTGGGAGAATTCTAAAATTGTATCCTGGTTATACTTCAAAAATATGTAACATATGAACATTATTCATCTTAATAATAAAACAAACCCCTGTGAACCCACCTATTTGACTGAAGAAACACAACATGCCTAGAACCCTTGAAGTCCTGTGCAGAAGTTCCCCCATCCCATTCTTTACCTCCACTTGATCAATATCCTGATACTTGGTTCATTTTCATTAGCTTTCTTTTCTTTGCAGAACTATTATGTATGCTAGGGTTCTATAATGTGATGCTTCACTTGAACTTTATTAAATGGTATCAGACCAGAGGTATACATTTTCCTATGACTTGCTTATTTCACTAGATATTAAGCTACTAGGATTCATCCATATTGAAGCATGTAGCTGTAATTTTCTTATATCCACTGCTGTACAGTATTCCATTGTGTGAATATGAAGCAATGTATTTATTGATTTTCCTGTCAGTAGACTGGGTTACTGTCTTAAACATGGGCTCATGTGTGAGGATTAACTTAGTGCCTATAGCTCAGAGTGGGATTGCTGGGTTGTGTGGTATCACTTTTTAATTTTTACCAAATTGTTTTCCAGAGTAGTTGAATTAAATTATAACCTCCCTCTTCTGCATCCCTCAATAGTTCCAACTTCTCATCCCAGGCAATACTTGCTATGGTCAGACTTTTTAAATATTTGCCAATCTAGTGGGTTTAACATGATATCTCATTGTGGCTCTAGCTGCATTTTCATGACCCCTGGTGGGCCTATTTATCACTGTTATAAATTAATCCAGTTATGTAATGTAATTAAATTGCAATTGTAGAAATCAGTTGGAAAGGCGGAATTAGATGGGTCACTCTATTTGTCTCTAATTTGGACTCCATCTACTGAAATGTATGAAAAATTCCTATGGGAGAAAGTTGATCTGATTTTTGAGTTAGCCAAAAATGGCACTGGGGGCTCCAGGACATATATGGGCACATGATGTGGCCATCCTGCCCTTACTGCTGGAACATACCTGTGGGATGCTCTGCGGGCCACTCATGTGCCTGAGTCTTTCCCTGGTTTATTTTTTCCCTGTTGCTGGGTCAATGGATGGAAAGTGAAAGGATGGTTTGATCGTTGCTTCTACAGTGTCCATATTGCCAGCAATGGGGACTTGAACTCAGGAAAGAAAGTCCTTGTTGTCACCCCTTTCCAAAGAAGTTATTAAGCATCTCCCAGAAAGCAAGTTCATGACTTTGTTTACCAGCCTGACACTAGTGTTGTTTCCCAGAAACAAGTGCTCTCTAGTCCTTCCTGCTATAATTTGAGCACCCCCCTCCTTTTTTGATTTTTCTCTTTAGTTATCAGCATCTTCTGGGCAGCATGGTTTTCCTTTTTGGCCTGCATTCTGACTTTCTGCCTGTAAGGAGATATATCACAGTTCAGAGTTCCTTCAGGTAATATGTTCTAGTGTATAACCTGAGATTTAAAGGCCTGACGTGCCTTAAACCCACCCTGAAGAACCTTGAATGACTGTGTTCTGTGTCTGTAGTGCTTTGCCACATAGATAGTCTACTGTCTTCCTCAGAAGTCACACTTACTTCCCTTTGTTAATTACCCTGACCAGGCTATCCATGGCAGTCTGAATAACAGCCCATAGAGTTTTTGAGAATGTTATACCAGCAGAAACCCTGTCAGCTTTGACTGAAAGAGACACAGAGAGGCCAAATGAAAGAAGGTGGGGGGACTCCCCATGTTCTACAGGTAGGAGACAGGCTGACAAAGTACTCAGCTGTGGACGTGTGCCACCCTCCAAGAAAAGACATGACTTCAGGGGTGGAGCTGTGGGCCAGGAACCACAGAAAATCATTTCTAGGTCCGAAAATGTAATGGAGTTTTTGCCCGGTTGCCTTTGAACATTGGTTGGGACCAAAGACTTCTTTTTTCCTTTTGTTTTCATTGTTTTTGAAGGGCAGTGTCTGTCACTGTTACCCTATGCACGGCCCATCCTAGTTTTGGAGTATATAACTTGTTTTCTCATTTCACAAGTGGACAGAAAGAGAGGAATTTTGCCACTGGATGGATTGCATGCAGAGACTCACCTATACCTGATGATTTGGGGGTTTGGAGCTGATGAGACTTGGATGAGAGTTTGGACTTGTAATGAGCTAAGGCCTTTGGGGACGTTGGGGTGGGGCTGATTGCAGTTTGGATGCAGGATGGGAGTGAATCTTTTGGGGTCCAGAGGGTAGACAGGTGGAAGGCTGAAAAATGACCCCCCAGTAGGTCCATGTCCTAATCCCCAGCACTTGTGACTATTACCTTATATGGCAAAAGGGCCTTTGCAGCTGTGATAAGTTAAGGATCTTGACATGACAGATATCCTGAATTCCCAGGTGAGCCTAATGCAGTCCCAAGGATCCTTCTAAGAGGGAAATAGGACAAGTCAGATGAAAAGGCCACGTGAAGCAGACTAAAGTGATAAGACCATGAGCCACGGATATCAGCAGCTTCTAGAAGGTAAAAGAGAGAAGGAATAGATCCTTCCCTGGAGTCTCCAGAAATAACCTGTTCTGCTGGCACCTTGACGTTAGCCCTCTAGGACTCGTTTTGCTTTTCTGACCTCCAGAGCTCTAAGATGATAACTTTGTGTTGACTCTGCATTGACTTTGTGGAATGTGTTATCACAGCACTGGGAAACCAATACACTCTCCGTTGGGCCAGGGTCCTGAAATGCTCTTGTACATTCAAGAACAGAGCAGTTTTGGGAAAAAGAATGAGGAAGGAGACTTCTTTCTCCCCCTGGGTGGACTATTTCATTATAACTGGTGAATTTTCTTTTTCTCAAACAAAATAAGGTCTTAAAATGAGCTCTAAAGAAGAAACTGAATTGTTTAAAGCCTTTTTATAAAATAAATGTTCCATAATTGAGCAGATACTACCTGGGCTACAATACTTCAGCTTTTCCTCAAGATCTAAACTAACTGCCCTTAAAACACCTCTTCCTGAGAAGGCCTAAGGGCTCTTAGGAAAATAACTAGTAATGATGCATAATATTGCATTTGCCAAAATGGCAGGAAGATAGCATTATTAATATTCCTATGAAATCCTAATAGGGAAAAATGCCATGGTTGAAACTTGTGAGGTGAGTTTTTGATGGCACTGGTTATTTAGAGCAGGTTTGGACAGATCTGGAAAGACAAATGTGCGAGCTTTTGATTTTAGGAAGAAAATTCTTCAGAGCGAGGTCTTCTATGTCATATGTATTTCCTTCTTTTGCTTGATCAGAGATGACAAGCATACAATATTTAACTCATGCACATATGAATATATGGATGCAGAGTTTCCAACTGGAAGACATCTGAAAAATAGATTTGGACATTGCAGTATCTATGTTGCAGAGACAACTAACTTACTAGCTAGCATTTTTTCTCTTACAATTTGGGATTTTTTTTTAGAAAATTAAATACCAGTTTGCATTTATGGTACGTGCGTTAGTAACGGTCCAGCCAGGAACCTAGATATGTGGGTTATGCACGTGATGAAAGATCTGAGAGCCAATCAAGGACAATGGGGAGACCTATGGATCAGGTACTGCAAGATGCTGCTTCCTCCTTTAGTTCTAGAGGGTCGAGAGGAAGAGGTGGTGTATGATTTCCTCCTGCTGTTGTAACAAGTTACCATAAACTTAGGAGCTTAAAAATAGCACAAATTTATTATCATATAGTTCTGGAAGTCACAAGTCCAAAAGGGGTCTCCCTGGGCTAAAATCAAGGTATTAGCAGGGCTGCCTTACTTTTTGGAGACTCTAGGGGAGGATCTGTTTTCTTGCCTTTCCAGCTTTCAGAGGCAGCCAACATTCCTTGGCTACTGGCTCCCTTCCTCCAGCTTCAAAGCCGGCAATGGCCGATGGAGCCTTTCTCATGTTACCTCATTCTGACACTGACTCTTCTGCCACCTCTTCCACATTTAAGAGCCTTGGTCCTTTATCCATGATAATTCAGGATAATCTCCCTATTTTGCCGTTAGCTGATTAGCAACCTTAATCCCACCTGTGACCTTAATTCTCCTTTGCCAAGTATTGTGACATTTTCACAGTTTCTGTGAAGTGGGACATGAACATCTTTGGCGGGCCATTATTTTGCCTTCCACAAGTGTTATTGCTGGGGCTGGTGGCCAGGGTAATGCAGTAGGAACTGGGCCAAAGCAGAAATTACGACCACAGATGGAGAGGCAAGGATAAGACAATAGAAGGAGGGAGAAGGAAATACCTTGGCTCCTCACTGCACCATCGGAACGTCTTACTAGGTAAACTCCTGGTTCCAAACATTTGACTTCTCTCTTTTCCCTTCTTCATGTGGAATCTCAAAAATCCTTTATTGGGTGCTAGAGAATGTATTTGTCTTCTATTTGTACCTTACTGCATATATGGCCATTATAGATAATTTTATAAAGTGTATAACATAATGGAAAGAAGACTAACCCTGTTGAAATTGGCATATGGAGGGGCGCCTGCGTGGCTCAGTTGGTTAAGCATCTGCCTTTGGCTCAGGTCATGATCCTGGGTTGATTGAGCTCCCTGCTTGGAGGGGAGTCTGCTTCTCCCTCTGCCTCTGCCCCTCTCTGCCCCCCGCTTGTGCTCTCTCTCTCTCTCATATAAATAAATAAAATCTTTCTTTTTTAAAAGATTTTATTTATTTATTTGACAGAGAGAGAGAGAGAGACAGTGAGAGAGGGAATACAAGCAGGCGGAGTGGGAGAGGGAGAAGCAGGCTTCCCGCTGAGCAGGGATCCCGATGCGGGGCTCAATCCCAGGACCCTGGGACCATGACCTGAGCCGAAGGCAGACGTTTAACGACTGAGCCACCCAGGTGCCCAAATAAATAAAATATTTTTTAAAAAAGAAATTGGCATATGGAGCCACATACAAATCCTTTCCTTATACCAAGTGATGGTCTGAGTTGTTTGTGTGGGGAAAATCATACCGTTAGAGCCATTCTCCATTAACACTTTTCAAAACAATGGATAGTGTGACAATTTGTACCCCGGCCCCTACAGCTATATAGCATTCTTCCTGGACTTAGGCCAAAGGAGGTGGGCTTGGGGGTTCAAAACCCGTGTGCCTTATTCAAGCCTTTCCCAAATACCGGGGGAAAAATAGCTCATTATAATGTGCTCAGTAATAAAAAGGAAAAAGATCATTTCTATGTCACCCTGCAGAAATTTACAGCAAATGGGATTCAAAGGATTACTGCATGAAGGAAATGCCAATGTTAAATCTATAGACAGTCTCCTTAGCACCGCATGTCATAAATTAAAAACAAGCACTGATGAGAAGGTGTGGTGAAGGAGAAAATAGTGAGGCACTCAGCGGATCTCTGGATCTTCGTGTACGTTTCTCTCTGGAGCGCACATGCTTGGTTGTTCTTTCTTGGGGCCCCTTCCCTACCCCAGCGAGAAATCACTGCCTCTTTCCACTGTGGTTTGGCTTTCTTAGGCTACCTTACAACGCTATTTCAGCGGCTCACTGCCATGCCAGCATCAGGTGTCCCAACTCCTGGGGTGACCGGGTTAATGACTGTGCTGTTTTCCCTGGAGAAGCGGGGATGGACAAGCCAGGCTTTGTCTCTGCCAGGAGGTGTCTGATTATAAAACTTCATCCCAGACAAGGTACCTGGGAGCAGCGGAGTTCTCATCATCTGGCCATTGCCCCTTCTGTGCTTGACCACCAGCTCTGGGGCGGAGACAGAGCCTTGGGCTCGCTGTGTGAAGCCAGGCATTTGTGTGAGGGAAGGAAGATGCATCTCTCTTTCCTTGCCTTCCTTCCGAGTTTGGCTTGGTCCTGGCAGTCAGACTTGGGATTAGCTTTTTGCTGGAATCTCTGGAAGCTCCAGCAGTCCCCTGTTCTGAGATACCTGTGTGTTAGGAACAGGAGAGGAGGTGTGGACTCATCCCTCCCACCACTGTATTTCTGATTCGGTGCTGTAGGGCATTTTCATTGATGTTGGGCATGATGTGAACATGTGGATTGTCCTCTCACTGCTACCTCGTTGATGATGATGATAGAGACCACAGCTAGTATTCCCTAAACTCTATACACCGCGAAGTGCTTTGCAGCATTGTATTGGTTTAGCCTCAGAAAAACTAGAGGATGTTACTATTTCCTTCTTTTAAGCATGACTAAAGTGAGGCTCAAAAGGGAGGGTAACTCTTGTGGGTGGAATTGTGCCCCCCTATATGTTGAAGTCTTAACCCCTAGTACCTCAGAATGTGACTAAATGTGGACATAGGGTCTTTAAAGAGGGAATTACATCGAAATGAGATCATTAGGGTGGCCCCCGATCCAATATAACTAGTGTCTTCATAAGAAGAAATGAGGACACAGACACACACATACGGGGAGGATCAGGGGAACACACTGGGGGAAGGTGGCCATTTGCAAGCCAAGGAGAGAGGCCCTAGAGGAAACCAACCCTGCTGACACTTTAATCTTGGACTTCTAGCCACCAGAACTAGAAAACAGAAAATAGAAAATCAGATTTCTGTTATTTAAACCACCCAGCCTGTGGTATTTTACTCTGGCAGCCCTAGCCACGTAATACTGTAACATTCCCAAGGCTACGCACTGGGGAAACCTGCCTATAGAACCCATGGTTTCAATGTAAACCTTGCAATTTTTCTATAATGTGTCTCAAGTACTACATATAAGCATTAGTTGATCTTCTGAAAGGACACGTTTTAAAATACTGGATATGTCTTTATCTCCCTTCCTTTTTATAACAGGTACCAAATTTGCAAAGAAGTCACTCCTCAACCTTACCTTATGCTACCCTGGTATCCAGTTATGTCTAGGTGAGCTGTGAAATTTTAAAAACAAAACTCAAGTTTTCTTTAATTAAAGGGTGGGGGGGAAACCAACTATGCAAAGCAGCTTTTGGTTTTTAGGGGTAGTAGGCAGGTTTCAGGAAATCAAACAAACAATACGGTTTGGAAATTCCCCCAAAGAGTGGGGCTTTCTGACCCCACAGCAGGAGCCAACAACCTCTCCCAGAAGTGGAACACTTTTTATTTTCCCGAAGGATTGAGACTCTGGGCACCAGGGGAGGGCTAGGGCTTGGAAGTGGGCTCAGGGCAGACCTCTGAGGTGCACCATGTAGGTATCCTTTTCCCAACTGGGAGCCTGAGGGCGGGGGTTGGGGGGGTGGGGGGGCTTGGGAGGCAGCCCTGATTTGCCCTCCCCCTGCCCCCAGGAAAGCTTGGTGCCCAAAGGTGGATCCTGACCTACTGGTTGGGGATGCCTGCCCCGGAGGATCTTAACACTCTGTGTATTTTGAGTTTTCCAAAAGACTGAAAGCAGTGGCAATGGGGGACTTGCTCTCACTCTGTTCTCTGGCCTACTGTGGGGTTCATGTTAATAAGTTAACGGACACTCCAGCATAGGGAGCCGCATGTTTAGTGTTTCAAGGCATTCCATTACTTAGATTTTTTTTTTCTAATTTATAAAAAGCAACATTTGCCCAATTTCCTGGTTTCAGTTGTAGACACAGTTCCCAGGCTTTCTGAATTTTCACTGGATTAGCATTAGCTACTTCTTCATTGGTTTCTTTCTAAAATCTACCCGAGAATGACAAAAGAATGGTAAACAACTGTTTTTGTTGCAGTCATGTGGATTTCAACAAAAAATAAAGGGTTCAGTATGTGGTCAATGTAAAAAAATGTAATGGCGAGTCTGAGGGAGCTATGACCTTGCATGTAATCAATAGGCCGCTTCCCCTTTCAGCGGGCAGGCAGAACCAACTTCTATGTGTGTGTGTGTGTTTTTTTTTTTTTTTTCCCAGCAAAGTCAGTTACCTAATGATATTAAAATTTTCATTGATTATGCTGGATGTTCTGAAAATGGAAGCAGATGAACTCCAACCCAACCCCATTGCCCTCCAGCCGCCATTCAAAATGGATGCGACAGCCACAAACACATGCTGCCACCTACAGGACAGAGCGGGGATGTGCGCGGCCAAAGGTCTGCCCTTGGACTTCTAGCCTCTTGTCTGTCTCAAACTCGCTGATTTCTACGGCTTTTTCTTTTACCCACTTCTCCACACGATTCAGAAGATCAGAATCTGATCAGAATTATTTGAATTTCTTGATTTTGTTTTAGAATACAAAGCGAGGCCTTGTATTCTGTAGGGAATAATTATTCTTTATAACGAATCTTAAAATTCTCCAAGACTATTTTATATAGCAAATAGGAGGTAAATATTGAAAGAGGAGGCTGGAGAGAATAATTTGCTAGATGCGGGGTCTGAACTGGTCATGCCGACACTTCACACTTTCCTTTGCTCTTTTTCCCCACTCTCGGATCAGCATGTATCAGTATCTCAATCATGCTTCTCACTGTGAAGTGTCACTAATGAGACTTAAGTCACACTCACTAGTCTCTGAGTTTAGGAGGTGGATAGTGGCCTGCTAACTCTATCTTGGGTTAGCGCTATTAGAAAGTGGGTCCTTCTATTGGATTAAAACGTGTTCACAGGCTGAGCATTGGGCCTGGCTCTGTGTTTTGAAATGACACAGAGAAAGCAAATTCCCTCCATCACGAGACAATGCTTCACATGCATGAAGAAGTCATCACAGTTCCCAGGGCTTTACCGTTGAGGCTGAAGAGCCCGTCAGACTTGGTTCTACAAGACTCAGCCAAGTCTACATAGACTTTGTTCCTACACCCTCAGCCACCTGGCCACCTGCTTCTCGAGCCATGGCTGTTCATCCCCAAGGCTTCTCCACTAGCACCGTATTTTGCTTCAGTGTCAGTAGCAGACCCATGTGGAGGTGATGGACAGTATAGCCTCCAACCTGCAGACCCTGCTTTCTGTCCTCTGCCGCTCAGACATCAACCTGATAAGCAAAGAGAGCACTTTACACAGTTGAAGTGCTCTGCGGCCGCTACTAAAAAGTGTATGCGGTCATTTGGGAGAAGTGAGTGGGATTACTTTTGATGGGCTCTCACGGTACTCTGCCTTTGTACCTGCCGGATTAGCAAGGGCGGCGCAGGTGGCTATTTCAGTCCTGCCTGAGGGTTTCCAGTATGTATCGAGCATGCAGCTCAGTGGGGTAGGTGTGAGCGTAGGCTGTTTAGTGGAGGAAGGCGAGAGAGTTCTGTATTTTGCAGCCTCTGTTCTGTGTGAAGTTATAAAGGAGGTTATGACTGTGTTTGGGATCTGACTCTGTCCTTCTGGCACCAGACCCTCTTATTTTGGAAGACCTCATCTCTGCTCTTGAGCTCAAGGTCGTTTGTTCAGTTTCTCTTACTGAGAGACCTGTGCCGAGTGGGAGGTGGGATCTGCCATCATTTATGTCGGGGGCAGACTTCATTCACAGGCTGTGGACTCTGCTTTGCCATTCTGGGTGGTATGTGTATTTGAAAGTCTTCTGTATAATTTAAAAAGAGGTTTGTCTTCGATTAAAGGAACTTCAAGGATCCAGGATCACATGGGAAAATGGTTTGGGAAGTGGATCTTCTCGATGCCTCTAAAATTTCTTCAGAAAGGTACATCTTAAAAAACCTCAGAGTGTGGTATGTGAGAATCTCAGCGTAGGTTAGCCCCAGGTTGGGGCAATAAGCACCACCTCAGGGCGCTGATAGAACCATACATTTACCCCCATGACTATGAGGGTTCGCTCATGAGACAAGTTAGTTTAGTGTAATCATGCTATCAGATTAAAATTCCCTTTTAGGGAAAATGATATATATATATATATATATATTTGAATACTGGCTCCATGCTATGTCTGAGTGCTGCTTATTGTGGCATTGGGGGTTAACTCAGACCAATGTTTCTGCTAGCGTTTTTAATTATGCATAATATCCGTCACACTTTGTTCTTCTGTATCTTTCATCCGAAGCTCAAAGGACTCTTCAAACATTATTAACTCATTAATCCTTGCAACACTCCTGGGAGGCAGATTGGAGGCAAGGTGATTAGCCCATTTTCCAGACAGGGACATAGGGGCACAGAGGATTTCAGCAACAGAGGATTTCAAGGCTGCATGAGTCAGAGCTGGGTAGAAAACAGAGCCCACTCAGGTTCCACCCCCGGTCTGGCTCGATGAACCCTCTTTCTCCCAGGAGTAAAAGCCAGTAACAGTTGGATCTTGGGAATTGTCTCTACCTGTTTTTTGAATATCAGTGTGGAGCAACAAACTGAACAACTTGCCAAGAACAAAAGCAAAAATACTATTTTTTTTTTCTTGAATTGTAAAACCTCTGCTCTTTAAGAGAAAAGAGATGTGCATGTTAATTACCAAAATAAAATTGGGCAATCACTTAGAGAGAATACCAAAATCCTCAAAGTCTTCTAATATAGACCCTTACACTTCTCTTACATAGAATCAGGAAATTCCATTTGGCCAAGCAGAAATGAAACTTGAACTTCACAAGGGTTAGGATTCAGTTTGAAACTGAGAAGTACTAACATCTGTCTTTTAAGTTTGACAAACAACCTTTTCTCCTTGGTTTCACTTGAATGCAGGCTGGTTTCACATGGACTTCATTGTCATTTTAGTGGAGCTGGAGGAGGGGCCACCGTGTGATCTGGGTGGGCGTCAAAGGGGATAGTTAATGTCCACGGAGCCACTGAAAGCCTGGGACCTGGGGTCAAAGGGCTCCAGAGACCAGCTTGAAATGCAGAATAGCAAATTCAATGGGAAGTCATGAGCCTTCTTGGGCTTTTGTCTTTATTTATCATTCATGTATTTATTCAACAAACATTTATAGAGTATCTATTATATGCCAGTCGTTGGCTGGGTGCAAGCCATTCTAAGATGAATAAGACATAGTACTCATCTTCCAGGAGTTTGCAATCAGGGAGCAAAGATACACAAGCAAACAAATGATTATTATATAAAGTAACGAGTAATCGTACCAATATTTACAAAGTCTAATCAGGGCAAATAGGTTTGAATGGCTCAGAAAAATCTTCCAAGAGGCATCGCTTGAAGACAGCAGAGAGGATGGATCTGAAGGACGAGGAGTTTGCTGAGGCGTGTGATGGGGCTAAACTTTCAAGGGTTACCCATTTGCTGAAGTTTGTTATTAGGATTGACGGCATCATTATAACCACAGTAAGCGGTTACTGGCCTACGGGAGATGCAAAGCCACACTGGAGATGATTTTGGTCCTCAGGCAAACTGTAATCTGTTTGAGGAAACAGGATATTCTTTAAAGGACAAATAACCATATAACGTGATGTATATAGTCTGTGCCATTTGAGAACTCAGACAATAAGCACGATAGAAATGCAGAGACAATAAATAGGGTGGAAAGTGAAAAAGCTAGAATTACGGATACTTATGGGGGCGCCGTAAACTGGGTTGGGTCTAAAATGGGAACCTGTGGTGTTTAGGTAAGAGGTGTAAGAAAAATTCTAGGCAGAGGCAATAGAATGAAAAAATCTGAGAGCGACAGAGATGAGAGAGAGAGAGAGAGTGACAGAGAGACAGATGGGGCATATTGGATGAAGCAAACACAGGCCATTGGACTAGGAGGCAGGGCTCATGTTGGAAGTGAAATGGGATCCAAACAAGGAAAGACAAAGCAGCGCTGTTTATGCCTAATGAATATGACACCCACGGTGCCCCTTCTTCTTATGATGGCCAACACACCCAACCCTCACTTGACTCTTCTGCACCAAGCTGTGCTCTCAAATCTCATGTCCAGGCTAGGATGGTTGGGCTTTGATTTTAGAGAACTGGGGGCATCCAAAGACTTTTGAGTAGGCAAGTCTAATGATGAGGATGTAGGATTGGTTGCCAGCGACTAAGCAGTCCAAATAGAAGTGGCTTAAAGAAGAAAATGTTTCTTTCTCTCTCATGTAAAAGTTGGAGGCAGATGGTCCAGGGGAAACCCAGGCTCCTGCTTTCTTGTTACTCTAGCTTGCAAAGCTCCCATTGCCAAGGCCATTTTGTGGTTTAAGTAGGTGCTGGAGGTGAGGCCGTTTGTCCACACCCCTGCCAGCAGGAAGCGTGCAGGGTAGAAATAAAGGTACACCCCTTCCTTTCAAGGAGAGATTTTGCAAACTGCACATGCCACTCCTGTTTCTCTCCCATTTCCCAGAACCTAGTTACGTGGCCACACCTAGCCGCCGGGGAGGATAGGAAGTGTACTTTTTATCAGCCCTATTCACAGCTTCCTAAGGACGAAAAGGAAAAGGGTATTAAGGGTATCTAGCAGGATCTGTCACCCTGAGTAAAAGGACATTTTTAAAGAGATAATAAACATATTTTTAAAAACACAATCATTTTGATGAATTGAATAATATTAATTACTCACAAGCCTCCAGTTTTGCTCAGAGCAATGGGAAAGGTGATCAAAGAGTAGCCTAAAACAAGGGAGACATCCTGGGCCACCTTGTTTTTCACTCTCTGAAGTTGTTAATCCCATTGAATCCCACTGCATGTGCATGGATGATAAAGGATGAATCTACTTTATACTTGACCAAAGGGTCTTTTCTGAAATTTTTTTTTTGAATAACCCAATTCAAAAGGATAGACTTCTGAATATTTTCAATTAAGCAAGTTGTCTTGCCTAACTATGACAGTGACTATCGATGGCAATGAGCATGACTCACAGTGCATTGTGAGGCACACACCATTTGACCTGTTAATCACTATTTTATTAATCACCATTTTATGGCATAGGCAAAAATAATACAAATCAAGCAAGAGACTGGTCTAAATTAGTGAGTAAATTCCAGCACTAAAAATTTTTTGACACTCTGGAGAAGTTGATTTTTCTTCTCCACAAAAGCTTTAAAAAGGCACAACTTTCAAGTCATGAGTTCTTTTTTTTTATTTTATTTTTTCACGTCAAAACCAGCTTGAGACATAATTCATATTATATACAATTCACCCATCTAAGCATGCAATCAGTGGCTTTTAGTATATTCACAGAGTTGTGCATCTATTACCATAATAAATTTTAGAACATTTTCATCACCCCAAAAGGAAACCTCACATTCCTTAGCCAACATTCCTTAATCCCCCATATGCTCTCCACCTTCTCCAGCCCTAGGGAAGCACTAACTTACTATTTCTGTGGATTTGCCAATTGTGGACATTTAATGTAGATATATGGTCCTTTTTATTTAGCATAATGTTTTCAAGGATCATCCATGCCATAGCATGTATCTGTACTTCATTTCTTTTTATTGGGGAATAATATTTTATTGTCTGGATATAACACACTTTATTTAACCATTCATCAGTTGATGGACATGTGAGTTGTTTCTATTTTTTTGGCTGTTATGAATAATGCTTCTATGAACATTTGTGTACAAATATTTGTGTGCACATACATTTTCATTTCTCTTCAGTATATACCTCAGCAATGGTCTTGCTGAGTCACATGGTCACATGACCATACATTTAAACATTTGAAGAACTACCAGGTTGTTTTCTAAAGTGACCGCACCATTTTATATTCCCACCAATAGAGCATGAGGATTCTAATTTCTATACATTGTCACCAATGCTTATTGATTCGAGCCATCCTAGTGCATGTGAAGTGGTATTTCATTGTGGTTTTAATTTGCATTTCCTTGATGACTAGTGACAATGATTGTCTTTTTATGTGCTTATTGGCTATTTGCATATTTTCTTTGGAAATGTCTATTTGGATCCTTTGCCACCTTTAAAAAATTGGGTTGTCTTTTTGTTATTGAGTTGTAATAATTATTTATATTTATATATATTTATATTTTTAATACAAATCACTCATCAGATATATTATTTGCAAAATTTTATCCTATTCTTTGGGATCCAATTTTTTTACTGCATTCTTGTCAAGTTTTGCAAAGAAGTCAGCTGAGATTTTGACAGGGATTGTGTTGAACCTGTAGATAAATTTGGGGAGTGTTTCCATCTTTTAAAATTAAATTAAATTAAAAAAAATTTTATTAAGTAATCTCTGTGCCCACCATGGGGCTCAAGCTCATGACCCCATAATCAAGAATCACATACATGTTTTGCTGACTGAGCCAGCTAGGCACTCCAGGAGTGTTGCCATGTTAACAATAGTCTTAAGTGTTCTAATCCATGAATGTGAGCTACCTTTCCATTTATTTAGTTCTTTAACTTCTGCCCACAATGTTTTATAGTTTTCAGAGTATAAGTTTTACACTTATTTTGTTAAATTTATTTCTAAGTGTTTTATTTTTGTTGATGCTATTGGAAATGTACTTATTTTCTTAATTTCTTTTGTATTTTTCTCATTGCTATTGTATAGAAATACAATAGATTTTTGTATATTTTTCTTGTATCCTGCAACCTTGCTGAACTTGTTTATTAGTTCTAATAGTGTTTTTTAGTGGAGTCTTTAGGATTTTCTGTATACCAGGTCATGTCATCTGCAAATAGAGATAGTTTTAACTCATCCTTTCCAATCTGGATGCCTTTTATTTAATCTCCTTGCCTAATTGGCTTGGCTAGAAATTATAAATTCTTGAGAGAATATTATGGATCATCCATGCCCTTCCCAAACTCTCTACTCTTAATGTCATCACTGGGCTAAGTTGTCATCCAGAATTTACTGCCAGGCCTAAAGGAGGAAAATATCTTAGGAAAAGAGAAAAAGGGGAAAGTGAGAGGTAGTTGGAGGAGGAAGAGAAGGAAAATGACAAAAAACCAAGGGTTGGCTCTAGGGCTGAAGGTCACCTCTCTGAGCTCTGTGGAGGCGGCAGTGACAGGTGTGAAGCTGTTGGTTTTTATACCTGCCTGCCCACCACTAGGAAGGGCAGGCTATAATGTTACTGCTAAGCAAAGGCTTTCATTTCTTTTCTGTAAAGTAGAAGAGCATTAGATCCTTATGCAAGATGGGCAGCTTTAGAGAAAATAGCATCAAACTGGCAGGTGGCAATGTAGGTTTCCATGTAGGAAGCACTGATGCTTTCTTTGTCAGTGACTTTGGGCCAAGACTGGAAGGTGAAGCGTCGTTTGTGTTGCTGCTCTTCCTTGGCCACTAGCGACAATCTGGTTATAGGTGAAAGGTAGCAATGAAAAAGCAATCAAGGGGAATACATTTCAATCTAAATGGCCCTACTCCAAACACTGCTTTTTGCAGAGGACCAAAGGTAGCCATGACGATTATTGATTTGCCATTAATTTGTTCAGTCTCTGGGTGAGGATGCTTGTTTTAAAATGGATAATCCGAGGGAAGTGAGATCGAGAAAGAGACTGGTATCTGAAAGAAGTACGACTTTTCAGAAGCCTTGGGGTTATAAGTAAATAATTTGGGGGGTACGTGACTTTTTCAAGAGAATTAATCCAAAAATGTGCATGTCAGAGTACAGGCAGCACGAGGCTGTGAACCGTGCCACTTCTGGAACAACAAAAGGCAAACAGGACCCTGAAGGAAATGGGCTGGCTTAGAATTATGAATCACTGAGCCCATTTCTTATAGTGATTAATGATGAATCACTGTTTTAACTTTGAATGAAATAATAGGCTGCATCTGAGGAGCTCCATTAATCATCATAAGAATTAGGCTTGTGCCAATTCATTACTGCAGGGTCGACATGTGCTGAACAGTTGAGTCGAATTTCAGGAAGGGGTGAACTTTAGGCAAGGGCTGGCTTAAAAGAATGCAAACATTAGGGGTCTATTCTCTCCTGGATGGGTGGGGATTTATGAGTAGAGAATAGATCCTATTATATCATCCTTCATGCGGACTCCTCCTCTAGAAGCTTAACAAAACACTAACTACAAAGTCTTTTGGCTTTTTAGTATTCAGGGGCATGATACAATAGATAACCGACATGTATCATAAAATCTGAAACTTTTATCTGTTTCTCACTTAGCACGTTTCATGTATTCAGAAAGTGATTAACAATCTACTGGACGCTTGAATTTCAGCAGGCATGAACGTAAGCAAATTTAGCCCGTTGCTCTTTGAAGAGCAAATTCAGGCTTGCAAAGTTTCTGCTTTTCTAAAAACTCTTTATTACAGAAAATGAAAACTTGAGCTACAGGGAGCATAAGGAAGAAACTCGATCCATACAAACAAGAAATCAGGCTAGTGTTATCATTTGACCACTTCAAAGCTCTTGAAGCTGAAAGGGAAGTTAAACAGTTGTTGCAACAGTGTTAAGTTGATGTGCCTCAAAGATATGTAGAGAGCATGTCTCCTTTGCAGTGGCCAGCAGTGATGGGAAATCCAAGAGGAGTTCATGTAGTCCTTAACTCCAACAGACATGATTTTGATAAAGTAGGAGAAAAAAACTCATCCAAGTTACAAAAGAGATATATTGTTATATCTAAATGTTATTAACTGCGGTATCTTTAAGAATCATGAAGCACATTCACATCACCATTTGGAAACTTGGCTATACAACCAAATCCTGTGTGTGTGTGTGTGTGTGTGTTGTGTGTGTGTGTGTGAAATCAAAATCATATGGGATTTGAAAATCAAAGATTAGATCAGAATTTTAAAATTTCTTTTATTTTAAAAGACTATACTAGAGATTTTTAAAATATAGATTTTCTTTTTCTTTTTTTAAAGATTTTATTTATTTATTTGACAGAGAGAGAGAGACAGCGAGAGAGGGAACACAAGCAGGGGGAGTGGGAGAGGGAGAAGCAGGCTTCCCACGGAGCAGGGAGCCCGATGTAGGGCTTGATCCCAGGACCCTGGGATCATGACCTGAGCCGAAGGCAGACGCTCAACGACTGAGCCACCCAGGCGCCCCTAAAACATAGATTTTCTTAAAGTAGCTTTTATCAACCTTTATAGGAAGAAAAATAAAAGAAATCTGAAAAACAAGCCTGAATCACTTAGATAGACGTATACAGCTATTCTACATCGCTCACACACACACACAAGCACACACAATTTTGCATAAAGCTTCTATCACTGAAATTCAATAGCTTCTCAACAGATTTCTCTGACCCCAGATTCTTCTTCATTCAGTGCATTTTTCATACCTACCAGAGCAATCTTCTTACAACAGAGAACATATCTGAACCTGCCTTACTTAAAACTCCAATGAGGGAAATATTAATGGTTCTTAGCTCCCAGGGCCTGGGTATCCAAGGGCAGGGCAGTGGAGGATGGGGCCAAGGTGGCAGCATGTGGCTGAGGTCATTGGAGCTCATGTACACACCAAGCACCATCTCTGTCCCGAACAAGGGCTCACAAATGCTTGTACAGATTGTCATTCATAAATAAACCCATTAATTTCAAGTCATGTATTAGTACATGTTTTTATATGTATTTTCTTAGTCATAGGATATTAAAAAAATACAACTATTTTCACATTGGAGGTGCCTGACCATTTTCTTTAACTTGAAAAAAGGATCTTCATACTCCAAAAATGTAGCAAACAGCAGCTATAGGATAAAGTACAAACTTGTTGTCCTGGACCACATGAGCTGTCACAACCAACTTGACCCATAGGACCCGTTGAACCCAGTCCTTTGTAGCTCTTTCTACCTTCCACCCCCAGCTCCCTGTTTGCTTCTAGGATCCTGGAAGCTGATTGGAATTCTCCCAGCAGAGGGGTGTGTGTGTGTGTGTGTGTGTGTGTGTGTGTGTGTGTGTTTGTCTGTCTTTCTCTAGTGTTCCATCTCAGCCGCACGTTCTTGTATACTGGAGTATTTTCTGTATCATACAACTATTATTTGCCTGCCTGTCTGCCCTTCTAGCCTGAGCAGATTCTGCCACGTCTTCCTCCTTGGATCCCTCTTTTTACCAGTTCCCCAGCAGAATGGGCATCCCTTGTAGATTTGTTTAATTGAACTACATTTTATTTTATTTTTTTTAAGATTTTATTTATTTATTTGACAGAGAGACAGAGAGGGAACACAAGCAGGGGGAGTGGGAGAGGGAGAAGCAGACTGTCCTCCGGCTGAGCAGGGAGCCCGACGCGGGGCTCGATCCCAGGACGCTGGGATCATGACCCTGAGCCGAAGGCAGATGCTTAACGACTGAGCCACCCAGGCACCCCTGAACTATATTTTAAATATAAAGCCGGTGCCTGAATTCAGAAGTGGTAGGGGAAGGCCATAAACGAAACTCTCCCCTCCCACACACACAAAAAACAACAACAAAACAGCCCGTAAGCATACACATCAGCTCTAGGTGGGTAGCTAGCTGTCCCTCTGAACAGCCAAATAAAACATTTTCCAAAGTGTTGAAGAAACGGCACACAGGAAAGAAAGCTTGATCTAAAAAGAACTTAGAGTCAAGGCTAAAGCAGGTTTTGGAAGCCTAAACAGAAAAACAATTCTGGGAACAGGCTTCAGATACAGGCTGGGCGTAGGAGAGGCAAACAATGAAGGTGGGAGGGTTAGAGATTAGGAAAATGAGCACTGAGCCCAGGCCTGCACCACACACCACAGAAGGAGTTCCTGGCACCTCGAGGCAGGCGGTGGATGGTGCTGGGGCGGCGGAGCCCTGGGCAAGTTGACAAGCAGCCCAGGTGCAGGCGGCTTGGACCGGCTGTGCAGAGGCACTTGGCCATGTGGAGACGCCTGATTTTGTTCTCCTGCACACAGAGCAGACACAGCGATTGAAATTTTACTGGGTTAACTCCCAGGTACTGTGAAGGGTATAGATAAGAATCAGCCTGACTCTGCTTTAAGGGGCTTGTGGTGCCACTGAAGAGAAAAGTCTAGGATTTGCTTCTTATCTCTGGATGCCTAGAGGCAAGCAGAGGGCCCGGTAGTCTGTGTTGGTTGGAATGAATGAGGAAATGAGGGAATGAGGGAATGAGAAAATGTTAAACCCACATACATAGTCCCATGCGTAGTGTGCCTGAAGAAGGGCTCAGGCAATGAGAGTCCCCCCAGTTTTGGGAAAGAGGACTCAAAAGTAGGTAAGGAAGCCAGCCAAAAGCTCCCCTCCCTCATTCCCCCATATGATGGTCTTAATGGATTTTGGACACTGGGAAGAACAACATCCCTGTTACCCTGACTGAGAAAGCAGAACAGATAAAAACCAGGAGGACAACTTGAAACCATAAGAGGCAGGTCCCCAAATTAGAAAGAGTTAGAAATTATCTGAAGACCAGACAGAATTCAGGTTAGAAAACTTCCTTTTCACTGCCAAACTTGATTTAATATCACCATGCATGAGGACTAACCTGGAGCTCGTGGCTGGTTCTCTGAGAAGCATTGTTGCTTCTTCATCTGTGTCTCCCACTGCTTTGAAGGCATTATTTTATTTTATTTTTTAAAAAGATTTTATTTATTTATTTGAGAGAGAGAGTGTAAGCAGGAGGAAGGAAAGGGGCAAGCAGACTCTGAGCTGAGCGTGGAGCCTGATGTGGGGCTCGATCTCACAACCCTGAGATCATGACCTGAGCCGAAATCAAGAGTTGGATGCTCAATCGACTGAGCCTCCCCAGGTGCCCCTTCGCACAGCATTAGTAAGCACAGAAACATGGACGAATGAACGCAAATGTCATTTGAGCAGCTTTGGAAATAATAACCCCCACTCTGCAGTTGTCCGAGTTCAAGTTATTACCTTTTGCTCTGGATTGGGTAAAATTCTGAACCAACATGTTCGTATGTTCTCTGGTTATTTGTATGCTGACATTTAACTCACTCAACAAATATTTATGGCGTGCTTACTCCACATCAGGCCCTGCTCAGGCACTTGTGATTCATCAGGGAACAAAACAGATGGGAGTTTCTGCTCTTCTGGGTCTTCCTTTCAACACCAACAAAAATCTAAAATATTAGTGGCAAATGTACTGTGATTAGCTAAGTTTTTCCTTCACAGAGGAAGGAGTGCCACTCGATTGGGACTTTTCTATGCCATTCATTTCATTATTGTTGGCTACTTGGATGATTTGTAATTCTGGTGTCTAAAAACTAAATGGTTCCATAGATTTCTATTTCAATCGATTCCAGTCTCTGGCACTATCTTTCTGTCTTTGTCTCTTTGTCTCTGTGTGTGCGTCTCTCTCTGCATATATATATATACACACACACACACAAACTCAGACATGTGCATCCCTAACAACATTTAGGAGGATGGAAGCAGCATGTATTATTATACTTACATGTATAAGCCTAAGTAAGACTATTACAGTTTCTAAGGAATCTTTTAAGACCCAACCAGGTTATATATAAATCCTGATCTAGGGGTTGGGATTTTCTTCTTCTTCTTTTTCTTTTTTTTTAAATGATTTTATTTATTTGACAGAGAGAGAGACAGCGAGAGAGGGAACACAAGCAGGGGGAATGGGACAGGGAGAAGCAGGCTTCCCACGGAGCAGGGAGCCCAATGTGGGGCTGGATCCTGAGCTCGATCTGAGCCGAAGGCAGGCGCTTAATGACTGAGCCATGCAGGCGCCCCCGGGATTTTCTTCTGAGTTCATAGTTCCTTTCTGGTTACAACCCTTTCATTTAGGTATGTCCTTCCTTATTCATCTGTTCGTACAAAGCTTAGCCCTGAGTCTGGGGCTTACTGTTTTGGAAGGCTCTTTTTTCTTTAGGGGGAAATGGACCTGCTGAGTCAGGGGTTTAGGGTGTTTCCAGTTCAAGCCTAGTACTTTAATTTGCTCATCTCTCTTGGTTCTAAGCCATGTTGCCTTAAGTAGGAAAAGAGCCCTTCCTGTGAGCGCAGAGAGCATTTTACTCTGCGAGATGCCTGGCGGGAGGGAAAGGGTGAGTGGGAATTTTTCCCAGTGCTTTTAGGATTCACATAGGTAATTTTCTTTTCTTTTTTTTTTTTTTTTAAAGATTTTATTTATTTATTTGAGAGAGAGAGAATGAGAGACAGAGAGCATGAGAGGGAAGAGGGTCAGAGGGAGAAGCAGACCCCCTGCTGAGCAGGGAGCCCGATGTGGGACTCAATCCCGGGGCTCCAGGATCATACCCAGAGCTGAAGGCAGTCGCTTAACCAACTGAGCCACCCAGGCGCCCACATAGGTAATTTTCTATTTGGGGTTTCTCCCCTTGGTGCGCCCCTGGGTGAGGAGCTGGTGTGATGGGGGGATTTAAGGGGTCCCATTCAGAGTGGCTTAGGGAGGCTGTGTGTACTCTGGCTCAGGGCTCACACTGAGCCCACGTCCTGCTTCTTTCAGTCACTTCTGTGTGATCTTCCACTTGCCTCATTTGTAGTATAAGGAAGATACTACTGCTCTTACAAGGTTGTTCTGAGGTCTAAATGAAGTAATTTCCATGCAAGAGCCTGGCACCTGTGAGCTATTAAAGTGGATGGTGTTAGGGACCCATCTAGGGTTGCCAAATTAAGCAACTGAAAATGCAGGATGCCCAATTAAGGCGGGATTTCAGTTGCACAGCAGATATGTTTGAGTTAAAATAGAATATAAATAGAACATAAACTGTAATAAACTGTGTAATATAAAATAAAAATATTATGTATTAATATAAGTGCAAATATTTTAGTGTAAATATTGCAGGGGGCATGCTGATCTTAAAAAATTATTCTTTGTTCATCTGAAATTCAAATTGAATTCAAGAGGCAACACTCGCCCTACATCAGCTCTTCTCTGGGCCTGTGTCCCCACTCTCAGCTGCCCTGAGTGCGGGCTGCCCCTTTCTTCTTTGGTTGAAAAGTGTGTGTATGGGGGGACCTGGGTGGGGAACATCTCACATGGGGAATTAAGGTTTCTTTCCTTCTCCTTCCAATGGCAGTAGCCTGAGGCTCTGATAGGCAGGAGGCACAAAAGACCAGCCCCCTTTTCTCCAGGAGGGACCCCATCTGTGTGCGGTTTGTGCTGGAGAGCTGTCTTAAGGGGCCAGAGAGCAGCCAGGTTCCAGCCAAGACGACACTCCACATCCCACACCTTTCTCTCCCTGCTTCTGAGACCTATTTCACAATCATTTCATAAGAATCCCTGTCTCAAGCCCTGTTTTAGGTTGGAAATCAAGCTAAGGCAGCTATCAATGAATGTGGAGTTTTTTCTCCTCCCTGTGATTAAAAAACTGTGAAGATCCATAAAAACAGGTAGGATTTTTTTTCCGGAAAAAAAAAAAAAGCAATGATGCTTAAGAGAATGTATTCAGATATTAATAAACAGCTCTTGCTGTGCAAAACCTAGAAGATTCACAAATCTAAAATTCTAAGAATACACTTGACAGCAATGAACCCTGAATAATGTATGGAATTGTTGAATCATTATACTGTACACCTGAAACTAACATAACACTGTATGGTAATTATACTTCAATTAAAAAATACATATATTTTAAAAATCATAAGGTTTTGTTAGAGTACTAAAATTCTGTGTAATGATGGTTCACCACAAAAGTAAAATGCTCTTCTTTCTCCAAAAGGCACTATCCTTTTCCCAAGAGAAGGATGATGACACAGTATCTACTTTGTTATCTTTTAGAATTTACTTTCTTTTTTTAAGGATTTCTTTACTTACTTGAGAGAGAGAGAGAACACAAGCAGGGAGGAGGAGTAGAGGGAGAGGGAGAAGCAGGCCCCTCTCACTGAGCAGGGAGCTCCATGTAGGGCTCAATCCCAGGACCCTGGGATCATGACCTGAGCTGAAGGCAGATGCTTAGCTGACTGAGCCACCCAGGTGCCCCATGGAATTTACTTTCAATGTAGATAGATATGTTGGATGTCGTATTACCTTCCAGATTTGGCATGGAAAAATGGAGAGTGGAAAAGAAATGGCAAACAGTGTTCCTCTGTGGTTTCATCTTTTACATTTAAACTTTAATGCAATTGAAATTTATTAGCAAGTTGTTCTATCTTTGTTGATCATTTCCACATTGATTTGAATGATACCATCATAATCTGTTTATATGTAGGTTTGTTTCTGGTCTTCTGTCCAATAAATCTTTCTACCTAGTTTTTGCTATTAGCACATTATTTTAATTATTGTGGCTTTAAAACATGTTTTATTATATGGGAGAATGAGTCTTCCTTTGTTATCTTTTTTTTTTTTTACTATTTTTGGTGATATATTTGTTTTGTCAAATAAGTTTAAAAATTATTTTCATAGGTTTCAAAACATTTTCTTGAAATTTCTAATGAAGTTGTATTAAATTTATAGACATTTTGCAGAGACCTGGCATTTATTTTGTAGGATATTTTCAATTAGTAAAGTCCTCTATTAGCAACCTCAGTAAAGTTTCTTCACATTAGTAGTGCAGATTTCTTGTTAAATATTACCTAAGTATTCTATTTTATTTTATTTGCTATTATAAATAAGATCTTCTCTTTGTTATATTTCCAATGACTTTGCAGAGAAGGAGAAGGAAGAAGTAAACATAATCTACAATCTCACCACCTAGTGTGACCACCATTATTATTTTAGTGTGAAATTCTCCATGCTGTGCGTGCATACACACACATACACACATACACACAAAGAGGTTCCCAATTTTTCCTCTGATCATTCCTGAATTCTTAGAATAAAACCTACTTAATCATGGTGTATAATCTCATTAGTATACATTTGATAAAATTTGCTAACACTTAATGCAGAACTTCATGCGTTCCTACTGTAGATGAGAATTGTTCTATCATTTTCTCTCTTTTTCAGTATTATCTTTGTAAGACTTTACATCATAGCTCTGCTATGTTGATCAAAATTGCAAAGCTTCCTACATTTTTTAAGACTTTGGAAGAATGCAATGAAGCAGAGAGATAACATTTTCCTTGGAGATTTGAAGTAATTAGCCATTAAACCCTTGCATGTCCATACTACATATGTATTTCTATAAGAGATTAGAAACGAGGTGTTGGCTGCCTTACTTTTTCTTTTTTTTTTTTAAGATTTTATTTATTTATTTGAGAGAGACAATGAGATAGAGAGAGAGAGCATGAGAGGGGGAGGGTCAGAGGGAGAAGCAGACTCCCCGCTGAGCAGGGAGCCCGATGCGGGACTCGATTCCGGGACTCCAGGATCATGACCTGAGCGAAGGCAGTTGCTTAACCAACTGAGCCACCCAGGCGCCCCGGCTGCCTTACTTTTTCAAAATATTTAAGGCAGAGATAAGTAAGTGACGGTCTAACAGGTTTGAAAGGTGGAAGAAAATCCGGACGTGACTGAACCCCAGACTGGAAAAGCCATAGGACCCGCAAAGCTTTGGAGTTCGACCTGGGCTTGGGTCCTGGTGCCCCCAACTGGGTTTGGGTCCTGGTGCCCCCAACAGGTGCCACTGGGCTCATGATTGTGAGTTGCCATTTTCAATCTGTAAACGGAGCAATCTGCAAAGCACTGACAACTGAATAAGCTGTTTCTGTGGGAATTTGGGGAGCTCTGAACACAAGCAGTGAGTTTGGGATGCCTGGCTGCCGAGATCCGTGCATTTCGGGAAGATATTTCTCCCCTTTCTGCATGGCCTGCTTCCCTGCTCTGGCACCCGGAGAATTAGCAGTTTGGGGCGCTCAAGGTTGGGGGGGTGTGGTGGGAGGACAGCACCCACAGTGGGTACCCTTCACAGGGGCAGCCCTGAGCTCCCTCATGTGAGAAACAGAGGGAGGCAGATGGCACTGCACTGACAATTTGGTCCTGGAACGCATGAGGGTGTCTGTGGGAACCCCGAAACACATTGTACGTGGTTGTGGATAATGCAGGGAGAGGGGCAGAGGTCTTTGTGAGCAGGAACAGGAATAGAAAATTTGGGTTAATGTAAAAGTGCCCTTGTAGATATCCACAAGCTGCCGAGCCCTGGGGGATGTCCAGATTAAAGAAACATCATCTTGCGGGGGCGCTTGGGTGGCTCAGTGGTGAAGTCTCTGCCTTTGGCTCAGGTCATGATCCTGGGGTCCTGGGATCAAGCCCCGAATCAGGCTCCCTGCTCAGCAGGGAGTCTGCTACTCCCTCTCCCTCTGACCCTCCCCCTCACTCATTTTTTCTCTCTCTCTCAAAATAAATAAAGTCTTAAAAAAAATAAGAAACATCATCTTGTGTGGTGCAGGCAAGTCAAACTACACTAAGAGCAAAAGTGAAGAAGATACTTTTTGAGGTGGGTGGTGGTGGGCCAAGCCAGGTGGAAGGAGCCTACCTCAGACTTAAACTTGCTAATTCAACTTGCAGGAAGGCCCCTTTCGAGTGCATTATCCGGGAATTCACCCAGCTGCCCATACTTCACTCTATCTATACAAAAGAGGCAAAGGACCAAAAATCAAGTTGGCTTCGGGAAGTTTCTCAAGGAAGCAAATGTCAGCATCAGCAGCCAAGCAGCCCGTGATCACCGGGAAGAGACCTCCCTTCATGGGTGGGACACTTGCTTGGGTAGCCCCAACTCCACCCCCACCACAGATCCCAGCTCACATCATCCCCTGGTCAATGGGGGCAGCCGTGGTATGTCCAGCGATTTGGGTTCCAGAAGACAAAAAACCAGATGGCACATTTTTGACAACAGATGATGCTGAAGGCCTTTTGAGAGTTTATTTATTCTATGATCTGTGTAACAGTTTTAATGTACTAAAGCTTTTAACTCTTACTCATACCGAAAGCTAAGCCATTCCAAACTGCACTGTTTCAAAAGCTGTCAACCAAAGCACTGAAAACCTCTGGTGCCTAAAATAGCCATTCAACAACTGTACTTATTCTTTTCACCAGGGATCAGCCAACTTTTCCTGTAAAGGGCCAGGTAGGAAATATTTTAGGCTTTGTGAGCCTGTAGCAATGACTCAACTCTGTATTTTTGTTTCGAAAGTAGTCACAGGCAATTTATAAATGAATGAGCATGGCCATGTTCCAGTAAACCTTCACTATGGATAATGAAATCTGAATTTCATATAACTTTCAAATGTCCTGAAAAGTTATTCCTCTTGTGTTTCTTTCCAATTATTTAAAAATGTGAAACCCTTCTTAGCTCCCAGGCCATACAGCAACAAGGGGCTAACCATAGTTTGTCAACCCCTGCTCCACCCACACGAAAGTCTCATTTGCTTTATGAGCCAGTATAGAGTCCTTCGGTAGGACCAACCCAACCTGTGGAAATAAAATGAAATGGCAGAAAGAGCTCGATGTGAATTTGGTAAAGCCTCATACAAACAAGTTGCCCAAAGAGTCCTCTGTATTTTGAACTGACAGGGCCTTCTACACAAATGCTCTGAGAGAATGACTTTAACAGAAATGATGTAAAGAAATACCAGATTCCTAAATAAAACCCCTCTTGCACTTAATGCTTCAAAAGAAAAAAAAAATTCAATGATCAAGTAGTTTTTTGTGCTGCTAAACTTAATATAATGGCTAAACAAATGTCTTCCCCTTTGAGCCAGATGTTGAAAGTATCACCTGATTCATCATCCTGAGGTTAAAAAGAAATGGCCGAACTTGAAACATGTATCTACCAAGAGTTTTGGAATGGCAAAAAAGAATTCTTCGTCTATAAAATATCTTACCGATATTGAAAGAAAGTAAATTTTAGAAATCTTCCTTATGTCAGCCCTCAAACCTCCAGATTCCCCTTTTGTTTCTGTATGTTCTAAGTAACGGCTTCATGTCACTGAATACTACATTCAAACTCTATGTTAAAAACCAATGAACAGAAATAAAAACAGGGCACCTGGGTGGCTCAGTTGGTTAAGCGCCTGTCTTCTGCTCACGTCATGATCCCGGGGTCCTGGGATCGAGCCCCGCGTCGGGCTCCCTGCTCAGCGGGGAGTCTGCTTCTCCCTCTCTCTCTGCCTTCCCCCTGCTGGTGCTCTCTCTCTCTCTCTTGCTCTCCCTCAAATAAATAAATAAAATCTTTTAAAAAAAAACCCCAAAACAAAAAAGCTTCCAGTGTCTTCACGATCGTGTAGGATGGCCCTGGAAGATTCGAAAAATCTCTTCACTCTCTTAAAAACACGATGCAATTTTCTGGATTGTCATTTTTAACCATGCGAGGTGTGTGCAAACAAGACCTGGTAAGTTGCTAAAATGACTGTACAGTGTTGTTGCAGCAGGCATTCTGGGAAGCAGCCCTTCGTGGAGGAGACACGAATGCCCAGTGTTTACGGCCACAGGCTTTGGCAGGAAGAGCCCTGGGCTCAAAATGCAGTTCTGATGCTTACTCCTGTATAACTTGGGAAGAATTACTCTAAGCCATTAGTAAAGTGGGGCTGCTAATAGCTATTTTTTTACACCACCATTGTGAACCAGAATGAGACACTGTGCAAAGCATTTAGTACAATGGCCTACAGTAAGGTTTAGAAACATGGTAGCTTTGGGCGCCTGGGTGGCTCAGTCGTTAAGCGTCTGCCTTCAGCTCAGGTCATGATCCCGGGGTACTGGGATCGAGCCCCACATCGGGCTCCCTGCTGTGTGGGAGGCCTGTTTCTCCCTCTCCCACTCCCCCTGCTTGTGTTCCTGCTCTTGCTATCTCTCTCTCTGTCAAATAAATAAATAAAATCTTTAACAAAAAAAAAAAAAAAAGAAACATGGTAGCTTTTATCATTTCAACTATCAGATTTACTCTGTGTGTGTGTGTGTGTGTGTGTGTGTGAATACATTTCAGGAAGAATCACTGACACGTGTGTCTTCTAACACTCCGAGATGAATATAGCCATGTTCTGGAAATAAAACTATCATACAGACTTGGGAATTATGTCTCAGTTCCTCAGGTTTTTGCAGAAGAATCAAAACTTGAGTGAACAGATACTGTGGCCTGTGAGATCAGAGAGAGATGCTGAACACTTCAAGTATGTTCTTTGCTGCCTGTCAAAGCAAAAGGTACACAGTAACAACGGGCAGATCATAATGGAAACGTGCCCGCCTACACGCAGACATTAATGCAGCTGGGTGTACATTCTATGGCTCACGCTTGCTTCAGGTAGCACCAAATAGAAATTCCTGAAAGAGTCATGGAGGAGTAAGACGATGCCAACTATTCATATTGGAAGTGTTGCCTTCCAGAAGAAAAGAGTATCAGTGAAATGAAGATGCTGCAGTGGAATAGTAAGACACAACATGGTGGAAAGTGAAGAGTCAGAACTAACTGAGGCATTAAAATTCCCATAAGCAGGGGCGCCTGGGCGGCTCAGTCTGTTAAAGGTCTGTTTTCGGCTCAGGTCATGATCCCAGGGTTCTGGGATCGAGCCCCGCGGCAGGCTCCCTGCTCAGCGGCGAGTGCTTCTCCCTCTGCCTCTCTCTCAGGCTTGTGTTCTCTCTTTCTCTCTCTCTATCAAATAAATGAATAAAATCTTAAAAAAATATAAAAATAAAATAAAATTCTCATAAGTAAACAACAACAACAACACGGAACTTGGTGAAAATCTCTTCGGGTTTAACTATAACACTCTTTGAAGGGTCTAATGCCATTTTCTGCAGCAATGACCGGACCTGTTTCAGTCTATTGCTGATAGACATGACTTAGAAATAATGACCCCGGTAGAATGAGCTGATTTGATTACTCTAAAGCTGCTTCTGGATATCAGGAGAGCAAAGTTAAGGAGAAAGACAAACTATGATGAAGATACTGGGCAGGGTTGCACCTGCTACTGCAAACCTCTTGGTTGATAGCGCCACCACTGGCCGGAGCAGGTACTTCATAAGCACCACACTTGATCCTTGAAATTGTGGCAAAAATCCGATTGTTCCTCAGGTACCTGATCAGGCCAGGAAAATGGCTTGCAAGGAATTCCGTGAAACACATTTTCTGTCAACTTAGTGGTAAACCTTTGCAAATTTGGCTTTTGGCTATCTTTCTTGCTGAATCCTATTTATCCATTTCCTACAACACAAGAAAGCCACCAGCCTCTATTAAGAAAAAATAAAAACGAGCAAACCAAGTAACTAAAGACCACATAAAAGGGTGAGAAGTTGCTCTTTTGAATTTTCAGACGGTTGCGAAAGTGATAAAGCGTTAGCCCCAGGGGACCTGCAACATACTTCCAGAGACAAGAGATGCTTTGGACCAGCTTCAGCCCTTTCCCGGATAAGAAGGATGCTTGACTCGGTGATGACTTTAAACACAGAAAATGTAACTTCCTGTGCTCGCTGTTAATGTTGATGGGTTCTTCCATTTTTTAAGTTTTGGCTTGCTCTTCATAAACTGGTGAAAACAAGAGAAGTAACCAGTGCTTGAAAAAGTTTCATGGTTTGTATCTCCTTTTCTAGAAAACATGAAAGCATTTTAAAGTAATTTCAAACAGTAACTTTGTAACTTTATAACCTGGTAACTGTCAAGTTACCTTCTTCCCTGATTTATTTTTTAAAAATTTTTAAAGATTTTATTTATTTGAGAGAGAGAGAGAGAGCAAGCATGAGCCGGGTGAGGGGCAGGGGGAGAAGCAGCCTCTTTGCTGAGAGACCCCGATGTGGGGGTTGATCCTGGGGCTACGGGATCATGACCTGAGCCGAAGGTGGATGCTTAACCGACTGAGCCACCCAGGCACCCTTCTTCCCTGACTTAGAGTAAAAAATCATTTTGACTTTTTATGACTGAGAACGTTACCACAAATGCATTTGTTATGCTATTCAGCTAAAAAGTACACACAGGAGATTTCAAACTGTGCCCCAGATTTCCTTTTTAACCGAAAAGGTTTTGCAGAAAAAAATTTTAAATCTTAAAATGTTTTTTCCATAGTTTCCAAATAATAGAAATATGTATTTTTTTTTTTCATTATTAGTTTAACAGGAAACTTTGCTCCAAAAAAATTGGGGCAGGCTATGCCATGCTGACTTGGGTCGTTCTTTTGTAGTTTTGTAATTTCAGATCAATCCATGTTCATGGACTAAACTCTGTGAAGAAATGACCTCGTGGGGTATATATACGTGACCACAGCTCTCTTGGCCAGGCCAGCATTGGCCTCCACTCAGACTTTACGTGGTGTGTTTACATTAGGGCTCTACATTCGCTTTGGAACAGCCTGATCATCAAACCAGACACAAAGAGAGTTGGGGCAAGGGTGACAGGGAAGAGGTGATTGCTTCTCCTTTTTATTAGCACCAAACACATAAAAAGAAAAAAGAGTAGATTTTCGTCTTCAAGAGGAGTTTAAAAATGTTTTGTTCTTGCACAACAAAGGCACAGAGACCAAAAGACTCTGACTTTAAAAGCACAAACTTATCTACTTAAAAAAAAAAAAGAAATGGATGAGACTCAATCTTAAAAAGAAGTAACTGAAACTTTAGTACAATATTCAGGTGTTTAGGACTGACAAGGATCACTGTCCTTTGTGGTTACAGTTTTGCCTTCGAACATTTACCAAAGAACAACATTCTAAAGTTCAAAATCACTGAGTGAGTTTTAAAACAATGATTCGAAGGAAAGCAAAGAGTACATACCAAACAACAGGATCGAGGAGGTCTTAAAAATATGCAATGTACTGAAATGAGATTCTACAATTAGCTGCTTATTGTTCCCTGGAATGAGATGAATCATTTCCAAAGTAATCACTTGTTTGACTGAGTGGGATTGCATTTCTTTGTTTTAAACCTGGTTTGTGCATGTCTAGACAAGGTCTTCATTTCTTACAAATGAAGCATGCTATTGTCGTATGTTCGATCAAAATTCTTTTTTTTTTTTCCTAACAGCTCCTTTATCTTGTTCCCTTTCTAGTCAAGCTTGCCTATTTCCCCCCAAACATTAAACTGTGACGTATTGCTCTTGTCCCTTCAGACCCTTTCATGAAAGCACCAGACTCTGGCACTTACCAGCTTGGGATCTTGCTGAAGCCACTTATGACTGCTGAGCCTCAAATTCCTGATCTGTTAGAGTGCCAGGCATGCATTCACTCATTCCTTTAAAGATTATGGAATGTCTACTAGATGTTGGGCATCAGGCACACCAAGATAAATAAGACACAGGCTTATATTATTAACTTTCAGGGCTGATGCTAGAGTGGAGAGAGGCATGTGTGAGTGCACTAAGTGCCTTAAAGTCTTGCAAGTGCCTCCTACAATGACTAGAGGTGGAGGTGGTGGTGATTAGCTCTATTTGGCGACAAGAGGAGCAGGGAGCATCAGAGAATGTTGAGAGAGGACAGTGAATACTCTTTGTGGGAGTCCTTGGCTAATAATAATAGCGAACAATCAGGTAGCCCTTACCATGTGTTAGGCGCTGTGCTGGGCACTTGAACACTTCATCTCATCTGAACATACGTCTTTCGTACTTAGTACTATTATCCCTGAATTGTTGAGGAAATTGGGCTGACAGAGACGAAGCTGCTTGCCCAGGGTCACACACTCAAAATGACAACTTCAAGATTCTACCCCAGGCAACAAGAACCCCAGAGCCCTGGCTTTTAACGACCCAACCTCATTGGCTCCCCCGTTCTTTGCTTTGGTATTGCAAACACTCCATCTTTATCTACTTCCCTGATGGTGCTGGGGTGAGGGCTGTGGGAGGAGGGGGGGAAATGGGCTACGCAGTGAAGCTGCCAAGCTGAGAGAGTCAGGTTTTACCCATAAGGGGTTACTCAAAACTAAAACTAGAAACATTACGTAAATTCAGTTCCTCATTTTGGTTTGTCCCTTCCAGATGAAATTTCTTTTCTCATTTGCTTCAAACTGACAGAAAGAGATATTGGTGATTTTTTCCCCCCTTTAAGATCCAAGATGAAAAGAATACAGGTCACGTGATAGAGGCAAATGACTCTCATTCTTGGGAGAGTTGAAGTCAACAGACAGGCAACAAACTTTCAGCTATTGTTTAAATTCAGTCCAAAGGGATTTTCTCATCTAAAGAACTCCCATTGTTTTATTTCAGGGTCAGAATAATTTCCTACTTAGTGCTCAGGGAGGTTCTCTGTGAGGGAATTTAAAAAAGGGATATGCAAATATGCTGGGGAGATTAATAGGAAGACACAGCTATGAGACACACAAAATTAAATACTATGACAGATAATATATTTTAGTTTGATTTTTAACAACATTATATAAATGCTCTTAATTAATATTAAAACAACAATTAATGCGAAATAGCCTTGTTGGTTTGATAAATGGAGTAGAGTTTTCTTCAAGGACATTTTTTTTTTCTGATTCCAAATGTAATATACTTTATTGCTGATGATTTGGAAATGAAAGATAAGTATACAAAGAAATGGCAATCACCTCTTTATCTAGAAACTCTAGAAGCTATACTTAGGGACGTGCTGTGAACTTTGTGGAGGTCTGTCCTGCCTGGCTTGCTGGCATTATGGCCTTTTTCTCTGTCTCTTTGTGCACAGGTACATTGCCTGGCACGCAATAGATGGTCAGTATGTTTGCTATTGTTATAACTTGAATTATTATATACATTATCATTTTACAAAATTGGAATCCTAAAGTGTATCAGTTTTGTAGCCAGAGAAAGAAATATTGAAATAATCTGGGGCACCTGGCTGGCTCAGTCAGTAGAGCATGCCACTCTTGATCTCAGGGTCATGGGTTCAAGCCCCATGTTGGGTGTGGGGCCTACTTAAAAAAAAAAAAGAAATTTTTAAAATAATCCAGTACATTGTATTATCAGGGTTCTTTGTATTGAGAGAGTCAGAAACTCTCACTCATTTCCTTTGAAGTCTAGGGAAAGGTTCACTTTTTTCCCATGGCCAAATTCAGGGGTTCAAACAAAATTGTCATCACTTTCTTCCTCTCATTTTTCAGCTCAGCTTGTTTCTGTGTCTTTTGTTTGCATATTGGATTTATTCTCTTCCTGCTTCACACAGCCTTTCTCTAAATTGCTGGCAAGGGTTGGTTGACGTTCCCACTGTTCGTAATCCAAAGAGGAGAGAGGCTGTCTTTCCTTCTGAGTCCAACAGGTAGCAGGAGGACTCTGATTGGCTCTGCTTAGGTCACTCGTACATCCTGAACCAATCACTGGGTCCCTGGGTTTGGTTTGACGGTTGGCCTGTGATCTCTTTCTCTCCTGCTGGCCGCAAGTGGGGCTGTTGGTGGGCTTAAAATGAGCATGGAGGCTTCAGCACCCTACAGGAGTGCAGGAATGGGGAAAGAGCTTCCGGAAAGAAACAAACCAGCAGCAGAAGAAAGTTGCTAAGTGCACTGGTTCTCTGTGTTGATGAGTCTGTTTCTGTTCTTCTGTTTGTTTGTTCTTTTTGTTTTGTTTTGTTTTAGATGCCGCATATAAGTGAAATCCCCTGGTATTTGTCTTTCTCTGACTTATTTCACTTAGCATACAATACCTTCTATGTCTATCCCTGTTGTTGCAAATGGCAGGATTACATTCTTTTTTTTTTTTTTAAGATTTTATTTATTTATTTGAGAGAGAGAATGAGAGACAGCACGAGAGGGAAGAGGGTCAGAGGGAGAAGCAGACTCCCCGCTGACCAGGGAGCCCGATGCGGGACTCAGTCCAGGGACTCCAGGATCATGACCTGAGCCGAAGGCAGTCGCTTAACCAACTGAGCCACCCAGGCACCCAGATTACATTCTTTTTTTAATGGCTGAGTAATATTCCATTGTCTATACATACCACATCTTCTTTATCCATTCATCTGTCATTGGACACTTAGGTTGCTCCATACCTTGACTATTGTAATGATGCTGCCAATAAACATAACGGTGCATATATCTTTCCAAGTTAGTGTTTTCATTTTGTTCTGGTAAATACCCAGCAGTGGCATTACTGGATCATATGGTAATTCTATTTTTATTTTTTTTTGAAGAACCTCCATATTGTTCTCCACAGTGGCTGCACAATTTACCTTTTGAGCAACACCGTACGAGGGTTCCCTTTTCTCCGTATCCTCACCAACACCTGTTATTGCTCATCTTTTTTATACTGGCCATTCATTATTTTTTTAAAACAAGAATTTTGGTGTTAGCATAACCAAATACCTGATTTTTTAAGGCCTTACAGTATATAATCACCTAGATCTAAAGCTATTTCCTAGTAATCATACCAGATCTATGCACAGATACGTCCAGATCTCAAAGAATTTTCATGATCTGATTTGTTCTAGGAAGTCACAGGCACTAAGGGGTGAGGCTGACATGGCTTTGTAGGCACGTGGGTTAGCTTTTATTCTTTATGATCTTTCAGATGTTTCAAATAAATTACTTCATAATCCTTTACAGTCAGAACTGGCCCAAGTTAGGTCTGTTTGGTTTATCTTTATCATCTGTGTTTTTTTCTGAAATCTTTTCATCCATGTGTAGGGTTCTTCCTCCATATTCTTCCCCCCCCCCAACAATTGTTCTATCTTCTTCATTGCCCCAGGGTCCTGCATCGAGAAGCCCTGATTTGATAAGTTACGGTATGAAATCCAGGATCCAGAGTTGAAAGCGGCACAGGATTAGTGCTGGGGAAACTCCCACGCATGCCTTCCACCTGTGCACTTTCCTCTCTGCTCTGATGCTTCTCAACCTGTTATGGTACTTTGTTCAGGCTTGACTTTCGAGAGCGTCACTGATAACATGAATATGCTTTTCTTTTCTTCTTCTTTTTTTTTTTTTGGTAGTATGTACCTTCCTCCTCACCCTCCAGCCCAGACCCTTGAAAATAGGGGTTTGCTGAATAGATGCCTCTCACAGCAAGCCACTTAGGTGACCCCTTTTCTTACCATCTCAAGAGTTGACCTGGTCTCAGCATGTTATAGGAACAGGTAATAAACTCACAGTACGGGGCGCCTGGGTGGCTCAGTCGGTTAAGACTCTGCCTTCGGCTCGGGTCATGATCCCGGGGTCCTGGGATCAAGCCCCGCATCGGGCTCCCTGCTCGGCGGGGAGTCTGCTTCTCCCTCTGCCTGCAGCTCCTCCAGCTTGTGCTCTTTCTCTCTCTCTCAATATCTCTCTTTCTCTGACAAATAAATAAATAAAATCTTAAAAAAAATAAACTCACAGTACTGTACTTTCTTGCTCTTTAGAGAGAGTTATGCCATGGCTCTCTCCATAGTTCTTCTATGTTCTTGGCATTCTCGATGCTTTAGTGAATCCTTTCTTTTTATTTCATTAGGTACTGCCCAGGCTTTTCCAGGATAATGTTCAGTGAGTCCTATGTCTACGTCAAGAAGATCCCATTTCCGAAGCCCATGAGGTTTCTGTTAGGCTGCCACCTGTCAGGTGATTCATTTGTTGCAAGGTCAGCCACAGGCTAGCCACAGAGAGAGATGGAATAGTTTGCAGCTACAAAGAACTATCTAGATAGTAACTCATGGTCTCTCCGGCCCAGACACTCTAACAGCAATTTATCATGTTACCTGTCTTGGAAAAGAGGAAGCAGAATGGAAGTTTTCCTTTTGGATGAATGAAGTTTGGCCATTTAAGTTGTGTAACGATTACAGAACATTGATTTGGGCACCTCTTCTGTAGCTACTAAGTAGAGGGAAAAATGTTCCTGGTGTTCTATGTCCTGCGCCGGCAGGGATCCTGACGTCTACATGTCAGCTCAAACTGTGGTTACTGCTTCTTCCTTTAGCTCTGTTTCTTCTTAAAATGTAAGCAAGTTGGAGTCTCTATCTATAAATAGCTCAGGTAGAAAGCATGAATAGAGAGGCCCAATATTACTTAAGGGTAAGACTTAAGTAATAACTACTTAGAAAAATAACTGTTCAAATAGAGGAAGAGAAAGGGGTCTGTTTTGTTGCAGTTAGTAGAAAATACTTTTTGAATCATCCCTAAGGACAGCAGTGGGGATTCATGTGGAAAACCTTCCCTTTCCTCCTGTATGGGTTATGTGTGGCCGGGTAACAAGCTGCTCCCAGATGTGATGGTGTTTAACAACTATCATCACTGTTTCCAAGGGGCAGAAGTTCAGGAAGGCTCTGGGCTGACTGCCTCGGGGTCGACCAAATGGCTGTCATCAGGCAGTAGCTGGAGCTGGGACGGTGGAAGCCTGATGAGCCAGGGCCTACACTGATATCCTTATTTCTCTATATCCAGTCTCAGAGCCTCGTCTCTGGTCTTGCCATGCAGGCTGGCTTGGCTTTCTTCACAGAATGGCGGCCTCCAGGTGATAGAACTTACCACACAGAGACATAGGGCTTCAGCGTGAACACTGCAGAGAACCCCAGTGAAAACATCTTGGCTTTGATGACACAGACTTAGAAGTCCCATGGTACCATTTCTGTGGAACTCTGTTGGCCGGCCAGGCACTAAGGTTGGGCTGGGTTCAAGGGGAGTTGTCAATTTTAGGAGTATCAAACAGTTTGCAGACCTATTTTAAAAATACCACACCTCTCTAAGACAATGTTAATATATCCTTTGGATTTGAATCTAAACGCATGCTTTTTTATTATCCCGATTGATCAATTGGTTTAAAGAGTTAAAAAAGACACATATATATACATATATATATATATGTCTTTAAAAAAAGTCTACATAAAAAAGACATATATATATGTCTATATAAAAAAGACATATATGTTCCACTGTAGATCAGCATATTCTGTAACATATCATGAATAATATGGAGCCTTTGTGCACATCAGATTGGCCCAAGTCATGCCAAGCATTCTACAGACAGTTAATAAAGAGTAACAGAATGAATGAATGAATACATAATGAATTAGTTCACATATCTGTCATCAATCAAAAGAGCTCTTAAGCCAAATAGATTTGAAGCCAACAGAGTGAATTATAACTTGGCATCTTGGGCGAGGAAATATGTTTCTAAAATATAATTAGTTTAGCATTTGTTTTGCTTTGTTTCGTTCTATTTGTACATATAATTTCGTTAAAAGGCAGTTACATATATTCAAATAACTGCCTGATTGGGTGACAGAAGACAGAGGTAGAGAACATTTTTTGAAGAGCGTTAGGAGGTTCCGGGTCAAGTATCTGAACATGTGCAGGCTGCAGGGTCCCCCATGCCTTTCAGCTGCTGGTGGAAGGAACACTGGAATTCTCTCAAAAGGCTGGAAGGTAGTTGCCGTGGGGCTCTTAGCGCTTACCCTGGGGCGCTTCCTTACTCTGCAAAATCAATGCCAGGGAAGAGGACTACACTGTTTCTAAAATTCCACATACGTCAAGTCATCATAATTTCACTATTCATACAGTTAGAAGGACTTTTACTTCAGGTCCCGTTTTAGACCTGAGTGTCCTGGGTCCTTTTCTACTTCCAGATTAGCTCTGGGTGTGTCCCCCTGCACACTCAGAGATAGGCCTATGCCGGGGGCCTGTGCCCCCCAACCCTGGGCCAGGGCCCCCGACAATGGCTACTTACCACCCTATGCCCCCTCTAATGGCCCAGCATTGTCCTCTGGGCGGGGGCGGGGTGGGGGTGGCATGGCTCTTTCCATCTCTGGCCCTGGGCTGGATATTCCCGTAACAATAGTGTGTATACAGGGATTTTGGACCTGAGCATGTTTGCCTTTTAGGAAGTTCTGTGTGGTAGCAGAGGGGAGAAGGATTCAGGATGGGGAAGAGATGGCTAAGAGCAACACCAGCTATGGGGCAGCTGGAACAGTCCAGGTGGCAGGTGACGTGGGCATGCGTTAGGGCAGTGGTGATGCGGGTGAACATTGGCAAACACCGAGAGAGGTTTCCAGAAGCGTTGTGCAGATGTCCCAGCCACTTGGAGTGAAAGGGCAATATTGGGCTGGGAGCACAGTGTGGTTGAGCCTGTCTGACTACATAGATGACCAGTGTGACTTCTGAAAGGAACAAAAGGAAGGAGCTTTGGCTGGGACAGGAAGATAACAAGGGGATGAGGTAAAGGGGTTCTTGGTTATGGCTTAGTGGAGTGTGAACACCAAGCCTCTGTTACTGGCAGAGAAGAAATATGGGGTAGCAGAGGGCATTCGCTTCATGCAAAGAACTTCCTTTTCTCCGGGCCTGCACAGATTGTTTCCTTAACCGTTACAATGTGCAGAACAAGATTTAAGAGGGTTTTACCTTTTAAAATCCAGACATTTCTTTCTTTCTTTCTTTCTTTCTTT
>NW_023270415.1:13241077-13354312 GCF_011800145.1 Mirounga leonina
TTTCTTTCTTTCTTTCTTTCTTTCTTTCTTTCTTTCTTTCTTTCTTTCTTTCTTTCTTTCTTCTATTTATTTATTAAATTCAATTAGCCAACTGATAGTATATCATTAGTTTCAGGTGTAGCGTTCAATAAATTATCAGGTGCTTTTTTTTTTAAGATTTTATTTTATTTATTTGAGAGAGAGAGTGAGCACATGCAGGAGTGGGAGGGGTGGAGGGAGAGGGAGAAGCAGATGCCCCGCTGAGCAGGGAGAGCAGGGAGCCCCGACGCGGGTTCGATCCCAGGACCCTGAGCCCATGCCCTGAGCCCAAGGCAAACGCTTAACCAACTGAGCCACCCAGGCGCCATGTCATTTTTTTTTTTTTCTTTTTAAATAAAGATCCCAGTCAAAGGAACGAACGGGTAAGAGAACCAAGGAGAGATTTCTCGTGGTGGACCACACCTGTCCTCAGCCTGGAAAAATGTGAGTTACTAAGGCCTGGTGTTTTTGGAAACTGCATGAGCTTCATCGGTAGGGGATTTCCTGAAGGTGCCTCTTAGCGAGGGGCTCTTCCCTCTAAAATTCCAGGGGGCAGTAGAGTGTGAGAAGGGGTAATTTGGTGGCCGCAGAGATTGCGTGGGGGTGTCGGTGGCTCACACACCTCCGGTGGAGCTCACGAGCCCCGAGTGACGGTTGTGTCTGCACACTCATACCAGAAAGAGTCGAATTGCCCACGGAATGCCAGGAGCACCTGCACCGAGAAAAAGTGAGGCTCGAGCTGTCAAAATGCATTCATCTTTTAGGATGAGGTCATTCTTTGACTTTTCAGTTACATGGAGATTTATTTTGTCCTTTGTTTTGGTAGGTCCTGTCTTCTTGCCTGGGGTCCTTTGGCAGGGAGGTAGGAACTTGGCTGGGAGGGGCTGCTGGTGGCGATGGAACTTGACATTGGAGTTGGGGGCGGTGGGAGACGGAGGCTGCAGCGAGAGACTCAGGGCTGTTCTCCTCGGGGCCAGGCCTGGGAAGGTCTGTTGGAAAGTTCCAGAAGCTGGAGAAGCACAGGCCTGGGGCACAGGGGGAGGGCCGAGGCTGGCTACAGGGGGCAGGGTTTTGGTGCTGGCAGATAACTGCCCCCAGGGAGCAGTTGCCCCAGGTTTCACAAAAGAGAAGTGAGAACCCCTGTTGGTGTCCTTCCTTCCATCAGACACATCACGTCTTAGAGCACTTGCCCTTCTGTGCTGCAAGGTGCAGGCCTACTTGTCAGTCTTTATCAGGGGAACAACTTGTCCCCTGGGATTACTGAGTGATGGGGCGTCCGTGACTGATTCCAGGCAGTCCTGGGGCTAGAGGCTGCTCAGCCGGCACAAAGCCCCAGATGCCTTGAGCACAGGCTGTGGGGCTGGGTTAGCTGCTGAGTGGTGAGGGGGCTCCAGTGTCCCCGCGGGAACACAATGCCTGACTCGCACAAGTAAGACGATACCGGAGCGGGTGGTTAGAACGCACACAGAGTGTCATTAACGCAAGGTGATGCAGGGCGTTTGGTTTCACCTAACAGGGGTGATGCATGATCCTGCGGCTGTTGTTTAGCCAGGCGTGAGATGAAGCTTTTGTGGGGTGGGCCTCACACAGGATGAGCCTTCCTTTCTGCAAAGGCCCAGGCGACATCTGTCTTTTAATGAAAAGCAGTGACATTCTGAATTAGAGGAATGACTGCCCACACTGGAGTCTAACAAGAACTAGTGTAGTTCTATTGCACTGTGGAGGAGTTCTACTAGCCCAGAAGTTAAGTGTGTTTATGAATGTCTGGAGCATGAACCAAGCACAGCATCTGGGCTTGGTTCTGGGGACACCAAGAGATATTGCTCTCAGGAGCCCTAAGGCCGGAGGGAAGGTAGACAGGAAACCAAATCATTTCAGTGAGGTTGAATACATGGCCATAAGAGACAGGTCTGAAAAGATATGGAGGTTGGCACAGAGGAAAGAATCATCAGCTTGTACAGGAGGGTACAGGAGCCCAGGCCAGGGACATCTCAGAAGACACGTGTGCTGAGTTGGGGCTTTAAGAGGAGAAGGCCAAGTGCACAGAAGGGCCTAGAAGTACAAGAAGAAGACAAGACGTATACAAAGGCATGACCATACAGAATAACATGTTTCCTGAAGTTGCAAGTGGTTCTTTATGACTGGCTGGAGACGGTAAGGTGGGAGCAGCAGGACCCAGAGAGTCAGCCAGGGGCCTGGTCATGGAGGACCTTTTCAACCACGCTAAGAAGACTTGATGTCATCCTGTGAATGAAACAACGTCTGAAGGGCTTCAGGCTGAGGAATAACGTAGTGGTAGCTGTGTGTCGGCCAGAGGAAGTTACTCTGCCAAAACATGTTGGGTGGATTGGGAAGGGGCAAGATTGGAATTTGTGAGGTCAGTTTTAAGAGGTCATCGTAATGGAGGGAGTCTTAGCGACGAAGATTGGGATTAAGGCCCAGGTCATGGGGATGGTTCAAGGGCACGTTTATGATACATAAGAGGTGGACATAATAAGGTCTCTTGGTCGGCTACGGAATCCAAGGGAGAGAGGAGAAAATGATGGCTCTAGAATTCTAAATTGGGTGACCAGGTGCTTCATGGTGCTAACAAGAAGGGTAAGGTATATAGAAGCTTTGTGTTTTTGGTTGAGGTGGTTGGGTTTGGGGGGGCATGGGGATGGGAGGAAAGAAAGGTAGAGGTAATGAGTTCAGTAGACCGTAGTGTTAGACATTGTGCATTTGAGGTGTTTATGAGATGTTCAGGTGGAGATGTCCAGTTACCTGTCATTAGCAAGTGAACATATGCAAATCCAGCTACACAGTCAGCAAACAGATACATTGTCCATGTCCCTGTCCCCTTCTGAAGCCCTGTGATTTGTCTAGGGATCAAGAGTGGAGAATGTGATTTAGACCTAATGCAAATTGCTTTTTCCTGTCCATAAAACAGTAATTGGCTCGGGGTGAGCACTTGATTCAATTCGTGTCAACGAGAAGCAATCAAAAACAATGAGATTTATGCTGGGAATCTTGGGAGAGATTCTAACCTAAGAATTTGCCAGGGCTATAGCTTCAGTAGGCATCTTTAGACCCACATGAAGAGGATTTTTGATAATGGAGAATATGTGAAGGAGCAAGGGAGAGAGGAGTGAGGGCAAGAAAAAGGAGAGGTTAAGAAAGAAAACATGGTTTGAGTGGCTTATTTGAGCCCTGATCAAGCCAGGTCTGGACTTCTCACTTTTGGAGCCAATACATTTATTTTTATTTTTCTTAAGTCAATCAAAGCCAAGCTTTCTGTCACTTACACCAAATGGGTCCTCACCCATCTGGAGGCCTCTGGAATTTTCTGTAAGTGCAGAATCGGTGAGCAGAAGCTAAAGGAAGGCATGCTAAAAATGCATTCTGCAAAAGAAAAGTAAGTCTAGTAGAGATGGAGATGCTGTGTTGACCATCATCAATTACAAGATGAAGCCCCTGAGGATACTCAGAGAGAGCTCCAGACTGCCCTTACTCCCCTGGGCTCTGCTAGCTGACTCTCTGGGGCAGTAATTCTCAAAGTATGAACCCCAGACCAACAGCAGCCGCATTGCTTGGCAATCGGTTAGAAATCAAAATTCTTGGATTTCTCCGGGCCTACTGAATCTGAAACTGGGGATCATGGACCCACAAGTCTGTATCTTAATAACCCTTTAAGGGATTGTGATATACACCAAAGTTTGAGGACCTCTGCTCCTAGACTGTGTCTAACTATTGTCAAGCTCCAAGTATCGCTGGAGGGCCATATAGGGTGCATGTGGAATTAGGTGGATCTTGGTGTCAAGGGAGACTTGAGATGTGACTTACCCGCTGAAATTGCACATTCCAAATCTTAGCTCTAAACACCTGGTTCACAGGCTCACTGCAACACCAGGATTTTGTGAGATAAATTGAGACACAGGTCTGGATTTTTCTGGACCAAAGTGCAGGGATTTGTGAGTTCAGATTTCTTTTCTGGAGACTTTAATAGTCGATTAGATCTCCTTAGTCACTACTATTTAATCCTACTGATGCCTAATGAAGTGCGACACATCAGGACAAAGTGTGATAAATGAGGCAGTCACGGGGCACCTGGGTGGCTCAGCTAGTTGAGCATCTGACTTCAGCTCAGGTCATGATCTCAGGGTCCTGGGATTGAGCCCTGCGCTGGGCTCCCTACTCAGCAGGGTTCTGCTTATCCCTCTCCCCTCCCCCCGCTTGTGGGCTCTCTCTCTCTCTCAAATAAATAAATAAATAAATAAATAAATAAATAAATAAATACGAGGCAGCATCACACGTCTGCAAGTAAAATGGAACGTATGAACGTGGATGTCTTCTACAGAAGATAGGAAATGAAACTCTTCAATGACCGGTCCTTATTCTACCTAGGGCTTGTCCAGAGCTGGGAGCTGGGAAGGGGTCTGAATGATAGGGGACCCTTAGTATTCCATGGGGCACGTTTTGGAGATGGAGAAATCCAGCACTCTCAATTAAGATGGAAAGGAGAGTGAGCTTTAAGAGGGGCTAGACTGCTTTATTCAGAAATGGGAGGTCTGTACTTGCCTGGCCTAGGTGCTTTTGCCTTTCTTCTCTAAAGAGGAGCAAACATGAATGTAATGGGAAAATGTGGGCTTGGACATGATGGAGCCCGAGTTGGAATCTTAGGGCTCTCTCTTAGTTGCTGTGTGACCCCAGGTATGGAACCCAAACTGTCTGAGCCTTAATTTCCCGTTGAGAAAATGGAGGTTAATAATCTTTCATGGTTGTCATGAGGTGTAGAAGGACTATTAGAAGGACTTGGCACAGATGACATTCCCTTCCTCTAATCCTCTCTATTAAGCTCCTGTAGTGTCATCTGTCCCCATGTACCTAGTGTCCTAATATAGCTCTCCTGGGTCTCAAGTGTCCTACTCCTGCCAGATCTGTCCTCTGCCAAGTTCCTAAGTCTCCAGAATTATTCTCTCCTCTTCCAAAACTAACTTCCCTTTTCAAAGGTAGCTAGGTTTGCCATTGTCATCATCATACAAAGAGATTGATGTTCCAGGTGAACTTGACTGGCGAAAGCCTCCCAGGTGGCAGTTTGCTTTCCCAGCCCCCACAGGAGCAGATCCAGTGACAAGACTCTCCAGTGGGCAAGGAGATGGGTGGGGCTGGCAGATGCTTCGGGGATCCCTTCTTGTTTGGGCGTTCTTTCCTGCCTTCATTCACTCATGCAATGAACATGTGGTGAGTCCCAGAGATGCTAACCAGGAACTGTGCAACTCTAGGGGATAGAATGTTCAATCAGACAGTCCTGGAATTCAAGAAGCTCAGACACAGAGAGCAGACAGACATCTAAGCAGACAATTAAACTCCCGAAGAACATGAGGCCTCCAGGAAGGCTTGAATCTTTTTTTTTTTTAAGATTTTATTTATTTATTTGACAGAGAGAGAGAGATAACGAGAGCAGGAACACAAGCAAAGGGAATGGGAGAGGGAGAAGCAGGCTTCCCGCAGAGCAGGGAGCCCGATGCGGGGCTCGATCCCAGGACCCTGGGATCATGACCTGAGATGAAGGCAGCCGCTTAACGACTGAGCCACCCAGGCACCCCTGGAAGGCTTGAATCTTAACAGATTAATAAGCAGGAGGCAGGAGAGGGTCTGTGAGGTTAAGGGGCTGGCATTACCCATGCCACAGATCAGTCACCCTTAGGCATGGGAGAACCCTGGGCAGTTCCAAACCCCTGCTGGCTTGGAAAGGTCTGTGAAGATGTTTGAGAAGGAAGTTGAGAGGTAAGCAGAGGCCCACTAATTTTATCCAAGGGATGGGGAGCCCCTTAAAGTGTTCACATAGGACAGGGAGTGGCTGATGAGCTTTCACTCCATTTCTAGCTACAATTTCTGGAGTGCTCACCCCCCTGCCAGGCACTGTATGAAGGACTGTATGTTAGCTGACTGATTTGGTGTGGATTTCTTTGGCGCTGAGTGCGGGCTGGACTCTGGCAGGGGAAGGTTGCAGGTAGGGAGGACCAGTCAGAAGCAGTTCAGATGGGATGTAGGGGGGAAGGGGCTGGGGGAGGGGGGGTTGGCTGTGAGGAGACCATGCCACAAACATAGCCTGAGAAGGCAGGTGGGCCGCAGGCTAGGAGGGAGCGCTCCACAGGAGTCCCAGCTGGGGGGCAAAGTGTAGTTGAACCCTGGATCCTGAATCTGGAGATCCTGTATGTGCCCCAGGCGTGGCCTCTCTACTACCAGGTATTGTCTCGCTCTTTCCCGGTAGGAAGCCTCTCCCCTTCGCACACATCTTGGTCCCACTCGCCAATCTTTTTCAGGGAGGAAAGGCCTCCGCGACCATGGCTTCTCTTCATTCTGTGCACCGACAGCCTGACCACTGGTAGAAGCGGCTACGCTGCGGACAGAGCCGCTGAGCATCCGAGCATCCATCCAGTGAGGTCCGGATGCCCTCAGAGGCGGTGAATTTCGGTTGTGCCGCTCTTTCTTGTACAACCACGCAGGCCCCAGCGCGGTCTCCTCTCCCGCACCGCTGCGGGCCGCAATGAACCCGCGCGGCAGAAGCGCGGGCCTCAGTTCCCCGGGCCCTGCCGGGACGCCGGCTTCCAGCAGGGGGCAGCATTGAGACATCAACGAGGGGAGCGCCGCCACAGGATCCAAGCTCCTCGGAGGCGCTAACCTTTCAAGCAATTCCCCGGGGAGCCCTTCCTGTCCTGTGAGAGCTGCCCGAAAATGAGCAGGTGATAAGAATGAAATATGAAGCAGTTCCCTTCTGCAGAATGAAAATGAGTTGTCATTTAGCATATTATCAGTGGATGACACATTCTTCCAGCTTAAAGGTGGTTTGGTTAAGTGCAGGAGTCGGGTGAAGGCGTTTGCCATGGTACCCACTCCAGAACACCCAGCATGTGTGTGGGCGCCGCTAGCAGCGGGGGGGGGGGGGGCACCTGAAAGCTGAAGGCTGGAAGCCGACAGGGACTGAGGACCCCGGGGCCTGTGCAGGAGAGAAGGGGTGCAGCTGCATTAAGGATGCTGAAACTGCAGGCACATTCACAGCTGTGATCAGGAAGAAGGAGGCATAGCCTCACAGCGCGATGAAGGAAGCTGGGGAGGCAGAAGGGGATGGGAGGCAGGCAGGCTGCTCTTCCCATGGGCGACAGGTGTCTCCTTCCATATTGATTCTGTTGATCAGCAGGGAGAAATGTTTAGCATTTTCTTTGTTCTTCATCATCTCCATTGACTTGCTCTTCCTCTGCATGCTTCTCAATTGAGCTGCTGCAGGCACGTGGGCATACCCTCGGGGTTGAAAATGGCTCTGAATCCCTTCCTGATTGGCCAAAAGGGTGGGGCCATTTTTTTTCCTCCCATTTTCTGTGTTTTCCTACTGTGGATGCTAAGTCAATGTTCCAGAATCTGAACTGGCCCTCAGCAGAGTTCTTGCAGAAAAACATGTTGAGATGTGTCTCCACCATGGTCCACAAGCTGTCAACATTAAATCAGTTTAAAGGGGCACATTTATAGGGACCAAGAATAGAGAAGAATAAGCCCAGTTGGATTAACTGGGTAAAACTCTGTGAGTTCCTCTTCCTTTAGCCCAGTGAAATAATAATTATATCCTTGGGCAAAGATTCCTTGCTGCTACAACAAACTGGAATCTTTGCTGTTCCCCAGTGTGCTTTATTCTCTACAGATACTACTGATTATTTCTTCTGGTTAATTACCTTCAAAACCCCAATTTTACCCGTACTCATGGTCTTGTTGTAAATGATAGCGCTCTTGTTTGATAATCATGAGGACCATAACAAGCTGGCTGCTAAGTGATTTGGACCTGGAGCCAAGTCTTTCCTCTGTCCTTTTAAGAAGTGATATTTTTGGTTGGTCAAATCAAATTCCTCCTCCGTATAGGCAAAGGCAATGTTTGTAACTAACCTAAGAACCCAAAGCATATTTAAGAATACGCACCTTAATTTTTTTCTTTGAATTAACATATCTTGAAAAGTCTGCCTATTGTGTCAAAATGTGTGAGCAGTGAGTCATGAGAGCAGTGGGACGTCCGGTGACTCAGGCGCCTTTCTCCTTGTCACCAAGGGAACTGGTGTTTGCGATCAGAAGAAACTGGGTTTAAAACCCAGCTTGGCCTTTACTTCTTTCATTCTTTCACCTATTTGAGCTCATCTCAGCTCAAAGGTAAAATGAGGAATAATAATAGTTGTCTTGGGGTGCCTGGCTGGCTCAGTGGGTTAAGCGTCTGCCTTCAGCTCAGGTCATGATCTCAGGGTCCTGGGATGGAACCCTCCATTGGGCTCCTTGCTCAGTGGGGAGTTTGCTTCACCCTCTACCTCTCCCCGTGCTTGTGCTCTCTCTCTCTCTCAAATAGTTAAATAAATAAATCTTAAAAAAATAACAGTTGTCTCATCATGTATATAAAGTATAATAATGTAAAATGCCTGCAACATAGTAGGTCCTCCATATTATCAGCAACCCCTTTTCTTCATTTCCTTCTTTGCTTCAGTCCAATAACCTTGTCCAAAGGAGCACAGATGAACATTGAGACAAGGGGAGACTTACCTTCTAACCTGTTATATATAAACTCACTTAAGTGAAATCACAGCATTAAGAAATGACATATATATATATATGCATATTTCTATATTTTATTCCTATATTTATCTATATGTTGAATACTGGTCAACTAGCCAGTATTTGAGACACACACACACACACACACGTATTTATACGCATAGACCTATAGGCCAACAGCTCTCTCTCTCTCTCTCAAAGATATAGTTGACCCTTGAGCAACATGGGGGTTTCAGGCATCTCCTGCCCACCCCTTTTGTGGGGTTGAAAATCTACATATAACTTTCAACTCTCCAAAAACCTAACTACTAATAGCCTACAGCTGGCTGGAAGCCTTACTCATAAACAGTCAATTAATACATATTTTGTGTATGTCTTATATGCTGTATTCTTATAATAAAGTAAGCTAGCAAAAGAATATTAAGAAAATACCTAAGGAAGAGAAATACACAAGGAAGAGAAATCACTGTAGTATATTTACTGAAAAAAAAATCCACATATAAGTGAACCCAAGCAGCTCAAACCATTTTGTTCAATGGTTGACTGTACATAACAAAAGGTATTAGAAGAGCGCTACCCAATCCCACAAAACTCTTTTATGAAGCCCAAGTTACCAAGAATACTTCATAAATATTTATTTATTCACTTATTTTATTTTATTCACTTATTTTATTTATACATTTATTTATACATTTATTCACTTATTTTAATTAGTTACCTTTGTGCAGAATATCAGGAATGGATGAGGCCTGGCTCATCTCATTCCACACCCCACTGGATAATTTTGGATACATTTGATATGTTTGATGCTTTCTTCCCTCCACAGTATAGGATGGGCAGTTGTTCAATCCTGCTAGCCCCAGAGGGAGCCCAGTCCCCCTGTGACGGTTGTAGAAAGTCTCTGTTCTCAGCTGAGCTTCTGGAAGACTCCTGACTGCAGGCCGCCATCTTACTTTAACCTTTTCTTTGGGTTAGGTCTTGCTATTTTCCTCAAGACTCTCTCATACAGTGTGGTTTCTCACATGCCCAGTCTCACCTCTGGATCCTAACCCCTCATGAAACTTTCTGTAACTCACACAACAGCTGGGATGCAGCCCACCATAAGCAAGTAGCCCTCACTAGAGTCTCAATCACTGGCTGATTGAGAACCATCACCAGGAAATCAGGGGACGGAAAAATCTTGCCTGTCTCTTGCCATCAGAAACTATACGGAGGCAAGTGTATGAAGTCTATCCTGCTCAGAGATATGTTTCGTTTCCTCTTTCTGGCCGGTCCTTTGTGGATGGTCTGGCCTTCATGGGAGCTGTTGAAGCTGAGGGAAGCAGGGCTCTCACACTTGGTTTCTCAGTTTTAACTTTCGAGAATAAAATGACAATTAGTGTTGGAAAGGGGGAAGCTGATACCTTCTTTAATGCCCAGAGCGATTGTTCCTTTCTGCTCATTCTCATCTAGCGATACTTCCATAGAAGTGAGTCCATCTTTCACTTCTCTTAGATATTTTTGAATGAACATACTTTTATTAAAAGGAGGACAGTGGGGTTATTGGCCCAAGTAAATTAAGCTGGAGAGCTGAAATAGTTTACCAAAGGACCCAAATTAATAACATTTTTTCATTTGAATTTCCTAAGCTGAATGAGTTAATTTTTTTCTCTCCTCAGCTCTGCAGGTAATATCAGTTCTCAACTTCACTTTGTATATGCTCATGATCTTGAGATTTGAACTAGTTTGAAGTCCTCAAACAGAAAGGAACAAGGGAAAGACCTATCACACTCACCAGGACATACCAGAAACCATAATCTCAATTTTGAATAAAAGAGACTTAAAATAAATCCATCCACCGATGTGAAAACATTAGGGTTGGCATGCAGTTGGTTTTCTGAAATAAGGAAAGGTGGCTCTTGAAATCTGATTAGTACAAAGATCTACTGTATCATCCACATCTCAAAACTAGATCTAAACCTATAGCTCCAGGCACATTTGGACCAGATGAAGAGGGGCCCTTAGCTCACTGCCTGGGGTCCAGTCCTGTGGGGGCCAGGCTGTGCTGCCTGTCCTTCTCACTGTCACCTCCTGCCACCTCACCTGTCTCCAGGCTTCTCGGTTACTGACCTGTCCCTTCTAGGAAGGCACACAAGTGCCCACAGCTGGATATTGGCAGATTATGTTACCTTGCCCTTACATGGCATGTGACGTAGCTGGCTAGGATGACTTTTCATAAGAAACCTGTCAAGTAGGTATTATAAATACCTACTTATGGATGGGGAAACTGAGGCACAGAAAGGTTCTATGAGTAGCTTGAAATCCTGTCCTGGGTCGTGGAAGGGCTTCTGACTTAAGTATAAGGTGCTTCTCCCTCGACGAGTTTCTCAGACCTATTGCTAATATTGTACAATTAAAAAATACTTGCTTCTTTTGCTTCTCATGATGAGTTTCAGCAATGCTCTGCTTGGTTATTTATGCATGAAGGCCACCATCAGCATCCACATCAGTTCTCAAATCCTCGTTTTCTTGCAACATGCTGTTATATTGAAAAAATATGCATGATACTTCATATTTTTATTAGTTAAATTCTGTATGTGAAATACATCTTTTTTTTTTTTAAAAGAGGGAATAGTATTGCTCTATATAAAGTAAGTAAAGAGATAAATATCCCCATGGAAATCTATGAACCTGATGGTCCAAGATTAACCCCCATTTAATAAGGATTAAATTAATTCTAGCTGCCACAGAAGAGGGGAAAGGGGACCCCAATTGACAATGGGAGGCAGGAAAAAACCTCTGATAAAGGGCTCTGAAGAATGAAGGAGACTTTGCAGGGAAACTTGAGATGTGTCTGAACTTTGTCCACCATACCCTAAAAGGCATTCTGTGAACGCTTTCCTGTTAGCGAGGGTGCACACACCCCGGAGTGTCCTGATTTGTCTATGGCCCCAGGAAATCACATGGTGTGGTGGAATATGTCAGAAAGACTGTCCTTGAAGGTTCCCAACCTCAGCAGATAAAATATCAGTGTTGGTGCAGAATCAAATGGAGAAGAAGCAGGACAGCTGAGGAGAAGCATCATCCAACCCCAGGTGCTCTCAGGATCACAGCTGACCAAGTGTCACCAGCAGTTTCATGTAACTTTATTTGTGGTTTGCTCTGTCTGCACACACACACATGTAGATAAATGTTTGCATTGTCAATTGTACGCTCTATGTACTTCATGGCATGGTCTGAACTCAGTTCTTAACATCAACATGATTGTGGACTCTTTATAAAGTTTTGAGTTAAAAGCACCCTTCAGGTCTTATTTTGGGGACATATCTAATTTGGTATAGCCTCAACCCTTATTTGAGTTGACCAGATTGATCATCAGGACAGCAGAAACCCTGGAAAAAGGGTGACTGAACTAAGACCTCCTTCTTTTGAGAATGTCCCCTTTACAGGACGGGGAGCTTCCTGGTGGCGATTAAAAGAAATAAACACAAGGGGTATTGTATGTCCATGTTGGACCTTCTAGTCTGAGAGAGGAAGTGAATCATGTGTCCCCAAGGCAAACCACGAAACTGGCTTAGGGGAAAGATCTAATCATGAATGAGGGCTTGAAATATCCAGACCTCAGCCTGAAGCCTCATTCAATGAAAACAGAGCAACCAACAGATTTTTTCATTTGTTTTGGTGCATTTCTAGGAAGTTGGAAGAAGCAACAATAGTATCGCTACTGTGGAAATAGTTCAGATCAACAAAGGCAATACTTAATAATTATAAAAACCTTGGGTGTAATAGAGAACGCCATCTGAGCCATAAAGACATTTCTGAGCATACTCGTTGGATTAGGCACCTATGAATTTAGAAATTCGATTTTCAAAGTATCCTAGAAAAAAGTGTAAAATCATTTATTTCTTATACGGACTCCCCTTCTATCACTTCCTGCTTTAACTTCTGGAAACTTCTATATATCCTCAAATAAAAGGTATGAACAATAAAAAAAAAAAACCCACAACAATACATGAACAGCAAAAAATGGAGATGTGCTCAATTCCTGTTTTCTACCTAAATTTTTTTTTTCGGAGAAGAGAATATTATTGGAAATGGTAGGACTGATTACCATAGAAAGGACCCAACATTAGATTAATGATTGTAAAAGCGAGCTTATTATGGTTTATAAGTTTTTCTCAAATGGATTATATTTTAGGAAGAACTTTATATAAAAACTTTATGTATATATATACACACACATATTATACGTATGTACATACTATATATAAAACTTGTATATTCAATGGTAGCAGCATGGTCAGAAACCTCTGGTGCTTCCTGGAGCATGATCTAGGGGTCGAATGGTAAAGTTGAAATTTTTGAGAGAGAGAAATCAAAACTATGTTCCTTAAACTGGTGAACCTATGTATAGATGAGGCAAGACTTAGAACCCATTTTTAGATCATAGCTTCGAAAAGGGAGTTTTTGAGTTCTCAAAGTCAGGAGCAGGGAACAACGGGGTTCAGCACCGATTTACTAAGAATGTCATGTCACGCTAACCTCCTTTCTCTGTTTGTTGAGTTGTGAATGAATGTATATGGTGTCTTTGGGTTGCGGCAGGGGTTTGACTGGCGCATCATATTGTTAGATGGGATGCTGACTGCTTGAACGCCCATATTCCTTCCTTGTCTCAGCCTGAGAAATGCTTTATCATGACTTGAATCTGGATATTGGCGGCAGGCTTAGCAAATCTGTGAGTGGCATGCAGAAGGACAGTTAAAATCCTAAATGACAATATCTGCAGTACAAAAGGGGGAAAAAAAGAAAATATTAAACAGATGGCAAGATGGCTTCAGGAGAAAAAAGGTGAGTCCCCAGGTCCTTTTGTTGTCTACCCTCCCCCACCCATAATTACAAAATTACAGGATATGAATGATGAAGTTTAGCAATAGCATGTGTGATAGACTTAATTTTTATAGTTGGTTAAGAGCTTAATAAAGGGAAAGCTAATGAAATACAAGTTTTTAAAGGCTATCACGACTTTGGCATCCAATGTTTAGAAGCACAGCGCTCCAGTTAATAGCAGTGTGGTGTCCAGAAAAAGGGAGCTACCTCCCGGACCCATCTTTATTTATTTTATTTATTTATTTATTTATTTATTTATTTATTTTTAAAGATTTTATTTATTTATTTGAGAGAGAGAATGAGATAGAGCATGAGAGGGGGGAGGGTCAGAGGGAGAAGCAGACCCCCTGCCGAGCAGGGAGCCCGATGCGGGACTCGATCCCGGGACTCCAGGATCATGACCTGAGCCGAAGGCAGTCGCTTAACCAGCTGAGCCACCCAGGCGTCCCCGGACCCATCTTTAATATATTGGTCAGATGGAACGGAGAGTGCTCTACGCAGTTTTGAACACTCTATTTTCAGAGCAACACTGACAAATAGGTATATATGTTTGAAATCACTGAAAAATATAGATGCTCAACCAAGAGGTGAGGAGACATTCGTGTCAGTGGGCCTGCCCGTGTGCGTATGTGATGTCTGGTTTCAAATAAGGGAAGAAGCTATGGAAGGAGGGCTGGAAATCAGCTGTGTGATTCCAGCAACATTCAAGTTGCTCCTCAAATGTCACCTTTCCAGGTGCTCAGCGGAGCCTTTTACATCCCCTTATGGAAAGCAGCCTGTCCTTGTCAGCACCCACTATCTCATTATCCCGTTTAAGTTCCTCTATGACACTGGCATTAGTTGAAATTTGTGTTCATTTGTTTTCTTCTCTATTTTTCTGTCTTTATCCATTAAAATATAACCTCCATGAAGCAAAGGCCTTTCTTTCTTGTTCAGTGCTTTATCTTAAGTGCCCAAGCCAATATGAAGCATAGAGTAGGTACTTAACAAATAAGGAAGGAAGGAAGGGAGGGAGGGAGGGAGGGAGGCAAGCACAAAGAAAGAAAATATGAATGAATTCCAATGGGCAAAAGTAGTTGTAGTGAATAGCACTATGAGGAAACTAATTTTAATTTAATGGAAAGTGGGATGTTCCAACAACTGTAGTTGTCTGATGTTGGAACCAGTTCTTTCTGGAGACGTCTCTCTGTGACTTGATATATTCAAAGAGAATATTGTAGCCCAGGACTAGAACGGGAAGTGGATTCAATGACCTCTACAATTTGTTCTGACCTTGAGATTGAGTTAAAAATATATTTTATATTTTAAACTTCTCCTCTTTAGGAATTCAGCATTCTATGACATGACCAAGCCTTATCAGCTTAAACCATGAGGATTTCGTCCTCTGGCTATTAAGGAAGCAGCTAGGGTGTGGGTGAGGGAAAGAGGTGGGAATGTGAGACCATGTTCAGAATCTGTGACTGTCACGCTACTAAAAATCCCACTTGTGAGCAACCTTGGGAAAGTCACTTTAAACTTTCGTTTCAGTTTTCTCATTTAAAGAAGGCAAATAATAATACCTTTCTTACAGACATGTTGTGAGACCTAATTAAATGTTTCAAAACCATTCCTGTGAACCCAGATAAAAGGCACCTAATAAAGGCTAAACAACCGTCTTGTCCTCTTGTTCTCCCCAAAGATGCTTCCCTGGTGTAAACATCCCACCTGAGACTCCTGTGGGTGGATGAACTTAACATCTGGCGAGGCCAGAGTGCTTTGTCAGTGCGGTGGGAACCCTTGAAAGACGTGGCTCAGCTCCCTGTGTTCTAGCTTCATTCTTCCTGAGGCCCAGGGATGCTTCCTTTCTGGTCCAGCAAGATGAAGCACTAAGCTTACAAAAGGAAATAGGGTCATGACAGTTACTACTTCATGTAGTTGACTAGGCTTTGCCATGGCCCTTGGCGGCTCTGCTGTTCCTTCCCACTTTTCTCTAAGCTTGGTCTCCTGAGGCCAGAAGCTAGGGGAGACTGGCCTTTGTCCTATTTTATGCGCACAATTTCTGTGGGAATCGTGGGAAGCCTGGTTTTGATTTGATTTTGATTTTTTCCACCCCTGCCCCAAACTCACACCCCTCTCATCCAAGGAGGGGATGGCGCTGGGAGCCTGCTTTGTCTCCTATTACACACCGCTAATTCAGCAGGGCTTCTAGGGAAGCAACACTTTAGTGCCCCAAGGATCCCTGGCTGCCATGGGCATGTGCTGTGTTTGTCTCAGTGACCTCTGCCCTTTGAAAGCTGTCCTTTCTTCCCCTGTGGTTCCACCAGAAGTCCCAACCACAGTTGCTTCTCGCCCTCATTGCTCAGAGCTACAAAGACATGACTCAGACAGCCAGTGGGGGCTGGTCCCTGGAGTTGATATGTAGGCTGTGATGGGTCCTCTTTTAATGGAGGTCAGGACGCTGGGAGGAGGAGAATCTGGGGCTGCTGAAAGCCATCTTGCCTGGCCAACCTTGACAAGCCATCAATAGCAGGAGAGAAGGAGGCTGACCCATAAAGGAAAGCAAAATCGAGAAAGAGAGCCTGAGAGAGAGCTGGATGATGACCCAGCAGTCCTGGATAAGCCAGAATCTAACTTCTTGGTTGTGGGAGCCAAGACATTTCCAGACTATGTTGGTGCAAAGCAGATTTCTGTCCCTTGCAATTAAAAAAATCCTCACTAATGACTGGCTACCAGCAATTAGAGGAACACAAACTCTTGTGCATATATGTAGGTAACAGGGAATCAATGCAGAGGTGAAGAAAAGAGCTGTCCTGAAATATGAGTGTAGCAGCTTGGGTGGTTTAGAAAGATAGGTTCTCAAGTCAGGGGGCTGTTCAGATGATATTGTAATAAGCCGGAAAATGGAAAGGGGCCAGATTGATGAAACTAGTATTCATTGAACATTTACTAGTTCTGGCCCTTGTGCTATATTCTTTACTACATTACCTTGTTAATCTTCACAATGCTTTTATAAAGTAGATATTTTCCCCATTTTGCTGATGAGAAAACTGAGGCTTTAGTGGAGTCCAGAAACTCACTATCCTGCAACTAGAACAAGGCAGAGCTTTTACTGGAGTCGACTTCAGGCTTACTCTGAAGTTGCTGCTTTTTCTGGTACTCTGCAGTTTTAAAGTGAGGAATTCAGGCCTTTAAGGGGGCTGTGCATTTCTGGGAAAAAGACTGCACATGGGCAGGGTGCTGGGAGCAGGGAGAGAGGAAGAGCCCCAGGACACCGTCAGATCTTCTTTGGGAGCATCAGAAAGGTGGTAAGGGTCCAGTGATAGGTACTAGAGCTTGAGGGGCCCTTTGATGGCCCCCTACTGGACCTCAGGGCCCCTCACAGGGCCTGGCATCTAAGTTGTTCACAAATATTTCTTGAAAAGAGCAGCTTCCAATTCTTGTATTTTTCCCACATGCAAGGTGATTTGTTTGAAGGCAAGGCCCTTTCTTTGCTGACTTTCAGATCTGAGATTTTAGGATCCTAGGTTATCATGGGAGAAGGAATGAGTTCAAGAGCCTTAAGAGGAGGGCAGCCATTTGAGATGTCCACCCTAAACTCTGCTCCTCCCCTCTGCTTGGTAAGGGGGCCATGGGAGGAGGATTTCCCACTGAACCCTCTCCTCTGTTCCCCAAACCCCGCTGGCTTTCCTTTTCTGTTTCTTCTTTTATTGACCACTATGGGGCTAAGATGATCTATAGATATCTGAAAATGGCGAGCATTATAACTAAGAATAATTAGTACTAACCACCTAAGTATTTTCTCTACACATAGTGCAAGTGAATTTTCAAACGGGCAATAACAAATTCAGTGCTCGAACCATCCCCAAAGAACACTCGAAATGGACAGATTTGCATTTTACAAATGCCATTTCAAATGCTCAAATATGGACTTTTGATGCCTAATCAAGAGGCTGCAATTAAAATTTGAAATCTCACTGTTTTCAGCAAAGAAGTCACAACACTGTGCCAAATGGCTGCCTTCCGAGGCTTTCTGAAAATGTTTACAAGTCAGATGAAAGAAATGGTCCTCCCAGATGGTGGCTTTGAGCAAGGGATTTCTCCAGGGTCAGAGGGTGTGAAGAGAATCAGAAATGCTGCTGTGTTTTGTTTTTGGCAGTTTGCAAGGTAGCTGTGAAAAGAAAATCCTCCAATAATAAGACTGAAAGCAAAGGGGAGAGCCTGTTTGAGCCACCGTGGGGGAGCCTCAAGATGGGGACCAAGATGCAGCGGGGCCCAGGGCTCCATGTGAGCCACGAGGAATGTGGTGCAGGCCTCGGGTTCAGGTTGGTAACGGAGAGGGACCACGGGTGGGACCCCTACCTCGTGTTTGCTATGCATCCGTCCCTCAATACTATGCTTGTCCTGGGTTTCAGGTCATCTCAAGATATCAAAGGCAGGGGTGAACTTCTGCCACCTGGCAAGGTCCTGAGGCTGGTGCTCTGGTGGCATTTGCATAAAGATTGTGCCAGAGTGGTTAGATGGAGATTAGATGTGGAAAAATGAGTGCGTTCAAGGCGCTTTACAAGCCATTTTTAACTAGATCTCTAGGTTTTTAAGAGTGACTATCCAGGAAGCTGGAAAAAAAAATCTATAAATCAGATACAATTTTTTTTCTTCTTCACAGAAGAAAGAAAGCAAAAAAGAAAGCCCAAAGCAGCAATTACAAGAGGCTCAGCATTGACCCTGCTTTTGTCACTTCTTTTCTATAGTCTGGCCTTTCTTCCCCTTTGGCATTCTGCACTATTCACAGTATTAACATGAAACCTGGGATCTTTCCCCCTCCCCCCCTACCCTGGTGGAGCATGCCATTTTATTTTTTAGGTAGGCAGAAATTGATTTTTGCCTCTTCCAAATGAAGCTAAAATGAAAGTGGTTCTATTCAACCACACAGTTCAATGGAGGTAGTATCTTTTCTCTGTCCAACATTCCAGTTCAAAAATCAGAAACAACCATGTCACCACTGTGGCCTTAAAAATTGTACCTGCTTGTGAGGGTTATATATATATATATATAATTTTTTGGTGTGGGGGGGGTCATTTTGTTTTAACATGTAGTGTAATCTGGCAAAAAACAAAACCAAAGAAATCAACCCCAGATAACACAGAGGACTTTTGCCATGGCATCCAGAGCGCATCATGGTTAGGAACGGACATTGAAGCTGAACAGCTTTTTGCTCCAATTCTGGACTAATTAGCTCTGTGGCCATGAGCAAGTGACTCAATCCCTCTGAGCCTCTCTTTCTTTACCTAGAAGATAATAGTAATAAAGCCTCTCTACTATGGTGGTCATGATATTTCAAGGAGATAATACCGCCAAATTTCTTCGCACAGTGCATGGCACAGAGTGAATGCTCAGCAAATTTTGGCGGTTGTGAGTCATTGTTTCCTTGCAAATTCAGTTGTGGAGGGAAGGAAAAGAAAGTGAAAAACAGGGAAGGTGTGTGCTGTTCAGTCCTGCTGATGCTCGTCATGCTCACATCCATCAAAAGTGCTCGGTAGGGTGATGGTGTTAAATGATACACAAGGAGCTGCGTGGCACGCAGCGGGAGGTGCACAAGTGTCTAGGAGGTCAGGGAGGGTCACCGGCCCCAGGGGGTGGGGGCTGAGCAGGACCACACAGATGTTGTCAGAAACAGGAACAAACCTCCCATTAAGTACAAAATATCCGCTGGGGTCGTGTGTTGGGTGTTGTATATTCAGAAAGGCCAGCAGGGTCTCTTTCCTAGAGGACCCACATAGAACCTCTACATTGTCTTGGTCATTTTTGAGTCTCTACAAGGACTGTTTCCCCACTGCAGGATTTTCTGCATTGTTTGACAAAACAACACACAGGTGCAGAAACGTACACACCCCCTTGCTTACTTACAGAGCCTTCCTCTTCATTAGGCCCGCCAAAGAGACAGCTGCTACACTTAGTACTACAATATCTCTTTAGACAGATGTTAAAGAAAAAAATTGTTCATGATGCTGTTCACCTGGCAAGGCAGGCTTTATTTGGGACTATTTGGTAGATTTAGGGGGTACGGCAATGGGGTTTTACAGCAGGGCAGAGAGATCAGTCTCAACTCCAACTGCAAGGGAAAGTGGGAATTTATAGCCAAGGAGTAAGGTGTGTGTGTGTGTGTGGGGGGTGGGCTCAGTGGATGGAAAAATTACTAATAGGAAACATTGGGGGTCAGGGGGTATCCTGGCTGAACCAACTTGACAGAATTCTTGCTGAAGACAGACCAAGGTGACCAGACATCACCTTGAGGGTCATGGGGAATGACAAATTGAGTCAGATAGCGAAGGTAGGGGATCTGACTAAACTGACTTGGCAGGTTTCTTGCAAAAATTGAGCTTTTGAAGATATGCTCAAGATCAGGGCCTAGTTGAGAAAGAGCTCAGAGGAATCTGACTAGTTTGGTCAAGGAGAAAATCTTTGTCAAAGGTCACACCAGGAATCCATACTCTCACTCAACTCCTCTCCTGCTTTGTGATGAAGTCTGATTGGCCATCCAATGGTGAGTATTCAACTGTTCCATAGGCATTCATTTACTTCATGCCACCAGGAATATTCTCCTACTGTAGAATAAGACTTTCAGCAAAGTTCTCAAAAGTCAATACAATTTAAAGAGGATGTCTGTCTGTTTTGTTTGTTTTGAGTTTTTTTCCCTAAACATGTCACATCATTCAGTATATATTTATAAGTCCCCTCCGTTGATAATTGGAAGAAAGAGTTTTTAATAAAACGTCAAAGACACATATCTGCCATGGATTTTTTTAATACTATGTTCTTAAAATGTCTGCTTCCCTATGATAAAAATCACTTTAGAATTTATGAAGGGGAAATAGGAAAGTGAAAATTGGTCAAGCTACTTACTCCTTAATTCTAATTTAGGGCAGCAGTAAAACTTTAAGTATATCTGCTCAGTGCCCTAGCACTGATGAGGTTTCCAAGCAATTTTCTAGAAATGGGAGTAAACAACTGTGTTTTGGATCAAAGGGCCCCATGTGGCAGAGCTCCACAAAGCACTTTGGACAATTCTTTCAGTGAGGGAGGAAAACAATAAACTAGAACTTCATACTTCGCAAATGCCAACAGCTCTTTTGGCTTCTTTTCTCTTCGATTTTCTCCTTGCATCATCAGAGAGCTTGAAAAACTGGTGTGAGAATGAGGCCTCAGGCAGAATGTTCTCTAGTTTGTGTCATTTGGGTCCCCAGGTTGAACACCCCTGGGGGGTCTTTCACTGCTGGTATCCTCTGCCAGAGGGCAGCCTTTGCATATGTGGTAGAATAGGTTTCTCTGTGTCCTTGCTCCTTTCATATTCCCCACTCTGAACCCCTGTAAGGAGGAGCTCTTTTTTGCATGAACACATCTAAGTAATGCTAAATCCACACATATGCAATTTTTTTTTTTAGGATTTTATTCATTTGACAGAGAGAGAGAGAGAGTGCACGAGCAGGCAGAGCAGCAAGCAGAGGCAGAGGGAGAAGCAGGCTCCCCACCAAGCAGGGAGCCCGATGCGGGGCCCGAACCCAGGACCCTGGGACCATGACCCGAGCCGAAGGTAGACGCTTAATCTACTGAGCCACCCAGACGCCCCTCAAATGATTTTTTAAAAGGGCACCAAAGCAATTTAATGGGGAAGGGAAAGTCTGTTCAATTAATTGTGCTGGGACAACTGGATATCCATATGGAAAAATAAAGAAGCTTGACCTATCTCACGCCATCCACAAAAATCAACTGAAGATGGATCACAGACCTAACTGAAAAAGCAAAAATGATAAACCTACTTGAATAAAACATAGAGGTATCTACACAACCTTGAGGTGGGTACATATTTCTTAGAGAAGACATAAAACCCACAAACCATAAAAGCAAAAACATTATTAAATTAAGCTATCAAAATTAAAAACTCCAGTGCATTAAAAAGCACCATCAAGGAAATTGATAGGCAATTCACATACTGGGAAAAATAATTCACAACACATATATATGACAAATGACTTGATTCTAGTTATAAAGATCTCCTGCAACTCGATAATAAAAAAAGACAGCTAAATAAAAAATGGACAAAAGACTTAAACACTTCACAAAAGATGATAATGAAATGGCAGTAAGCTCATAATAAGGAACACAATATCCTTTGGAAAATGCAAATTAAAAAACTGAGAGACTGCTGCACACCCACTAGAATGGTGAAAAATGAGACATAATGCAAGGAAATTGGAACTCTCATACCTTGCTAGGGGGAGCGTAGAATGGTACATCCTGTTTGATGGTGTCTTAAAAGTTAAACATACATCTACCCTATGATCTAAGTATTTATCTGAGAGAAATGAAAACAAGATGTGCAAGAATATTTATAGCAGCTACGAATATAATAGTCCTAAACTGGAAACATACTGCATGTCCTTCAATGAAATGAATTAGCAAACTGTGGCACATCTAAACTGTGAGATATTCCTCAGAAGTACAAAGGGAAGAAACTTGATATATGCACAATAAATGCATCTCAAAAACATTATGCTGAATGGAAGAAGCTAGACCTCCCAATTCCCCAAACCTACATGTGTGATTCTACTTATATAAAATTCTAAGTGAGGCAAACTATGTTATGGTGGTGGAAATCAGATCAGTGGTTACTTCTGGGGAGCAGGAATTGGGTGGGGAGGAACAGAGAGACTCTCTGGGGCAATGGTAATGCTCTGTGCTTTGATGCACATTTGTTAAGACTGACTGAACAGTACACTTAAGGTCTGGATATTTCATTGTGTGTAAATTAAATCCCAGTTAAAAAAAGAGTTATTGGAGGAAGATGGTCAAAAGGTACAAACTTCCAGGTATAAGATAGATGAGTACTGGGGATGTAATGTACAATGTGATGACTATAGTTAACACTGCTGTATGATATACATAGGCATGCCTTGGAGATATTGAGTGTTCAGTTCTAGACCACTACAATAAAGCAGATATTATAATGAAGAAAGTCAAATGAATATTTTGGTTTCCCAATGCATATAAAAGTTATGTTTAAACTCAGAAGATTCAAACAAATTCTATGCCATAAAAAATTATGTTTATGCTTTACTGTAGTCTATTACATGTTCAACTATTACATTTGCAATAGTATTATGTCTAAAAAATGTATATACCTTAATTTAAAAATATTTTATTGCTAAAAAATGCTAACCATCATCTGCGTTTTCAGCCAGTCGTAATCTTTTTGCTGGTGGAGGGTCTTGCCTTGATGTTGATGGCCACTGATGGATCAGAGTGGTGAAGGTTGGGGTGGCTGGGTCAATTTCTTAAAATAAGACAATGAAGTTTGCTGTACCAATTGACTTTTCATAAAAGAACAAGTTCTCCATAGCATGTGAGCCTGTTTGATAACATTTTACCAAGAGTAGAACTTCTTTCAAAATTGGGGTCAATCCTCTCACACCCTCCCACTACTTTATCAATTAAGTTCATGTAATATTTTAAATATTCCATTCCATTCCATATTTATTTATAAATAAATATATAAATAAATATTATTTATTTACATAAATAAGTTCATGTAATATTTTAAGTATTTAAATATTCCTTTGTTGTCATTTCAACAATCTTCACAACATCTTCACCAGGAAGAGATTCCATCTTAAGAAGCCACTTTCTTTGCTCATCCATAAGAAACCACTCTTCATCTGTTAGAGTTTGATCATGAGATGGCAGCAATTCAGTCACATCTTCAGGCTCCATTTCTAATTCTAGTTGTCTTGCCTTTTCCACCACATCTGCAGTGACTTCTTCCCCTCAAGTCTTGAACTCCTCCATGCCATCCATGAGGGTTGGAATCCACTTCTTCCAAACTCCTGTTGATGTTGATGTTTTGAACTCTTCCCATGAATTATGAATATTCTTAATAGCATTTAGAAGAAGTCTGAAATATCGAGAGAATTAGCAAAATGTGACAGAGACACAGAGTGAGCAAAAATGGTGCCAACAGACCCCCTCGATGAGGGGTTGCCGCAAACCTTCAATTTGTAAAGCACAGTAAAGTGAAGTGTCGTAAAACGAGATATGCCTATGTGAAAGCTGTTAAAGAGTCCCTCTATGAGTTCACATCACAAGGGAACAACGTGTTTTCTTTTTTTGCTTTTTCTTTTTATTGTATCTATATGAGATGATGGATGCTAACTAAACATTGGGGTGATCATTTCACAACATATGTAAGTCAAACCATTATCCTGTACACCTTAAACTTATACAGTGATGTATGTCAATTAGATTTCAATGAAGCTGGGGGAAAAAAGGGAAGTAAAAATAAAAACCACAGCCAAAATAATGCCATGTCAATCATTGGTAGCAAACAGGTTCGTTTGTCTTGCAAGAGCTCCCTGCAGGAGAAGGAACATAGTGAACCTAGAGGAGTAGAGCTAGATGTCCTGGATGCTAGGACAGGGAACCTCCCACAGGTCTAACCTAAAGGAGCAGCAGGAAAATGAGTATGTGAGAGAGGGTGGGTGAGGGTAGGAAAGAAAAGGGATCAGAAGAAAGATCTTATTTGCCTATCAGAGATGGATTCTGAAAGACTGAAAGATGATGGTGGGAATCATAAAGATATCTGTTGCAGTGGCATCTGAACATGATTGGCTACTAGCAAAATGGCTTTCTTTGTGCTCTCAGGCTGTGCTTACAAGTGACATTGCTGGGCAGAGCCACAGGCCTAGGAAGTGCTCAGTAAATACTTGCTGAACCCATGTTCTTCTGGAGGTGGCTTCTTCCCTACCTTAATCTATGTTACCTATTTTAAACTCTTCTTCCTACCTCAACCAGCTAGTCCTGGGACAGGCAAGAGAAAGATCAAGTTGCAAAGTCATGCCTAAGGAGATAATGCTGGAAAAGGATGCTGATATAGGTTATGCCTGTCATAATCAGCCCAGACCGTTATAACAAAATACCATAGACTGGGTGACTTAAACAACAGATAGTTATTTCGCACAGTTTTAGAAACTAGAAATCCAAGATCAAGGTATATAGACTGATCTGGTTTCAGTGAGGACTATGTTCTTGGTTTATATACAACCACCTTCTTGCTGTGTCTTCACATGCACCCCCCCTTTTTTTTTCTTCTGTGTGCCTGCAGAGAGAGAAAGAGTGAGCTCTGGTGTCTCTTCCTCTTCTTATTAGGACACTGGTCCTATCAGAGCCAAGCCCTACCTTTATGACCTCATTTAATCTTAATTACTTCCAAAGGCTCTATTTCCTAATATAGTCACACTGGGGCTTAGGGCTTCAACTAGGAATCTTAGGGGGACACAAATATTCAGTCTATACAACATCAAAGGAATGACCTTTGCAAAGACTACTGAGTATAGGGGAGATTGGCTCTTTCCCTGCTGGTGAATGGCTTTTGGACAATGGCCTCTTGTCTCCGTTACCCAACTGGACTTGAATCAGAGAAAAGTACTTTTAGTTCCTCAGCTTCCTGAGCCCTCTAGTGTCCCTACTGGGGTGGCTCCTTTCCAGGCACCCAAATCATTTATCATGAATTAAATAGCTTGCGAGAATGCAAAATGCTGTAAGTCAAGACATGGATCTAAATCACTTAGAGAAAGTCAAAACTTCATGCTTTTAATTGCCAGGAGGGGAGAGAATGGCTGGTGTCACACCCCTCTAGGGATTTGTCACATGTGCAACAAAAGAAAAAAATAGCTGTGTCCTGAACAAAGCCCAGAGGGGCAGAAGGAGCCATCAAATCATTGTCTACCCCTGGGAAAGGAATTCAGAGTGGTTAGGGTTGGCTTGATCTTTCTGAACACTCTTGAACAATTTGTAGGAAGGCCTCAGAATTATTTATGGTCCCTTTGCACCTAGATTTAGGTTTCTTGCTGACACCACAAGTGACTGACATTTCTGGAGCTGGACTTTTTCTCTCACTGCTCACTGGAAGTGGCACTGAGGCCAGTGGGTTTCCTTTTCTTCCCTGACCCAACCTGCTCTGTGGAAGGAGCTGAAGAAGCTTCTCATGCAGAAGCAGAGCTCAGATGGGGCCTTCACATGAGGCTTGGAGGGCCCTGTTTGAACTTTTTGGATTCAGCTCAATTTTGGCCTTGAAGTTTTAAAAATGTATATTGATTGAAGGAATTAATTGTAGTGTTTCTAAAATCATTAGCAATATTAAGTCAATAAACATTAAAAAAAAATGACTCAAAGCAGTATCTGCTGACCTTGTGAGGAATGTTTGTCTTTTTAGCCATTGTTTTGCATGTTACAACTTCATACTCTGAAAAGGAATCTGTATTTATTAAATAAAAACAACCTTCTCCCTACACAAACAAAGATCATTCTACCAGGTCCTTCCTAGAGCAGGAGAGCAACCTAAGCAGCCCAAAAGAGCCTGCCATCATGATTCCAGTAGCAGAAGCAAAATGGAAAAGTGGAGGAAGATTTACTTATATCTCTGCCCCAAAGACTTGTCGCTGTCCCACCCACCCTTTCCCCAAAACTGTGCTTCTAAATGATCTCTTGAACTTTCTTTTCCCTCAAATGAATTGATAAACAGGTCTAAATGACAAAAATAAATAATGCTTTTAGTAGGCATTTGCTTTTCAAAAGGGTTGTTGAGCCCAGGTGAATATTCAAATGATGAAGGTGCAGACACTGTCCTCTCTGAACAAACTTGAGTCAAGCTCCTCTGATCCCCTGGCCCAGTCCTTGTGGGTTGGCAGAATCCAGTCTTGGCAAGAATCCTGATAAGTCACGATAGAGAGAATCTCCCATCCTTGAGAGCTGATATCCTTCAATATCCAATCTGATCCCCCTGACCTGCCTTTAGCAAGAATCCTGTTAAATTGGTTTAAGAGGAGATGGTCCAAGATGGCAGAGAAGTAGGAGACCTTAGTTTTGTCTGGTCTGAGGAATTCAGCCAGCTACCTATCAAATCATTCTGAACATCCGCAAATTCAACCAGAGATCTAAGAAAAGAATGGCTGCAACTCTACAAATAGAAAAGTGACCACTTTCTACAAGAACGATAAGACAGAAAAACTCGCCCCAAAAAAGAGAACAAGAGGCAGTGCTGCCTGCCAGTGACCTAATCAGTATGGATATAAGTAAGATGTCAGAACTAGAGTTCAGAATAATGATTATAAATATACTAGCTGGGCTTGAAAAAAGCATATAAGACACCAGAGAATCATTTTCTGAAGAAAGGAACTAAAAATCTAATCAAGTCAAAATCAAAAAGGCTATTAATGAGATGCAATAAAAAATGGAGGCTCTAACTGCTAGGATAAATGAGGCAGAAGAGAGAATTAGTGATATAGAAGACAAAATGATAGAGAATAAAGAAGCTGAGAAAAAGACATAGACAACCACTGGATCAGGAGGGGAGAATTCGAGAGATAAGTGATCCGTAAAGTGAATCAATATTAGAATAATTGGAATCCCAGGAGAAGAGGAAAGAAAGAGGGGGGCAGAGAGTATATTGGAATAAATTAGAGTGGAGAACTTCCCTAATCTGGAGAAGGAAATAGCCATTCAAGTCCAGGAGGCACAGAGAACCCCCCTCAAAATCAATAAAAATATGTCAACACCTCGACATATAATAGTGGAGCTTGCAAATCTAAGAGATGAAGAGAAAATCCTGAAAGAAGCTCGGGACAACAGGTCCATAACCTACAAGGGTAGAAACATTAGACTAGCAGCAGACCTATCCACAGAGAACTGGCAGACCAGAAAGGACTGGCATGATATATTCAGGGTGCTAAAAAAAATATATGCAGCCAAGAATACTATATCCAGCAAGGATGTCATTCAAAATAGGAGAGATAAAAAGCTTCTAGGACAAACAGAAACTAAAAGAATTTGTGATCACTAAACCAGCCCTACAAGAAATATTAAAAGGGATTCTTTAAGTGAAGAGAGAGCTCAAAAGTAACAGACCAGAAAGAAAAAGAGACCATATACAGAAACAGTGACTTTACAGGAAATATAATGGCACTAAATCCACATCTTTTGATAGTTATTCTGAATGTAAATGGGCTAAATGCCCCAATCAAAAGACACAGGGTATCAGATTGGATAAAAAACAAGACCCATTGATATGCTGTCTGCCAGACTCATTTTAGACCCAAAGAGACCTCCAGATTGAAAGTGAGGGGAAGGAAAACCAGTTACCATGCTAATGGACATCAAAAGAAAGTTGGGGTAGCAATATCAGACAAATTAGATTTTTTTTTAAAGATTTTATTTATTTATTTGACACAGAGAGAGAAAGCACAAGTAAGCAGAGAGGCAGGCAGAGAGAGGGAGAAGCAGGCTCTCCACTGAGCAGGGAGCTGGACATGGGGCTCCTGGGATCATGACCTGAGCCGAAGGCAGCCGCTTAACCGACTGAGCCACCCAGGCGCCCCAGATTTTAAACCAAAGACTGTAATAAAAGATGAGGAAGGACACTATATCATAATTAAAGGGTTTATCCAATAAGATGATCTAGCAATTGTAAATATTTATGTGCCTAACATGGGAGTAGCCAATTATATAAACCAATTAATAACAAAACTAAAAAAATACATTGATAATAATACAATAATAATAGAGGACTTTAACACACCAGTCACTGCAATGGACAGATCATCTAAGCAGAAGATCAACAAGGAAACAAAGACTTTGAATGACACACTGGACCAGATGGACTTCACAGATATATTCAGAGCATTCCATCCTAAAGCAACAGAATACACATTCTTCTCGAGTGCACATGGAACATTCTCCAGAATAGATCACATATTGGGTCACAAACCAGGTCTCAACTGGTACCAAAAGACTGGGATCATTCCCTGCATATTTTCAGACCACAATGTTTTGAAACTTGTACTCAATCACAAGAGGAAAGTTGGAAAGAACTCGAATATAGAGAGGCTAAAGAGCATCTTACTAAAGAATGAATGGGTTAATCAGGAAATTAAAGAAGAATTTAAAAAATTCATGGAAACAAATGGAAATGAAAACACAACTGTTCCAAACCTTTGGGATGCAGCAAAGGTGGTCCTAAGAGGGAAGTGTATAGCAATACAGCCTTTTTCAAGAAATAAGAAAGATCTCAAATACACAACCTAACCTTACACCTAAAGGTGCTGGAGAAAGAACAGCAAACAAGCCTAAACCCAGCAGGAGAAGATAATTAATAAAGATTAGAACAGAAATCAATGAAATAGAAACCAAAAGAACAGTAGAACAGATCAATGAAACTAGGAGCTGGTTCTTTGAAAGAATTAATAAGATTGATAAACCCCTGGCCAGACTTATCAAAAAGAAAAGGGAAAGGATCCAAATAAATAAAATCATAAATGAAAGAGAAGAGATCACAACCAACACCAAAGAAACACAAACAATTATAAGAACATATTATGAGCAACAGTATGACAACAAATTAAGCAATCTGCAAGAAATGGGTGCATTCCTAGAGACATATAAACTACCAAAACTGAACCAGGAAGAAGTAGAAAACCTGAACAGACCCATAACCAGCAAAGAAATTGAAGCAATAATCAAAAATCTCCCAACAAACAAGAGCCCAGGGCCAGATGGCTTCCCAGGGGAATTCTACCAAACATTTAAAGAATTAACACCTACGCTTCTGAAGCTGTTTCAAAAAAATAGAAATGGAAGGAAAATTTCCAAACTCTTTCTATGAAGCCAGTATTACCTTGATCCCAAAACCAGACAAAGACCCCACAAAAAGGGAGAATTTCAGACCAATATCCCTGATAAACATGGTTGCCAAAAGTCTCACCAAGATACTAGCCAATAGTATTCAACAGTACATTAAAAGGATTATTCACCATGACCAGGTGAGATTTATTCCTGGGCTTCAAGAGTGGTTCAACTTCTGGAAATCAATCAACGTGATACACTACATTAATAAAAGAAAGGACAGGAACCGTATGATCCTCAATAGATGCAGAAAAAACATTTGACAAAGTACAGGATCCTTTCTTGATTAAAACTCTTCACAGTGTAGAGATAGAGGGTACATACCTCAATATCATAAAGCCATATACAAAAAGCCCACAGCAAATATCATTCTCAATGCAGAAAAACTGAGAGTTTTTCCCCTAAGTTCAGGAACACAGCAGGAATGTCCACTATCACACTGTTCAACATAGTACTAGAAGTCCTAACCACAGTAGTCAGTAACAAAAAGAAATAAAAGGCATCTGAATTGGCAAAGAAGAAGTCAAACTCTCACTCTTCGCAATGATATGATACTCTATGTGGAAAACCCAAAAGACTCCACCCCAAAATTGCTAGAACTCAAACAGGAATTCAGCAACGTGGCAAGATATAAAATTGATGCACAGAAATCAGTGGCATTTCTACACACTAACAACAAGACAGAAGAAAGAGAAATTAAAGAGTTGATACCATTTACAATTGCACCAAAAGCCATAAGATACCTAGGAATAAACCTAACCAAAGAGGCAAATGTTATGTACTCAGAAAACTATAAAACACTCATGAAAGAAATTGAGGGAGACACAAAGAAATGGAAAAATGTTCCATGTTCATGGATTGGAAGAACAAATATTGTGAAAATGGCTATGCTACCTAGAGCAATCTACACATTTAATGCAATCCCTATCAAAATACCACCAACTTTTTTTCACAGAGCTGGAACAAATAATCCTAAAATTTGTATGGAACCAGAAAAGACCCCGAATAGCCAAAGGAATATTGAAAAAGAAAACCCAAACTGGTGGCATCACAATTCTGGACTTCAAGCTCTATTACAAAGCTGTAATCATCAAGAGCCTATGGTACTGGCACAGAAACAGACAGATCAATGGAACAGAATAGAGAACCCAGAAATGGACCCTCAACTCTATGGTCAACTAATCTTCAACAAAGCAGGAAAGAATATCCAATGGAAAAAAGACAGTCTCTTCAACAAATGGTGTTGGGAAAATTGATAGCCACATGCAGAAGAGTGAAACTGGACCATTTCCTTACACCATACACAAAAATAGACCAAAAGGGATGAAAGACCTAAATGTGAGACAGAAATCCATCAAAATCCTAGAGAAAAACACAGGCAGCGAGCTCTTCAACCTCGGCAGCAGCAAGTTCTTGCTAAACAGGTCTCCAAAGGCAAGGGAAGCAAGGGCAAAAATGAACTATTGGGACTTTGTCAAGATAAAAAGCTTTTGCACAGCAAAGGAAACAGTCGACAAGACCAAAAGACAACCAACTAAATGGGAGAAGATATTTGCAAATGACGTATCAGATAAAGGGCTAGTATCCAAAATCTATAAAGAACTTCTCAAACTCAACACCCAAAGAACAAATAATCCTATCAAGAAATGAGCAGAAGACATGAACAGACATTTCTCCAAAGAAGACATCCAAATGGCCAACAGACACATGAAAAAGTGCTCCACATCACTCGGCATCAGGGAAATCCAAATCAAAACCTCAATGAGATACCACCTCACACCAGTCAGAATGGCTAAAATTAACCACTCAGGAAATGAAAGATGTTGGCAAGGATGTGGAGAAAGGGGAACCCTCCTGCACTGTTGGTAGGAATGCAAGCTGGTGCAGCCACTCCGGAAAACAGTATGGAGGTTCCTCAAAAAGTTGAAAATAGAGCTACCCTATGACCCAGCAATTGCACTACTGGGTATTTACCCCAAAGATACAAATGTAGTGATCCGAAGGGGTACATGCACCCAATGTTTATAGCAGCAATGTCCACAATAGCCAAACTATGGAAAGAGCCAAGATGTCCATTGACAGATGAATGGATAAAGAAGGTGTGGTATATATATACACAATGGAATATTATGCAGCCATCAAAAAATGAAATCTTGCCATTTGCAATGAGGTGGATGGAACTAGAGGGTATTATGCTAAGTGAAATGAGTCTATCAGAGAAAGACAAGTATCATATGATCTCACTGATATGAGGAATTGAGAAACAAGACAGAGTATCATAGGGGAAAGGAGGGAAAAATGAAACAAGATGAAACCAGGGAGGGAGACAAACCATAAGAGACTCTTAATCATAGGAACAAACTGAGGGTTGCTGAAGGGGAGGGAGTGTTGGGGGGCTAGGGTAACTGGGTGTTGGACATTAAGGAGGGCACATGATGTAATGAGCACTGGGTATTATAGAAAACTGATGAATCACTGACCTCTACCTCTGAAACTAATAATATATTAAATGTTAATTAATTGAATTTAAATAAAAAAAGAAATGTAAAAAAAATAAAGCTATAGTAATTGAAAAAAAAAAAACTGGTTTGACAAGAAACCTCCTAACCTGATGTTTCCTCATCCCTTTTATCTACCCCCCCACCTCAGCTATAAAATCCCTACTTGACCTTGTATTCAGAGTTGAGTTGGATCTCTTTCCCCATTATCCTCATCTTGACATCTGTTGCAATAGTCTTGAATAAAATCTTCCTCTCTGTTATAACAAGTGTTGGAATAATTTTTTTCTGAGAATTGCATGAGGGTAAGAACTTCTTTGTTTTTTCTACTAATGCATCCCCAGTATTGGAGGTGTCAGGAACCCACACTTCTTTCAGTGAAGATTTGTTGATAAACAGATGCTAAGACAAATAATCTCATTTGCTCATTTCTGGTCTCCCTTTTATAAAAGAAGAAAAGGAAGATTAACTGGTTTAGGGGATTTATTTCTTGCCTACCAGCTAGTAAGAAACATTCCATGGGGGGAGACTGTTCATTGCTCTGTCCTATGTTACAAATATCTTCTAATATAAATGTAGATTAAGAAGTAGCTTCGTTGGGGATACCTGGGTGGCTCAGTCGGCTAAGTGTCTGCCTTCGGCTCAGGTCATGATGTTGGGGTCCTGGGATCAAGCCCCACATCAGGGTCCCTGCTCAGTAGGGAATCTGCTTCTCCCTCTCCCTCTGCTCCTCCCTGCCCCTGCTCATGCTCGCTCTCTCTCTCTCTCATAAATAAATAAAATCTTAAAAAAAAAAAAAGAAATAGCTTCGATGGAGACAAATAATAGACAATAGCAGACAATAGCAAGAGCTCTGCTTATTGAGAATTTGCTACACGCAGGCCTCTAAATATATGTTGACTTTAATTCTCACAGCAACCTGGTGATGTAGGAGCTGCCATTATTATTATTATTTTACTAGTTTTATTTTATTTTGATTTTTAAAAAAGATTTTATTTATTTGTCTGGGAGAGAGAGAGAGAGAGATAGAGAGTGAGCACAAACAGGAAGAGGGGCAGGCAGAGGGAGAAGCAGGCTCCCTGCTGAGCAAGGGCCCCGATGCAGGACTCGATCCCAGGACACTTGGATCATGACCTGAGCTGAAGGCAGACACTTAACTGACTGAACCACCCAGGTGTCCCTAGCTTTATTATTTTTTTAAAGAGCACCTTGTTTAATTTCTCTCTTTATAAGTTTATTCTTAGTAAAACCTCTTCAGCAAAAGATAAGACTCTTTCAGATGTTAGTAGTTTAAAAAAGAAAAAAAAAGAGGTCCCATCCAACCACCCAGTTGTCAGATGGGTCTCAGAGCCTCCCATTAACCCCCCTTTCATTGATTTGAAATGCCATGACTCTATTTCAGCACAATCATCATTGAGCAGATCAGCAAGAAATTTGAAAAACATTTTCCAAAAATCAAGTTAATGAATTATTATCGAAATAAATAGTGAATGCGAATGTGGAAGAGATCAGCAGGTCAAGACTGGAGAGAAAATAATCAGTATAAAAAGTGTGGTGGAGAAGGGCCAATTTAAATGGATTTTTTTTTTTATTAGCAAATGGGAAATAATAACAAGCAAGGTTATTCATCTTTTTTTTTTTGATGTAACTAAAATCTCATCTTGGAAATCTCGGTCTTCTAGGCGTGTTCCAGGCAGTAGGCAGAATGTAAAGAGCCTACTTTGGAAACCTGGTCGTTTGTCTTCTCTTCAAAAAAGAGGCAGGATGGCTCACAGAGCTCCACTTTGTTCACCCCAGCTCCTCAAGTAGCTTTGCTGACACCAGCATAGGGCAACCTAAGACTGAGATAAGTCAGCAGGCATTGATTATCTCCCCCTTTTTCTTCCTCCTCCTCCTTCTTCTACATAGTCAATAATATTATAATAACTTTGTATGGTGATAGATGGTAACTGGCCTTATTATGGGGATCCTTTTGCAATGTATAAAAATATTGAATTATTATGTACACCCGAAACTAATAGGATTTTCTATGTCAATTGTACTTCAATTAAAAGAAGAAGGCTCTACATTACATACCCATGATATGTTTATTTTATAACTGGAAATTTGTACCTCTTAATCCCCTTCACCTATTTTATTCCCCGCCCCCAATCTCTCCCCACTCTGGTAATCAACAGTTTGTTTCCTGTATCTATAAGTCTGTTTCTGTTTCATTTTTTTTGCCTTTTTTTTTTTTAGGTTCCGCATATAAGTGAAATCATACAATATTTATCTTTCTCTGTGTGACCTATTTCACTTAGCATAATCCCTTCTAAGTCCATCCATGTTGTCATGAATGGCAATAGTTCATTCTTTTTTATGGCTCACTAATATTCTATATTCTATATATAAATATAACATCTTCTTCATCCATTCATCTATTGATGGACACTTAGCTTGCTTCCAAATCTTGGTGATTGTAAATAATGCTGCAATAATCATAAGGATGCATCTTTTTGCATTGTTTTTGTTTTCTTGGGATAAACACCCAGGAGTGGAATTACTAGATTGTATAGTAGTTCTATTTTTAACTTTTTGAGGAAACTCCATACTGTTTTTCATAGTGGCTGCACCAGTTTGCATTCCCAGCAAAAGTGCATGAGGGTTCCCTTTCCTCCACGTCCTGACCAACACTTTTTATTTCTTGTCTTTTTGATAATAGCAAATCTGACAGGTGTGAGGTACTATCTCATTGTGATTTTGATTTGTATTTCCCTGATGATTAGTGGTGTTGGGAATCTTTTCATGTGCCTTTTGACCATTTGGATGCCTGCTTTGGAATAATGTTTATTCAAGACTTTTGCCCATTTTTTAGTTGGTTGTTTTTTTTTTTAATTTTTAATTTTTAATTTTTAGTTTTTAATTTTTATTTTTTTAGAGAGAGAAAGAGAGCAAGTGAGCATGAGGGTGGGAGGGGCAGAGGAGAGGGAAAGAGAATTCTAAGCAGGCTCCATGCCCAATGTGGAGCCCAATGTGGTGGGGCTCGATCTCACGACCCTGAGATCATAACCTGAGCTGAAATCAAGAGTCAGATGCTTAACCAACTGAGCCACCCAGGCACCCCTGTTTTTTTTTTTTTAATATTAAGTTGTATACATTCTTTATGTATTTTGGATATTAAGCCCTTATCAGATGTGTGATTTGCAAATATCTTCTATTCAGTAGGTTGCCTTTTTATTTTGTTGATAGTTTCCTTCACTGTACACAAGTTTTTTAGTTTGATGTATTAATATTTGTTTATTTTACCATTTTTTATCTTGTTTGAAGAGATTGGTCCAAAAATATATTGCAAAGGCTGATATCAAAGAGTTTGCTATTTATGTTTTCTTCTAGGAGTCTTACGGTTTCAGGTGTTACATTGACGTTTTTAATATATTTTGAATCTATTTTTGTATATGATGTAAGAGAGTGGGCCAGTTTCATTCTTTTGCATGTAGCAGTTTAGCTTTCCCAACATCATTTATTGAAGAGACTGTCCTTTCTCCATTATTAATTCACCATATAGTGTGGGTTTATTTCTGGGCTCTCTAGTCTATTCCATTGATCTATGTGTCTGTTTTTGTGCCAGTACCATACTCTTTTGATTACTATAGCATTGTAGTATAGTTTGAAATCAGGGAGCATGATACCTCCAGCTGTGTTCTTTTTTAAGATTGTTTTGGCTACTTGGAGTGTTTTTGTGATTCCTTACACATTTTAAGATTCTTAGTTCTAGTTCTGTGAAAAATGACATTGGTATTTTGATGGGGATTGCACTGAATGTAGATTACTTTGGGTAGTATGGACATTTTAATAATACTAATTCTTCCAAACCATGAGCATGGTTTATCTTCCTATTTATTTGTGTCATCTTCAATTTCTTTCATCAATGTCTTATCATCTTTAGGGTATAGGTCTATCACCTCCTCAGTTAAATTTATTCCTAGGTATTTATTCTTTTTTATGCAATTGTAAGTTAGATTATTTTCTTAATTTCTTTTTTGATAGCTCATTCTTAATGTATAGAAAAGCAACCATTTTCTGTATGTTAATTTTGTATCCTGTGGCTTTACTGAATTCATTTATTAGTTCTAATAGTTTTTTGTTGAGTCTTTAGGGTTTTTCCATATATAGTATCATGTCAACTGAAAATAGTGACAGTTTTACTTCTTCCTTTTCAATTTGAATACCTTTTATTTCTTTTTCTTGCCTAATTGCTTTAACTAGAACTTCCAATCCTGTGTTGAATAAAAATGGCAAGAGTAGGATTATTGCCTCATTCCTGATCTCACAGGAAAAGTTTTTAGTTTTTCACCATTGAGGTGAAAACTCATTCACTGTGAGGTTTTGTATATATATGGGGTTTTTACCATGTTGAGTTACATTCCTTCCATATCTACTTTGTTGAGAGTTTTTTTTTTTAATCATAAATGGATGTTCTTCTTTTTAAAAAAGTAAACATGCTAGGAAACTATACTAGACTCTGAATTCACAAAGGAATAAAACGATGAGAGCTGTAAATTTTATCCCTCAAGAACTCTAATTCCAGCTAGGACAGTTGAATATATCTACCTTAAAGAAATAAATAGCAGTGTATGGCTAAAAAATAAGCACCACACAAATGATATGGATACAAAATACTTTTGTAAGGGAGAAATTACTTTGAGCTAGAGCCAGATTGCTGTAGGGTAGAAGTTAAGCAAAGCTTTATGTAAGAGGTAGATTTTGAGCTGGATCTAGGGTTGGATTTTATTAGGAAGAGTGTGCAGAATGGAAAAAACAATACTCAGAGAATGAAGTCAGCTTCACATTCAAAATCTTGCTGATTATGTTTTCTCTCCCCAGCCCACCTGCCCCAAAAATCCTTCCAATCCAGAACTGTCTTGGAATAAAACTATTAGATTTCCTCCATCACTCTAACGTATCAATCTATTGTAAGATTTCATCAGTCATTGTATCTTTTTTCTATTTTAGCTCTATCTTGCAGGTTACAGAAAAGGCATATAAAGTGGAGAGTGCCAAGAATGACTCTGTGATTTTTGGCTCATGCAGATGAAGGAATGGTATTATTATTCAGTGAAGTAGGAAATGTTGGAAAGAGACTTTATTTTGGGGGAAAAATCCCAAGTTCAGTATTGAATAAATTGAGTTTAAAGTGATTTTGAGACAACTGGTGGAATTAACTGTAGTTATATTTGAGTGTTTTATTACAGAAGACTGCTATTATCTCTTTTTCACTTTCCTCTCTATTTGCAAAGAGCAGCAAATTTTGCATAATACATAATGAGCATGTATTACTTTAAAAGTAGAAAAAGTCATAAAATAATAAAATATGAAAAATTAAAGAATCTTAAAAATTAATACTACTCATTGTGAGATTTTATTTTATTTTGATCCACTTTGTTTATAAAAATATAAACAGCAAAGCACATATTTTGAGACTTCATTCTGTGAGTATTGTTTTTTCCATTCTCCACATTCTTTTTTTTAAAGATTATTTATTTAGTTATTTATTTGAGAGAGAGAGAATGAGAGAGAGCGAGCACATGAGAGGGGGGAGGGTCGGAGGGAGAAGCAGACTCCCTGCCGAGCAGGGAGCCCAATGCGGGACTCGATCCAGGGACTCAAGGATCATGACCTGAGCCGAAGGCAGTCACTTAACCAACTGAGCCACCCAGGCGCCCTCCATTCTCCACATTCTTAATAAAATCTTCACTGCTCCTAATTAGTGAGCAGTGTCTTCCAAGAGAGATTCAGGGAACTGATGATACCTTTCAGCTTGTGCCTCTACCATCTTCAGTGTGTGTCTTCCAAGGTGGCTGCACTTGTCTGCATCAGCTGACAAATGAATGAAGACCATGGAGGATATTCCATAGGATGTTTACTCGAACAAGACCTGAAAAGAACACAAAGCACTTCTGCTCATACTCTACTGAATAGAACTGCAGTGGAAGCTGGGAAATATATTCTAGCTGCATGCCCAGTAAGGGGAAAAGGAAACAAATTTTGTGATAAGCTGGGAAAATTCTGCCTCAGATGCCAAGTGTGTGCATTTTAGAAGGGCATCTGATTGGCATCTTTTCGGTTCTTTAGTTATTATCTGGCTAACATTTCTGTATCCATATATATTTCTATATCCATAGACATACAAGTAGATAAAGAAGATGGAGTACCAGTGGCCTTGATGAATTCTGGAGGTGTAGCTAAACATTCCCCTGCAATATCAATCTAATAACCCAATACTAAAGAAAATGAGGTTAGACTGAAATGATTTGTTCTAACTGAACCAATCACATCTTAAATTTTTAGTGAATATTAATAATTACATTAAAAATTTATTTTAGAAATTTGTGGAGCTCGGGAGCCTGGGTGGCTCAGTTGGTTAAACGACTGCCTTTGGCTCAGGTCATGATCCTGGAGTCCTGGGATCGAGTCCCACATCGGGCTCCCTGCTCGGCAGGGAGTCTGCTTCTCCCTCTGACCCTCCTCCCTCTCATGCTTTCTGTCTCTCATTCTCTCTGTCTCAAATAAATAAATAAATAATCTTTTAAAAAAAAAAGAAATTTGTGGAGCTCAGTGAAAAAAATCTTTTTGGTCTTGGTTCCTAAAAGCTATAATTTGAATATTAGAACGATATTTATAATAATTTTGAAACCTGTAATACACATTAAATTTTGTCCATACGCAAAATAAATAATGTGATGCATACACACAGGTGCCACTGTTTGCAAATATATGTAGATATTGTTAAGATAAATAAAATGCATATTTATTTAAAAAAATTGCTGAGTTTATAGTAGCTTTTTGCCACTGCGTATTTTGTTAATAACCTGATACTAGAAGTGTAGCTACTATCAAGTGAGGTTATGAAATTTCCAAATTTAAAAATATATGATTTCCAATTTCCGGAAAAGATAAAGTAACAGAATCTAAATTTACACTCCCACCAGAAACAACTAGAAACTGAACAAAATGTATGAAATAATGGTTTGCCAGACACTGGATGTTATGGCTAATGCCCCCTCCCCACCTGCCAAATTCATATGTTGAAGTCCTACCTTCTGATGTGACTGTATTTGGAGATGAGGCTTTTAGGATGTAATTAAGATTAAATAACTTCATGAGGGTAGAGTTCTAATCCAATAGGATTGTGGCCTTATGAGAAGAGGAAGAGAAAGAGACCTTTCTCTCCACACACACGCACTAAGGAAAGTCTTTGTGAAGACACTGTGAGAAAGTTGCCATCTGTAAGCCGGGAAAAGAGCTCTCACTAGAATGCAACCATGCTGGCACTCTGATCTCAGACTTCTAGCCTCCAGAAATGTGAGAAAATAAATTTCTGTTGTTTAAGCCACCCAGTCTATGGTATTTTGTTGTGGCAGCCTGAGCAGACTAAGACATTGGACATCAGACAACCAAAGGACAATAATCCCTGAGACATGGGAGACAAACAAGGTGACCCTATAGCTGTCCCAGCTTGCCCCTGAGAGTTTCCTGGCAGGGTGGGGAGGAGAGCCCAGGCTGAACCACAGGTGACAAAGGTGGTTCAAGTTTTCAAATCAGAGCATTGAAGGAGAGAGAGTTGTACAGAGAGGGAACTTTGGATATGTGTAGAGATCGCCTAAATTATTCAGGTGACTGCTGATCAGCACAGGCATGTGAGGAAACCATGTGAATTTGGGGAAAGAACCACCTGAAAGGATTAAAGGTGATAATATCTGACACTTATATAAAATCCAAAATGGTGCCTATTTCTGCCAGCCACACTGCAAGACCTCAGGATTCATGGGGCACTGAGTAGAGTTCTTGCCCCTGTACTGGGAACAATTAGCCTGAGAATGAACACCGCTCTAGTCTTTTCTGACAAATACTAAAAACAAGATCTGAAATAACCAAATGGCTTTCAAGTAACTTAATTTCACCCTAGAACAAAGCTCAAGAACATTTAGTGGAAAACAAAAATTTGTAACGTTGTACATGATAAAATTCACAATGTCTAACATCCCATAAAAAATTCCCAGGCATAGACAAAAACAGGAAAATATAACCAGTACTGCAGTTAAATCAATTGAAACTGATCCAAAGTGGCACAGATGTTAGAATTAGCATAAAAGGTCAGTAAAAACAGTTATAACTGTAATTCATTTGAAGAATTAAGGAGAGAAACATGAAAAGCAAGAAAAGACCTAAATTCAACTGCTAAGGATAAAATTGTAATGTATACAGTGAAAAACACATTGTGTGATCAGCTAGGAAGACTCTAGCTGAGAGATTTATTGTATAACTGGTCTTGCTGGGATTCAGAAAGATTTCCTGACCATTGTAAATTACCATGTATCAAGGATTTTAGGGGTTCCTTGAGAATAGTTGAAACCATGAATGTTAATTCTCCAATGATTAAGTGTCCATTTATATTTACAAATGCAAAATTGTGCCGGGCATCCAAAATGTCATTGGGAAGATTGAAGAGTCATAAAGGTAGGAAGAGAATAATCGCAAGAAAAATGTAATGAGGTGAACTCAAATTTCCAGTCCAGCCCCTCAGAAATTTCCCTCACCATTTGCTGTCAAAAGATCTCCCCTTCTCTGTCTGCAAGAGGTGTTTCTTCTTAACCCAAGGTTAGAGCAGTCAGAATCAGGGCATTTGGTTTTATGATATTATTCCTGAGGGATTTTCTAAGTTATGACTGGTTGTACATCCCTCTGGGTTGTTGATGACCAGTGATGACTCTGCATAGTAAACCATAAGTAGGTGTTGTGGGTTGAGTTATGTCCCCCTAAGAAGATACGTTGGTTTTAACCCCCAGTACTTGTGAATGTGACCTTATTTGGAAATAAGGCCTTTGCAGATATAATCAAGTTAAAATGAGGTTACCCTAGATTAGGATGGGCCTTAGATCTAATGCCTGGTGTCTTTACAAGGAGAAAGGTATTTGAAGACACAGAAGAGGAATGGGAAAGAAGGCCATATGAAGATGGAGGCAGAAATTGGAATTATGTTGCCACAAGCCAAGATATGCCACAGATTACTAGCATCCACCAGGAGCTAGAAGATGCAAGGAAGGATTCTTTCTTAGAGACTTTGAAGGGATCAAGACCCTACCGACACCTAGATTTCAGAATTCTTGCCTCTAGAACTGTGAGAGGATACATTTCTCTTGTTTAAGGCACCCCATTTGTGGTACTTGGTTGCGGCAGCCTTAGAACACTGAGATCATAGGGAACTTTCAGCCCCACGTCTGCCTAATTAATATCCACCCTCAAACCAGAAGAGAGCATGAAGAGGTTACTTTCCCTTTCCAGAGTGCTTCCTGATTTGCCAACTTTCTCCAAACCAAACACACTCTAGAGACAAATGGAATTCCTTCAGTGAAGTTAAAGGGGATTGCACAAATAGTGCTAATTTTTAATGTCTCCTGTACCCACACCCTTTGAAAACGCCCTCTCATACTGGGTTTGGACAGATGATTTGTTTTCAAAGGGAAAGTAATCAATGTGACACAAGCAGAGATTTGAGAAGTACTTGAGCATTTGAATTCGCCCTCTTATTGCTCTTGGACCTCAGTGCTGTGGAAACGCACCTGGGAGGGATGCTGGTGAATGAGAGAGCACATGGAGAGGACCCAGCTGTTCCAGGCCCTCCCCCTGGGGCTTGCACAACTCAGGTAGCTCCAGAGGGCCCACAAGCTAACCCTGGACTCAGACATGAGCCTAGCCGAAATCAGGCAGACCAGAAGACTGCCCCGCTGAGGCTAGTCCAAAGTGAATTTTCTTGATAAATAGATGTTGAAAGTATGGCTACTATCAAGTGAGATTGTGAGTTTTTTGTTTTAAAAGAGGATCCTTATGGGGTGCCTGGGTGGCTCAGTCAGTTGGGCTTCTGACTCTTGGTTTCAGCTCAGGTCATGATCTTGGGGTCCTGGGATCAAGCCCCACAGGGGGTTCTGCATTCAGTGCAGTCTGCTGAAGATTATCTCCCTCTCCCCTGCTCCTCCCCCTGCTCGTGCTCTTTCTCTCAAATAAATAAATAAAATCTTTAAGAAGATAAAAAAGGAAAAAATAAAAGAGGATCCTTATATTAAGAAAAGATAATCTAACTATGTATCTATCTATTCTTATTATCGGCTCTTAACTGTTTTATGGCATGATAAATTTATTCTGAGTTTCCTATCACATTTATTGCCACAGCCAACTTTTTGTCAGAATTACATCCAGCATAGTTAATTTTCTTTAGTGACTCTCCGCTTCATACAAGATGAGCTAAATAAATGATTGTTGTTATAAGCAGCTAAATCATGGGGGCGGGTGTTATGCGTCAAATACTAACTGATATAGAAAGGTTGGCAGATCTCACAGAGAAGCTACCATTACAGCTCTGAGTGAAGAAACCATATGCAGAATTAGGTCTTCAGAAGGAGGGTACACCATGTGTCTGTTTCCCTCCTCTTGGCGTTTATGTCTCCTATCCTCCATTCTATTAGGGAAGAGATTCGTATCTCAGAGAGAATCTAATTGGATCTAATGCTTCCTCCTACCCCTGACTACCACAGCTAAGTAGGAGTCATTTTCAGTGACAATGGTTCTTGTTTTATGTATAAAACATGCCATATAACATGGGCAGAGAGAGTTTTTCCCTGTATCTATCTGTATCTATATGTATATATCTATATCTATATCTATATTTATATCTATGTCTATATCTATATATCAGATGACCCTTAGCACCCAAATACCAGGTGTAATAAAAGACATGCTAATGGGAGAACGTGTTTTTCTCACATGAGGATAATGAGAATATGTTATTTTAGAAAAAATAAGGTTTGCTTTAGGGAAGTTTTCTAGCTTCACAGGAAACTTCTGAGGAAATCGGCCACAACTTACAGGCGGGGAGACTGAACTGTCATGAGAGCTTGAACTGCCTCTTCCCCACCCTGCCCCACTAATGGCAGAGCCCACTGTGTGCCCTTTGGACTCAGCAAAGGAAAAACTGTATTAACTCCCAGCCTATACTTGAGGAACTGGAGTTTGCAAGACACAAAAAGAGTCTTGCAAAGGAGTGGACCTTCTTTCTCAAGAGGAGAGGGAGAGTCCGGGCACCTGACCGGCGCTGGGAGTGGGGACCGAGGGAGGAGGGTGGTGGTTGAGGAGAACTGAGGATCATTCATGTGGACTTCCTCTGTCCGGTGGCTTTCTTCTGTGGGAGGGCTTTCTTCCTTTATGGTGAGGCTAAAGCATGAATGTGTGAGATAAAGACCCAGCCTCTGGGCCTCACACACAGCATCAGTCCTTGTCAGGCATCGAAAGCTCAGCAGAGACTCCGAAAAAGACACAGGAGCAACTGCCATTCAGTGGTGTGGGCTGCAGGAGGGTTGAGGGAAGACTCTAGCAGAGAAGAGTTGTAGGTGCCTCAGCAGATCTGTGGGTTGCTGGGCAGTATCTCCGCTGGGGATCAGCTGCCAGGTGAGAAAACTACAAGTCACAGAGCTCATTAAAGAGAAACCAACAGGCAGCAACCTCTTCGACCTCAGCTGCAGCAACTTCTTCCCAGAAACATTGCCAAAGGCAAGGGAAGCAAGGGCAAAAATGAACTATTGGGACTTTGTCAAGATAAAAAGCTTTTGCACAGCAAAGGAAACAGTCGACAAGACCAAAAGACAACAACTGAATGGGAGAAGATATTTGCAAATGACGTATCAGATAAAGGGCTAGTATCCAAAATCTATAAAGAACTTCTCAAACTCAACACCCAAAGAACAAATAATCTTATCAAGAAATGGGCAGAAGACATGAACAGACATTACTCCAAAGAAGACATCCAAATGGCCAACAGACACATGAAAAAGTGCTCCACATCGCTCGACATCAGGGAAATCCAAATCAAAACCTCAATGAGATACCACCTCACACCAGTCAGAATGGCTAAAATTAACCACTCAGGAAATGACAGATATTGGCGAGGATGCCGAGAAAGGGGAACCCTCCTACACTGTTGGTAGGAATGCAAGCTGGTGCAGCCACTCCGGAAAACAGTATGGAGGTTCCTCAAAAAGTTGAAAATAGAGCTACCCTATGACCCAGCAATTGCACTACTGGGTATTTACCCCAAAGATACAAATGTAGTGATCCGAAGGGGTACGTGCACCCCAATGTTTATAGCAGTAATGTCCACAATAGCCAAACTATGGAAAGAGCCAAGATGTCCATCGACAGATGAATGGATAAAGAAGGTGTGGTATATATATACACAATGGAATATTATGCAGCCATCAAAAAATGAAATCTTGCCATTTGCAACGACATGGATGGAACTAGAGGGTATTATGCTAAGTGAAATGAGTCTATCAGAGAAAGACAAGTATCATATGATCTCACTGATATGAGGAATTTGAGAAACAAGACAGAGGATCATAGGGGAAGGGAGGGAAAAATGAAACAAGATGAAACCAGGGAGGGAGACAAACCATAAGAGACTCTTAATCTCAGGAAACAAACTGAGGGTTGCTGGAGTGGAGGGGGGCGGGAGGGATGGGGTGGCTGGGTGATGGACATTGGGGAGGGTATGTGCTATGAGCACTGTGAATTGTGTGAGACTGATGAATTGCAGACCTGTACCCCTGAAACAAATAATACATTTTATGTTAATTAAACAACAACAAAAAAAGAGAAACCAAATTCCCTCATTGCCTTCCCTTGCACCTGCTGCACAACCACTGAATAGAAGATGCTACGGCACATACCTGCCTGAGACATAGAAGGCAGGGGCTTTGCACAACCAGGTTGTACAAAGTAGCCACAGACACAAATGATAATGGACTATTTGAAAAAATAAGTCCTGAAAGGAGTAAAGAAATATTCCGGAAGAATGGGGGTTATCTGACAAACTTTTGAAAAATTATTTTATTGTTTTTTTTCTCTGATGATTAAAATGAATGCATATTCATTTATATAATTTGAACACTTCAGAGATTTCTTTTTGGGAATATTCAAGAGAATAAATATTATCTGTAATATTTTCATGAATATGTATGTGTATATATGTTTACATGTATACACATACATGTATGTGTGTACATATCTATACATGTATCAATACAATACTTTCTTTTTTCTAGATATGTATTTTCCAAATCAAATCAGAATCACACTCTGTATAGGTTTCTAACCTGTTTTAATTTTTATTCAATGTTACACAACAATTATGTTTATTTATTTTTTTTTAAAGATTTTATGTATTTGACAGAGAGAGAGAGAGCGAGAGAGGGAACACAAGCAGGGGGAGTGGGAGAGGGAGAAGCAGTTTTCCTGCCGAGCAGGGAGTCCGATGTGGGACTCGATCCCAGGACCCTGGGATCATGACCTGAGCCGAAGGCAGACGCTTAATGACTGAGCCACCCAGGCGCCCCACAACAATTATGTTTAAATGCCATTTGAAAATATGAGTCTTAATGGCAAAATGGTACCACATCTTATGAATGTAGGCTAATATTTTTATATTACCCCCTATTTTTAAACATTCATTAGTGTGCAATTTCATGACATTTCCACATTTACTGAACTTCCTATAAATACATTTTATGTATATTTCTGGTTATTTTCTTGTAATAAGTTATAAGAAGTTCTACACATAGGATAAAGCATATGCACAAGTTTTAGGCTTTCTATACTTACCGTCCAGTTGCTGTTCATGCAGGTTGTATTGAAGACTATTTTATGTAAGTACTAAGAACATGGGTTCTGGAGTCAGGAGAGTCTTGGATTTGTCTACCAGGCTCAGTTATTTACTGGCAGTGTAATCTTAAATCATTTATAATATCTTTCCAGGGCTCAAGTTCTTTATTTGTAAAATGGGAATAATAACACAAACACCTAGCTTCTGGAATGACTGTGATGATTTAGTAGGCTAATATGAAAGCCCTTTGCAAGGTTTAAAGGCTATACAAATGTTAGTTGTTAGTCTTACTGCCATGATTCCAAATCTCGTTTCCTCCCTGGTTGCCACTTGAAATATGGCTGCTATAACTTGGCCCAGTGAACGGCTACTGAGATAAGGATGGTGTAAGTGAGGCTACCCAGCAGGGCTAACAGGAGTGGGGGAGGAGGCCTCCGTGCCTACCGCTAGAAATCTCTGGAACAGGAATTTATGCCTCTCTGACATCTCATACCAACACTGCGTGGTCTGTGGGGAAAAGGGTCACAGAGAAGTGCACAGCCAGGCTAACTCATTACCATAAATGTGCTTGGAATTGAAGAGGAGAATCAAGTAAGGGCAGATGGGATAAAGGCTCTGTCTGCGCTGGCATTTACCTTCTGTGAGATTAAAACGTTCAGCTGAATGAATTGATGTCGTATCTCTGTAGATCTGCACAGACACATAATGAAATGAAAATGTAATGCAAATGCAAACTCCCCTCAAGAGAAGGTGCAATTTTTGTTCCTTCTCTGCATATTTGAAGAACCGTGAACATTGAGGAGGAAAGACAAGTGAGGACAAGCATCTGAAGATGCACTGGAGGGACATGCAAAGTTGAAGGGACGAGAAAAGAAAGAAAATGGCAGATAAATTGCCTTCTTGGAATCAGGGTCCATTGTACTGGATTTCCTCATATGTAGCGCCATTGGGTTTTGCTAGGTGGGAAGTACACTAGAACACTGGAGATTGGGAACTATAACTATTTGAGGAAAGACTGAGAGAGAGGTGAGAGGAGGGAAAGAGGGAGGTTGGTAGGGAGGGAGGGAGGAAGGAAGGGAGGGAGGGAGGAAGGGAGGGAGGGAGGGGGGAAGGAAGGAACGAAGGAAAGAAGGAAGGAGGGAAGGAAGGAAAGACTGTAATTGAAAGTAATTATAACAGACCCCTTAAACGAAGCTTGAGATTTTGGCAACTGGACTTCTAAAAATGTAGAAACCCAAAACATGATTCAAGTAGCTCTGTAGTTTCAGAAGGGATTTAACTAAGGTGTGAGGAAGGGTTTGGGGCAGAAAGGGCAGTGGGACTGAGAAAAACTGTACTGCCTTTTCTGAGATGTTTAAAGATAGAGTGCTCTAGAGTGTTAAATGTGGATGTGTCTGTCGGAGGATGGGGAAAGGAAGTTGAAGACCATTTCGGGGTTGTTCACTTCCTGCCATCCTGGGGTACACAGCTGGACTTATTTTCATATATAACTGGCAACATGAGTTGGAAGCCTGAAGTATAACACTGAGAATAACTGTAGACTAGTGAGTGTTTCCAAACATTTCCAAGGCATGAAAAGATTTTTTTCCCACAGAAAACTGATTGACAAACAGTTTCATTCATTCATTCATTTTAATAAGCATTTTGACTCTGAAGTGACATTCGAACTGGGTCATAAAAAATAGAAATTAATTACACAGGCAGACAAAAGGGAGCCAAATGACTATCCACATAAACAGGCCAGATGATTCCATTTTCACTCCAGCTCAGAAGCACAAAAGATCTGTTCTCAGAAACCTCATTTCCTTCTTGCCTGTTGTGCAGTCCCCCACCTCAGGCCACCTTGTGTCCACCCAACGTATGATTGCACCCAACAGATGCTCAACTTCCCCCATGAGAAAGCCTTCCAACTGAATCATTTTGTAGAATAATAAAAGGAGAAAGACAACCATTGTGTGCCAGGCATTGTGACATATATGGCCCCTGACTTCTCGCACACGTTTTTCACAACAAAATTATTTAGCAACTCAGACTGGTTTGATAGTTTCCCCAAAGAGCTAGGCTTTTGAGCCTTGCTCCCACTCCTTCCTTTACACTTTCCTGGATATTTTCTACTTCTAGCAATGGCAGACTAGATGGTTTGGACCAACCATTTAACTGAAAACAGTTAAAATGAGTCAATAGAATATATATAACGTATATGTGTGTATATATAGTATGTATATGTATGTATATTCTATATACATAGAAGATATATCATACCTATATGTATGTATGCAGTAATATATATAATATATATTGTATGTATATGTATGTATGTGGTAATATATACCTCCCTCACTCTCTCTCTCTCTATATATACATATACATATTCCTACAAGTATGTGATTAGAGCATTTGTATCCAATCATTTCTACAGAGATCGTCTTAGGGATGTTGTTTGGTGACCTTGGAAAAATTACATTACTGCTGTGGGTTTCAGTTTCTTTTTCCACTGGACGAATGGACTAGACAAGATAACTTCAAATCTTCAAAACAAGATGATTTTTGCAGTTTTAGAAAGGGAACGTTGCAAAACAATTAAGAGCATAGACTTGAGTCATGAATTCATTCACTCATACAGCAAATATTTACTGAACAAGTGCTACATGCCAGTACCATGTTAGACCCTAGGGTATGGACAAAGTCTCTGTCAGAACAGAATTTATTTTTTTATTAAAGGGACGGGTACCAAAGAGGTGCCAAATTATTTAAAGAAACAGGGATTGTGATACACGCTGCATGGGTAATAGGGTGTTGTGATACAGGTTAAAAGAGATGTTTGGAAGCTTTTTAGTCCTGTGTCTAACTCACACTAAACTACCCAATAAATGCTGGTTGAGGTTCTTATTATTAATGATAAAAAAAAAATTCACATCACACTTTTCTATCAGCCTGTAGAGCTGTTGTTCTCTACTCAGGACTCATATTGTTGCAAAAGGTAGAAAGTCACCTGAAATTGGCCTAAACATAAAAAAGGATGTATTAACTCATGTGTTTTAGAAGCCCTTAGGCACAGTTTGACTTGGGGGCTTGAAGGATATCTTCAGGTTTACTTGTTTTTACCGGTTTCCCCTACCCCACCAGGAGAGATAAGATAAGAGCAGGCGCTATTTCCAGCTTGGGTGTGTGTGTGTGGTGGGGGGTAAGGGGGCAGGGAGTGGAGGAATGAACGTATTTGTTGATTGCTATACTTAGGTCACTATGACTGAAGCAGACACTGCTATTTGCTACCCACTATATACTTTGTTTTTGTTCTTTCAGTAATAACATCTCCATATGTTTTGGCCAGACACATGGCCACCTAGCTAGAGAACATGTTTCTCAGCCTCCTTGAAACTACATGTGGCCAGTTCTTCAGCAACGCAATGTGAGCGGAAGTAACATGTGCAACTTCTGCATTGCTTTAAACACGTGCTTACCTCTGCTCACTCTGTCCTTTTCCCACCTGCTGAAATGCGGATGGAGTGCTGGTGATCCCTGCTTCATCCATGCAGATAGTATTCTAGCAGCCTTTCCAACAAGGAGCTACAGGAAGGAATTAAGACCCAAAGTCCTCAAGCATCCATTGGATATAATGCATTAAATTCCCTCCTATGCATCTAGAATGGTACTGTGGCATCTGGAATGGTTGTGCATCATGCTTGGGAGAATTGAGAAAGGCTATTGGGGGTATAGCCAGATGGAAGCAATCCGGACCCCTGGATCACCACGTGGGGCAGAGAGCTTGTCTGTCCGGAATCTCCTGTCAGCTCTGGACTGTCACATAACCACCGCATGCTTGGGCTTCACTGTTACCAAGACTTAGCTAATAGACGTTTAGCCCTGTAACTAGGGGCTGAGATGAACTCTTCTTGATGAGCATCATTGACTGGGAGTGGGGAAGGCTGGGGCTTACAGATAAAATTTGAGTGCTATGCCTGGCAAGCAAAATAACACTTGTTAAAAGCACTCACCTAGCAGCAGGGCATAAAAAGCTAGGTTTGCCTTTCAGAAGTCTGTAATTGCAGCAAAAGTCATCATTTTTTCCCTTGACCATTACCTTTCCAGCTCAGAAGTCATAAAGCACATTACACTCTTCTTTTACTCAATATGATTTTTTAAAAATATAAACATTTCTTGGGGCACCTGGTGGCTCAGTCAGTTAAGCATCTGCCTGCGGCTCAGGTCAGGATCTGAGGGTCCCGGCATTGAGCCCTGCATGGGGCTCCCTGCTCAGCGGGGAGCCTGCTTTTCCCTCTCCCTCTGCCTGCCGCTCCCCCTGCTTGTGCTCTCTCTCTCTCTGTCTCTTTCTGCCAAATAAATAAATAAAAATAAAAATAAAACCCAAAAGAATATTTCTTGCTAGCCAGTGAAGATGACAATATGATTATCTAAGTCCCAGATTATCTCATGAAAAGATATTAACTTGCATTTATTTCCTCTTAGATGGCAGTGTGCGTGTATAAACATGAAATTATATTTAGTAAATCATATTACCTAATATATTACATTTTTTCAATTTCCTTTTTCTGTAGTTTGAGTTAAAGATTCCAATGTGGTTTGCTAGTGTTTTACATTTTACTCTCCCTTGATGCCACTGAAAATTGTTTTCTTGAATAGCTCTTCTTGTAAGGAATAATCTTTGGCTTCAGTCATCTGCTTACTATGCTTCATTTATGTCATGCTTGCGTTTTGCTCTCCTCTGGAGACTCCTGTTGCCGGCTCTAGCACCTGGTGCAGTGGGCAGCCTGAAACTCAAGCTGGTTTTTTTTGCAAAACTAGCTTGCAGAAAAGTGACTGCCAAGACCCTACCAGAGATGGAGATACCTTTAATTCTAAGTGCATGGCCAAGTGTGGCCACCTCCACAAGTGGCCACAGGGCCTCATGCATGGGAAGCCAAATGGCCTGGGACACACATGGGAAACAGGATGCAAGACTTTTCTTTAAGCGCCTATTTTGAGGGAGAGACTGGAATACAATTCTGACCATGGTACAACACTGTGTGTGTGTGCCCAAGCCTCTAGATGGAATTGTTTTCATTTTCATCCTCCTTTTTGTTGCATAAATAATGTGCTCATTGTAGAAAAATAAGGAAATTCAGAGAAACAAACCAACAAAATAAAATAAATAAATGTGATAGCCACCACATAAAATTTTGACTTTATATCCTTTTAGAATGTTGCTTGTGCAAATACATACATATGAATGTATACAAGTAGTGTTCTGTTGTATTTTAGAGTTGTCTTAAAGACACAGAAGCCATGAACTGAAAGTACAGTTTCCATTCTGTCCTTGTATTTCTTTTTTATTTATTTGAGAGAAAGAGAGAGATCATGAGTGGAGGGTCAGAGGAAGAGGCAGACTCCCCACTGAGCAGGGAGCCCATCTCAGGGGCTCCATCCCAGGACCCTGGGATCATGACCTAGGCAGAAGGCAGATGCTTAACCGACTGAGCCACCCAGGTGCCCCAAGTCCTTGTGTTTCTTGATGGATATCAAGAGGAATCTAACACACAACCCACAGTTATACTCTCGAAAGCCCCTTCCTCTTTTATTTTGTTTCATTTGCACCCAGAGAAGCTGAAGATACTTTCTGTGCCAAGCACCCAATGTCTCCTTCATTCCCAGAGCTACTTGGTCCCATCCCCCTTTCCATTTTGTTATGTCGAGCGATTTGTTTTCTTTTTTCTTTTTTTAAGATTTTATTTATTTATTTGTCAGAGAGAGAGAGAACACACAAGCAGGGGGAGCGGCAGGCAGAGGGAGAAGCAGGCTCCCTGCTGAGTAAGGAGCCTGATGTGGGACTCGATCCCAGGACCCTGGGATCATGACCTGAGCCAAAGGCAGACGCTTAACTGACTGAGCCACCCAGGCGTCCCGCGATTTGTTTTCTTGAGTAAGTTCTCCCTCTCATAATGTGCCTCTTCAGGCTGGTGCCCTTGTTAATCCACTGCTCTCCAGAGCCTGCTTGAGCAAAGGTGAGGACCCTTGTCAGGAGAGGCTAGGGTGCTCTAGTGAGGACTGGAGAAGGGAGGGACCCAGCAGGCAAGGATGCCATCTCCTTAGTAAGTGGGGATGGGTAGGAAAGGAGAAAAAAGGTAAATACCTAGGAATTAATAAAGCTATCACTGCAACATTAATGTAGTGTAACAATTTTCCATGACAAAAAGTCAACGCACACTTATATCATCACTTTTAATGACTGGATGGTACATCATTCCACATATAAGTCTTATCTATATTTTTACTCTGTTTTCTATTTTTGAATATTTAATTTATTTAAAACTTTTTTTTTAAGATTTTATTTTTTTATTGAAAGAGAGAGTGAGAGCACACAAGTGGGGGAAGGGGCAGAGGGAGAGGGAGAAGCAGACTCCCCGCTAAGCAGGGAGCCGGACACGGGGCTTGATCCCAGGACCCTGGGATCATGACCTGAGCCTAAGGCAGACGCCTAACAGACTGAGCCACCCAGGCGTGCCTAAAACTTATTCATTAATGTAGAAACTCTGCTATGAACATCCTTGTACATATACCTTGGAGCATTTTCCAAATTATTTACTCAGAACAAGTTCTGTGAAATGAGATCACTGAGTCCAAATGTATGCAATTAATGACAATTTTGCTTCATTGCCCTTCAGCGAGGTTTACTGATTTGTCTTTCATTAATGATGTACGAGATATTCCTGACCCCACAATTATGCCAGCAGAGTTACTATCATTCTTTTTAAGTTTGCACATTCAATGGGCAGAAATGGCATCTTCTTTTTATTTCATTTATTTAATCACTAGTGAATTTGATTTTTTTTTTGTTTCTTATCATTATTGACCACTCCACATCCGATATTTGGAATTATGAATTTATTTCCTATTGGGGCTGAATCTTTTTTTTTTTTTTAAGATTTTATTTATTTATTTGAGAGAGAGAATGAGAGAGAGCACATGAGAGGGGGGAGGGTCAGAGGGAGAAGCAGACTCCCTGCTGAGCAAGGAGCCCGATGCGGGACTCGATCCAGGGACTCCAGGATCATGACCTGAGCCGAAGGCAGTCGCTTAACCAACTGAGCCACCCAGGCGCCCTTGGGGCTGAATCTTAATTTAACATTTGGCAACATAGAATAAGGTTTTGGAGTTGGAAAATGTTTTCAAGATATGATTAGCTACAACCAATCAAGGTGAAATTTCCCAAATTGAGATCTTTTCTTTGACTTCTTTTTTCAATGATTTGTCTCTGTACCTCACAAAGGAAAGCAAAGCAAAACAAAACAAAAGCTCCAGCAGAGTGAAATAAATCCATCCATTAATTTTGATAAGTCAACCTTCTCCATAGGGTTTGTAATGGAACCATATTCCTCTGGTCATGTAAAGATCGAGGGCCTATTGTCATGAAGGAAAGAGGTAATTGCGATGGGTTAGCTAACCTGAAAGGCGGGAAGCTCAGATGCCCCAGCCAAATTAGTAACAGCCGCACAGTAGAGAGCCAGGTCCTGTGCAGTGGCAGGTAAGGAGAGTTGGTGTGAGGAAGGGTAAATGCATTTTTCAAAGCCCCAGAAGAAGGGTGATGTCAGCACTCAGGTCTGCACCTGACTACTAATCCTTCATAAAAAAAAAAAAAAAAACAAAAGCAAAAACAAAACAAAAGAAAATCTAAAGAGCAAGGAAGAGAGGACAGGATAGCTATGGTTGACAGAGGTGGCAGAACATGTTCAAATATTTCTTTTTTTTTTTAAAGATTTTATTTATTTTTCAACAGAGAGAGAGAGACAGCGAGAGAGGGAATATAAGCAGGGGGAGCGGGAGAGGGAGAAGAAGGCTTCCCGCTGAGCAGGGAGCCCGATGTGGGACTCAATCCCAGGACCCTGGGATCACGACCTGAGCTGAAGGCAGACGCTTAATAACTGAGCCACCCAGGCACCCCATGTTCAAATATTTCTTTCTAGCATAAATAAGAGGATGATTCGGTGATAATGAGGAAAGTTATGTTTATGGCCAATGCGGTCATAGCCCAGAGAGATCATGTTTTTAAAAATTCTGTGCTGTAGTTACTACATTTAAAGTCTTATATTCTTTTCCTTGGCAATCTAAGCCCAGTCATCGTAGGAGCCTGGTGTCACCTCACTCCCCTCTTCCTCCAAGAAGACCTCCAGGCAAGCCAGGCTCATAGGGGACTATTTAAACATTTAGAGCCTGTCCCAACCAGCCTAGCATTGGTTATCTTACTTCTTCTCCTGCCTTTTTTTTTTAAAAGATTTTATTTATTCATTTGAGAGAGAGAGAGAGAAGCAGAGTCCCCACTGAGCAGGGAACCCGATGTAGGGCTTGATCCCAGGACCCTGAGATCACGACCTGAGCCAAAGGCAGATGCTTAACCAACTGAGCCACCCAGGTGCCCCTTCTCCTGCTTTCTTAACATTCTTATAAATTATTCTTATTCATGTCTTGTGATAGATTGTTAACTCCCCTACATCAAAAGTTTTATCCCCAGCATAAAGCTAGGCACACAGTAGAGTTGATTGTAAGTGCAAATTCATTGTGCTGATGATTGCTTACAAAAGCTCCACAGAAAGATTCAACTAATATTCAGTGACTAGCTGTTAAGTGCTCGGTGCTTCCACATAAGAGATCTTATTTAATTCTTACAAACACCCTGCCCTGTAGGAGATATTGGCCCATTTTTCAGATGAGAAAACCAAGGCCAAGGAGAGTTATGCAATTTTTCAAGATTCCACTGCTCATTGAGCTGGAATTTGAATTCCAGCTTCCCAGCCTCAAAGCTGGCGTTTTTTTCAGAGTGTCCCCTCCTGGGTTTTGCTCAACACAAGCTGATAGTAGGTGAGAGAGCTTTGCACACAGAACTGTCATCACTGACAAGCTTATTGAGGGACACTGAGAAAAGAAAATCATGATTATTTTGCAGTTCTCGCTAACCAAGCCCCAGGGTGCCTATGTTCTTGGGCAAGGACTGATATTAAAAAGCAAATTACATAAGTTTAGAGAGGCAGTCTTGCCACTGAAGCCAAAATTGATGACTTTTCAGGAAGAAAACTAATGTACTTGTGGCTGTCTTCTGCTGGCAAAATATTCAAGTAGTACATTCAGGGGCAAATTGTTTATGCTATAAAAAAATTGTAGTACTTAATGCATCAAGGGCTTTTTAGCATGTCTACGGAGCTTGACTGTTGCTGCAGGAAAATGTTAAATGTGGGAAGAATATTAGGAGGGTCCCCAAACATTCTGCAGATGACATTAAGTACATTATTATTTCATTAAAAATAAAAGAATCAATTTCATATAACAAAATAAATATGGAGTGCCACACATCATTTTGTCTAGCTACTTTACTATTAAAGCAACTTCCACTGTTAGGTGGAATCCAGCTTCATTAAGCTCTCATAAGGTCAAGTTGTCCTACTAATAATAGATCACCTACAGTATTTAGCATCTTTCTTTTGCTTTCTTCAAGAGCTCTTTGCCACTAAAAAAAAAAAAAAAAAAAATCCAAAACCAAACCAAACAAAAGCAAAATTGGGAGTAGTTTATGGATGTCCAATTTGTAAACTACAATTTGAGGGTGTATTTGTTTCAGAATCTGTTCTTTAAGCCAGAGGAAATAGTTGAACTTTTCAGAAAAAATAAGTGCTTACAAAAAAAATTTTAGAGGTAGATGGAATTATTCAGTTGGTTGAAGAACTGGAAAATTTGCCAAGTTTCATGAAATTCATGAAGTTTACATCACAAGGGAATTATGCTTATGAGAAGACTGCTTTTTAAAAATTTTTTAACGTTAAATTGTGGTTAAACGCATGTGCCCTTTTAACTGTTTTTCAGTGTAAAGTTCTGTGGTATTGACCACATTCACATTGTTGTACATCCATCACATCATCCAAACTCAGAACTTTTCAAATCATGTCCAACTGAAATTTCTTATTCATTAAACAATAATTCCCCATTCTCCCCTCTCCCCAGCCCAAGGTAACCAGTAACTTCTATTCTACTTTCTATCTATGAATTTGACTACTTTAGGTACCTCATGTAAGTGGAATCATGCAATATTTGTTTTTTTGCTACTGGCTTATTTCACTTAGCATAGGGTGTCTTCAAGGTTCACCCATGTTGTAGTGCTTTGTCAGAATTTCCTTCCTTTTTAAGGCTGAATAATAAATACTCCACTGTATGTATATGCCACATTTTGTTTATCCATTCATTTGTCAATGGACATTTGGGTTGCTCACACTCTTTGGGTATTGTGAATTGTGCAGCTATGAACACGGATATGAATATCTGTTTGAATCCCTGTTTTCAATTCTTTGGGATATACACCCTGGAGTGGAATCACAGCATCATGTGGTAATTCTGGTAAATTCTGGTAAAACATCATATGCTGTTTTTCACAGCAGCTACACCATTTTACATTGTGATTAGCAGGCACAGTGTCTTCAATTTCTCCACATCCTTGCCAAAATTTGTTATTTTTGGTTTTTGTTTGTTTTAATACTAGCCATTCTAGCATGGATAGGAGGGAATGGATATGAGGGAAGAATGTTTTTAACACTAAACATGTCTTTTTGTTGTTGTTGTTGTTGTTGTTGCTAAGGTTTAAACTCATTGATCTTATTTGAATTCTGCTTATTTTTTGATGTAATTTTACTTCTTTTGGCAAATTATGTATTTGATGAGTTATGTATCTCTCATCGGTCTGTAAGCTCAAAAACATACAGACTATGTCTAGCAAGTTTTCAAGTACATAAGAGGTACTCAATAAAATAAATATCTGTTGAACATGTAAATAGTTGAATTAATTAAATTCCCAGACCAGCACTTTTTTCTAATTTATTTCTATTCAATTCGGCAAGCTTCATCAAAACTCTACCATGTACCAGATCCTAGATTAACAGTGTCTTGAGTGAGTATACCGCTAAATTTGTTGCTCACAAGTTGTCATTTTTAGATTGCCTATCTTTGTTTAAACCTAACCTGTACCATCAAAACTTAAGGTGGTTTGGGAGAGTGTATTTCCACTCAAGTCATTGATCCAATGAATATCTACTGAGAATTGAATACGTGCAAAGAAATTTGCAGTAGGATGTGGTCTGTACGGTAATGGACAGAATGGTTGAAAACACAGGGCTGTCAGTTCTTTCTGCCCAGCATGCTCAGAACTCTCGATTCTCTGTGAATTAATATTTTGCTCAGCTTTTAGGGCTTAAATAAATGTCACTTCCACAAAGACATCTTCCCCACTTCCCTGAACTAGGTTTCTTGTTGTATTCATTCTCAGGACCCCGAACTACTTTATAGCACGTATACTAATGTTCATTAGTCACTGAATGATTTTCTTCCTACCAAATTCTCAGGTTGATGCAGGCAAGGCTATCTGTGCTTTATGCACCTGTTTCTTTAGTCCTAGCACAACACCTGGCCCCTGGGAGTCAGGAGACATTTGATGAATGGAAGAGTGTATATGGCATCCTTGCCCTGAGTGAGCCTGCAGTCTAATAGGAGAGGTTTACAAGATGACTTAGCATTGCCAATATTCGTATAAACAAACTGCGGTGGAAGGAAAGAGAAGGAAAAAGTAATTCTAACTGCAGAGGGAAAGAATTTGAAGACCTCATGGCGAAAGTTTCTGAGCTGTGCTGTGCTCATGAGTTCATGTGAAGGGCAGATATGTACAGGGTGGGGAATGGGGAGATCTTGAAAAAACAGTGAGGCGTCCCAGAGTATGTTCTGGAAGTCTCAGATAGACCAATCTGGCTGCAATACAGGCATGGAGATCTAGGGACTCAGGAAACATTGGCAGACATTCCTTCACTGGGCATATATTTATCAAGTGCTCACCTTGTAGCAGGAGAGCTTTGGTGCTGGGGCTTCTGCCAATGTTCATGATACAATTTTTGGTTGGGATAAAATTGGGATTTTTTTCTAAAACCAACCAATCTCAACCTCGCTGAACTGCAAGCTAGAGTAGAGGAGCTGTGAGCTTCTACGTGAACGTGGATTTGTCTCTGCCTAGTACCTGCCCCAGACCCAGGCACCCAGCAGAGCTAAACAGTTGTCATTGAGCACGGGGGCCTTTTCTAACTTAATTTTTTAAAATTCACTTTTGCTGAAAGGGCATTTTAAAAAGAGAGAGAGACACACACGCATTTACCTATGACTCAAGCATCCTAATTCATGGACTCTTTCCATCTTTCTATGTCCTCCTTTGGTCTCTGCCATGTGCATGAGCATTTTTTATATTCTTGTGACCAATGTATACACAGCTCAATAGTCTGCAGATAGAGCTCAACACTGTCTCGATTTTATAGAAAAGGCTTCTGGTTTCCTGGGCCTGAGAAATATTCCATCGAATTGGTGTGCCATAATCCCTTTGGCCACTCACTGGATGCTTTTGTTGTCAGCACATTAGATTTTATTAAGAGCTGGAGGAGGCAGGCCCAGGTCTTCCCCTGGACGGCCATGGAAGCCAGTCTGAGGAAGGGAGAGGCGGGGACCAAGGCTCCTGCATGTAAGGAGTTTGTTTGCTTATCCATCCCTCATATCTTATTTGTCTTATAACACCTTCTAGGAGTTATAAGACCCTTTCTGTCTCAGGCTCCACCCTAAGAGAAACTGACATATCTGGTGGAGGAGATTATGCTTTCCTGAGACATATAGGGAAGGGGTATAATGCAGACGCTGGTGTTCTCAGGCTGGATGTATTTCCCAATCACTAGGGGGAGATGGTTACAATGCAGATTCCAGGGCCCCACGGACTCTCACACCAGGTCAGGCATCTATGATTTTAAAAGTCCCTTAGTGATTCTTACACACACTCAGGTCTGAAAGCTACTGATGAAGATAGACAGACCTCAAGCTCAGAGCTTGAGGGGGCCAGGTGTTGTGCTAGGACTAGAGAAACAGGTGCATAAAGCTCAGACCTCAGAGCTCAAACTTGGCTCTGTTATTGACCAGATGTGTGACCTCTGGGTAACTCACCCATCAGCTCTTAGCCTCGGTTTCTCATCTGTACATTGGGTTTTGGTGAGAAGGAAGTGATTGTGAGTCCTTGGCTCATAACTTACCGCTAGTTTTAGCTGCACAGAATGTCGGAGGTAAAAGGTTTGTTATACATTTCTCAGTCGTGTTCTGAGCTCTAACTCTGTTCATCGGGAGGGCGGATGGAGACTGAGGAAACGCTCAGACCCTTGGCTTCCCAGGCAGCCTGTCAACCTGGTCTTGCAGTACCAGCTTTCCACCACTGGAGGTCCTTGGGAAGACTGATGGCTCAGGGAGACCTGGTAGCGAATGAGGAGACAGACACACCCAGGCTACAGCAGGTAAATGAAAGCAAGGGGGGCGGGGGTGGATAGTGCGCTCAGCTACCACAGCCCGGAGCCCTTCAGGAAACTCAGATCCATACTCATAACCTTTCACCTATTGGTCTTGGTCTTTCAACAGAATTAAAAATGAGAAGCCCGAAAACAGAAATGCCTTCACATATTTTATTGCATACAGATAGATCAAGTAATTTTTCTCTGTGATCCATCACCAGTACATTTGCTAAGGGGGAGATATTTATTGGTTTCATAAAATGATAGATTTTTTCCAGACACACATGCTGTTTTAGTTCCAACTGTGTGGCAGAATTCCTTAAAGACCCTATCTTTCATATACTTTGGAGCAAGGTATGCAGCTCATTAATTCTGAAGAAAGTGTCCTGACAAAATACGAGATAAATCAGAATAATATTATATTCTTACTCTTTCATGGCAAGAGCTGCAATAGTTTTAGAAATTAGCTTAAAGAAATTGCAAAGCTGAGGTAAATTTTGCATTTTAGTTACTAAGGTCTTTTGTAGTGTTCCAACACGAAAATCAACAAAATGTAAAAGTTATCAGAACATATCTGCCAGATAGGAAGAATAATTAAGTGAATTGACTGCACACCATTTTTCTAATAGGATTGGAGAAATTTCCTCATAAATCCTCTTAGATTTCTAAGAGACAATTATGGGTAGGTGTACAGTCCCATTAAAAATAGGGTGGAAGATTATCTATCTTGTAGGGCAGTAGAAGAAGAACTTATGTCAATCCTCCTAAATTTGAGAGTTGTTTTTTTTTTTTAAAGATTTTATTTATTTATTTGAGAGAGAGAGTGTGTGAGTAAGAGAGAGCAAGAAGGGGAGCAGCAGAGGGAGAGGGAGAAGCAGACTCCACTGAGCAGGGAGCCCAGTGCGGGGCTTGATCCCAGGATCCTGAGATCAAGACCTGAGCCAAAGGCAGACACTTAACCGACTGAGCCACCCAGGAGCCCCAGTTTGAAAAATATTGTAATAAAGTTCTCCATCACAAAAATAACAATACCTGTGCTCTGCAGGCATTTGCCACCTGGTGACTCTAAGGGAAATGCACAATGGATAGAATGAATGACAGACATGGAGGCCACACTCGAGGGGCCAGTCAGTAGCCGGGGCTGGCCTTGGAGCTCAGCACTCAGGCTAAGCTTCTTTTCTTGGTTTGGAGGTTGCTATCTTGACTGCCCCACCTGGCTGCCTCAAGCTTAGAAAGTTTTATCTCATCCTCAAAGAAAATGCTCATTGTCACTTTTCTATGGTGCTTCAAAAGCTGCAAAAGAAGATAATATTAACTATGATAGAGCATTGAGTATAGTGTGGATTTGGGAGAATGAGACTGTAAGCATGGGGACTAAAGACCTAAAGACTATTGTAGTTGTCCAGGTAAAAGAAGTCATTGCCTGATAAAGGCAGAGGAAGTAGAGATGGAAGAAGGAGGTCAATTCAACTTTATGTTATCTGAATGTGAGTTGTGAGAAGGAATAAGGAGTCAAAGATGACCACCATGTTTTTGGCTTGGGTAGCTGGGTCATGTTAACTGACCTTTGAAAAAGAAGAGGAAGGGCAAATTTTGAGGAAAAGATTATTGATTTACTTTTGGACATAATTTGTTTATCAATACCTATGATGTCTCAGATACAGATAACTAGGCAGCAATTGGATAGATAAATTTTGAAGGTCAGTATGGTAGACAAAATTCTCAAAGGAGACCCAAAGGCTCATGCCCTTGTACAACCCTCTTCTTTTGAGTGTGTATATATGGGGTGACCTGTAACTTGCTTCTAGCCAATAGAATCTGGCAAAAGTGATGGGACATTGCTTCCATGATTAGGTGGTGAAGGGATTTTATAGATGTAATTAAAGCCTCTAATCAGTTGACTTTGAGTTCATCAAAAGGGGGATTACCTTGGGTGGGCCTGACCTAATCAGGTGTGTTCCTTAAAGTGGGTTCTGGTCTTTTCTGAAAGAAGAGACTCAAAGTGAGATATTTGTTTGCTGGCACTGAAGAAGTGAGCTGTTGTGTCCTGAGAGGGCCTGTGAGGGCGATATGGCTAAGAATTATAAGGGCTTCTAGGAGCTGAAAGTGATCCATAGCTGACAGTCAGCAAGAAATCAGGGACCTAGCGCTACAACCACAAGGAACTAAATCCTCTAACTATGATGTGGCGCTTGGAATGGGATGTTGAATTCCAGGAAGGAATGTAGGAGGGCAACATTTAGATTGTGGCTCTGTGAGACCCTGAGCACAGCTCAGCCCTGCCTGGACTGCAGAGCAAGGACACCGTGAAGTAATAAATGTTGCTAAGTTTGCCATAATCTGTTCACAGCAATAGAACACTACTGTAGTTAGCACTGGGACTGGATGTATAGCTTAGGGAGTCCATACCATAGAGAAATAGATGCCATCACTCAGGGACAGTCTGTAGTGTGAGAGACCCAGTGGGCCAAGGAGAGGGCCTGGAGGAACACCTCCATTTTAGGAAAGAGAAGAATTATCTGGAAGATGCCATCAGAACAGAATGGGGAGGATAAAGAGGAAGTCAAGTCAGGGAAGTCCAGGGGATAGAGGGCTTGGAGAAATGCCAAATAGTCTACCATGTTAAATGGAGCAGAGGGATCCGGAAGGGTGGAGACCAAAACATGGCCAATGCGGAGATCATGGCAGACTTTCTGAGTCACTTTAGTCAGAAATATACAGAGGGAGGTCAGAGGCGGTGGGCTGAGGGAGGAAGGTGGGAAAATTTTTCAGAAGATTCAGTGAAAAGGACAGGAAATCTCTAGAAAGAATCAAGTAAAGAGTCATCTTTCTTTATTTCTTCCTCCTCCTATAGCTCCCCTTCCTCCTTCTTATTCTCCTCCTTATCCTTCTCCTCCTCCTTCTCCTTCTCCAGAATGAGATAGGATTGAACACATTTGTGGGCTGAGGGAACAGATCCACCTGAGGGTGAGTTTCATAATCTGTTTCATAATTCATTTAATATTTACAGCTTATGATGTGCTGGGCTACAGTTACAAACAAGATCTGCTTCTTACTTTGAGGGGGGCTGTGGTAGGCAGAATAATGACCCCCTGAAGATGTCCTCATCCTCAGCCCTGGATCCATGAATCCATTACCTGTTTCATGGTCAAGATGTGATAAAGTTGAGGATCTTGCCGTGGGAGATTTTTCTGGATTCTGTGGGTGGGCCCCGTTGAATCACAAGGGTCCCTCCAAGAGGGAGTCAAGAGAGTTAGCATAGAGGCAGATTGGAAGATGCTCTACTCTTGGCTGTGATGGAGAAAGGGCCACAAGCCAAGGAGCGCAGATGGCCTCTAGAAGCTGGTGAAGTGAGGAAACAGACCCTCCCTTCAGACCTCTGGAGGGAGCATGGCCCTGCTCACACCTTGATTTTGACCTACTGAAACCTGTTTCCCACTTCTGACCTCCAGAACTGTAAGGTGATGTATTGTGTTATTTTAAGCCACTAAACATGTGGTAATTTGATACAGCAACAGTAGGAAATGGGTACAGAAGCTAATGGCAGAGACAGCCTCACAGAGCCCGTCTTCAAGACGCTCTTGTTGGGCGTGCACAGAGCGCTCTCGGGAGCCCCCCCACAGGCCCTAACCATAATCATGGGCTCCCTGGCCCATGGGGAGAGAGGCAGGGAAAGTTTTACAGAGGAGGTAATAATGTCTAACCAGCATTCGTATGGAAGAGTAGGAATCGGGTAGAAGGAGGTAGGTGGTGAGATGGGGAGAGCATTTCAAAGAGACGGAGCAAGGGCACCTGGGTGGCTCAGTCAGTTAAGCGTCTGCCTTTGGCTCAGGTCATGATCCCGGGGTCCTGGGATCGAGCCCTGCATGGGGCTTCCTGCTCAGCGGGAAGTCACCTCTGCCTCTGCCTCTGCCCATCCCCCTGCTTGTGTGCTCTCTCTTGCTCTCTCTCAAATAAATATATAAAATCTTTAAAAACAAACAAACAAAGAGATGGAGCAGCAGGGACAGAATCCATAGTCAAGAGACGTGACAAGCGTTGGAAACTTCAGGAAGAGGAGGCTGACTCCGGTGTGCTCAGTGAGGCCCAGGGACAGACGAGCTGAGGGCTGAGCAGGCGCCCGCCATGTCTGCCAGGTTAACTTGTTTGGACTGTGTCCTGTTGACAAGGAAGCATTGTTGAAGAATCTTACTAGGGGAATAAACGTGACAATTCTGGATGAAGTGTGTGAAAGAACTGGAAGGCGGGAAGCAGGAAGCCCGATCACGTGGGGATTGCAGGAACAAGAGCTTGAGGCCATTGTGGCTTAAAGGGAGAGCCGGTCAAGGAAATGAGGAAAGGACAGAGCTGACAATGATTAAGGTGGCAGATGAGCATGAGAAATAAAGCAAAAAGTTCCGAGGAAGAGCAAAGATGGAAAGCATAATCGACGGGCAGCAGGAAAGAGTCTTCAGAGATGGGGCAACATAGGACAGGAGAGGAAAACTTACAGGGGAGCAGGGGTGTGCTGGGCTTGCACTTGACTCTCCAGTTTCTGGGGGACACGGGCCATCCTCTGGCCATGCGGGGGGCCAGGTCTGGGGGAAGTAAAGCATTGAAACTCTGCTTAGAAAAATGAATAAGGATCTTACCAAGCCCAAGAATTTGGTTGCTGGCTTCTACCAGCTCATCCTGAGCCTACAGTTTTCTCTCTATTCCCTCCTCCTTCCCAGGGGACATTAATATTTGGGAGTAGGCTGCACATGTCCTCATCCCAGGGGCCTCTGGACCAATGAGAGGAGGCTCTTCCCTTGCAACTGGCTTCCTTGCCCTAGCTTCTTGGGTCAGTGTCAACACAGGGCGGTGGGGGGGCGGGGGGTATAGTCAAGGCTCAGTTTAATTTCCCCTTGGTCCTAAAAGTTGTTCGCTTGCTTGGCTCCCACCCACCAGCTCTGCTAACATTTTCTAAGCATTTCCTTTAGGGAGAATTTAATCTCTATTGCTGTTAATCCCTGAACAAGATTGGTTTGCCTTTCTAGCAGTCCCGGCAGCACGCAGGGCTGTAAACCCTCCTGCACCTAGCTTTCTGTATGTGGGAAGAAGAAAAGGCATTAGAGCCCCACAGGCCCTTCACACTGATAGGGTAAACCGCTATTAGAGTCTCTGAAGTCGGGAGAGGTTCTTTCTCCAGGATCACCTATCACTAGGTACATGGGGGTTAGCTGGGTGGGAACAATTGCCCCCCTCCCAACAGGAGGGTAAAAGCCAATTTTAAGGGTATAAATAATTTGTATACAGGTACTGCTCTTGGTGACAGAATTATTGGTGGGGTGTGACATTGGGTAAATTGCTATATTACTGTATTAGTCTGGAGCAAAGTACCATGGACTGATTGGTGCAAACAATAGAAAACTGTTTTCTTAGAGTTCTGGCGAGTGGAAGTTCAAGATCAAGGTGTTGGCAGTTTTAGTTTCTTCTTCTTTTTCTTCAATTTCATTTAACTTTAATCAAATTAAATTAAATTATTATTATTATTAGTTTTGGCTTTTTCTGGGGCTTCCCTTCTTGCTTGTAGATGGCCATCTCCTGGTGATCTGGCACCATTTTCCCTCTATTCACATGCATCCCTGGTATCTCTTTGTGTGTCCAGACTTCCTCCTCTCATGAGGACTCCATTCAGCCTGGGTTAGGGCCCATCCATACAACCTGACTGTACCTTAATTACCTCTTCGAGGTCCTTCTGACCAAATATACTCACATGCTTAAGTCCTAGGGTGCCAGGGGGCTTCGACACATGCATTTTCAGGGGACACAATTCAACCCATAACACTTACTGTCCCACAGTTCCATTTCTTTCCTCTCCTCTAAAAATAGGGATAACAGTTGTACCCGCCTCCTATGGGTAGACTTGCATATTCAGTGAAATGCTACATGAAAACAGTTTAATTGTAGAACCTGACACTTAGTGCTGAGCCAATGTCTGCTATGTGACGCTGAGTCTGATGACCGTACCCCGCGTGGTGACATTTACAAAGAGGGCGTAAGTACATTCGTTGACCTCAAAAAGTTGTTTCAGGTCTGTGCTCCTTTCACTTACTAAAATTCTTAGCACTACATCTAGAACACATAGGAAACTAGTAATACTAGTTACTTCTAGAGTGAGGAATATATGGTTAAGGTTTTAATGTTTATTTTTAAAGATTTATTTATTTGAGTGAGAGAGAGAGAGTACAAGTGTGAGGGCGGAGGGGCAGAGGGAGAAGCAGACTCCCTGGTGAGCAGGGAGCCCAATGCGAGAGTCAATTCCAGGACCCCGAAATCATGACCTGAGCTGAAGGTGGACACTTAACCGACTGATCCACCCAGGTGTCCCTGTTTTAATGTTGTTGATACCATTTTGTGTTGTAAAAAAAGTTTGAAAAACTTAAATGGGGACCGTTCATGTCATCTACTGCCTTAATAGCTTTTATCTCTAGACTGGTAGATTTAATTACATAAAAAAAAAAACCCTTTCTGGGGCACCTGGGTGACTCACTCTGCTAGGTGTCTGCCTTCGGCTTAGGTCATGATACCAGGGTCCTGGGATCGAGCCCTGTGTCAGGCTCTCTGCTCGGTGGGGAGCTTGCTTCTCCCTCCCTCTCCTCCCCGCGCATGCTCTTTCTCCCTATCTCTGTCTCTTTCAAATAAATAAAATCTTTAAAAAAATACCCTTTCTTTACAACTATATGCATGTTTATATTTATGTTTATTTTTAAAAGAAATCCTTCTCATTCCAATATTATAAGGATATGCTTCCATATCTCAGTATGTTCTTCTGAGAGTATCATTTTTCACGTTTCAATCTTTAACTCGACACAGATAAATTTTTGTACCTGGTATTCGATAGGGATTTAATCTTTCCATTTTTTTCTCCATATGGGAAGCTGGTAGTCTCAACACTATTTATTGAACAGCTCATCTTTTCCCTATTGATTTGTAATTCCTTCTCTATGATGTATCAAAGTTTAGTATATATGTACTCAGATCTGTTTGGGGGCTTTATATGCTGTGCCATTGGCCTATCCCTGTGCCCCTCTCATGGTTTTAATTATTATCCTGTTTTAAGGAAGTCTTATTATCTAGTAGGGCAAGTCTTTTTTTTTTCCTTTGATCTTTGCAGAATGTACTTATCCATATGAATTTTAAAATCAGTTTCTGTAGTTGGTGATTTTTAATTTCATTGTACTAGAGTCAGAGGATGTGTTCTAATGCCCCCCTCACCCCCTTCCCCTTCCCACACATTTAGGCTCATGTAGAGCCGTGGTCCCATCCACAGAGGCTCTGATCTGATTTCAAGGTGTGTGGCCTGAGACCCTTGAGAGTTAAGTCTCCTCAGGTGACTCCCATGCCTCCGCAGTTCAGTCAAAGTGGGTTTGTGAGGGGTAAACTCTGTTATTTGAATACCTCACCCTGCCATTAATGCCTCACCATTATTGATGGAACTCCCACCATCAATAATGTTCCCTTTGTCACTGTCTGACTTCTCTCTTTCTTGTGGCTTAAAAAAGGTTTTATCTTCATTCTAGGTATTCTGCATTTTACTATATGGATCCTACACGTGCATTTCTGTTCATTTTCATGTATCCACCATGGTAGGTGTCCCTCAGTCCTTATTCAATTGTGGACGGCTCTGAACCGATACCCCTTTAATTTAGCTCTTCTGCCCCTGCATCTTCTCGAACTGAGCTCCTGTTAGATGCACGAGGAAGACTTTTGCTTTTTCCTCCATGTCTTTTATTTATTTATTTATTTATTTATTTAAAGATTATTTATTTGACAGAGAGAGCACAAGTAGGCAGAGTGGCAGGCAGAGGGAGAGGAATAAGCAGACGCCCCACTGAGCAGCAAGCCCGACTCGGGGCTTGATCCCAGAATCCTGGGATCACGACCTGAGCCAAAGGCAGACACTTAACAGACTGAGCCACCCAGGAGCCCCCTCCATGTCTTTTAAATTCTCATGCATTTTATCTCCGTGTCCCTCTGTGGAGCATTCCAGATGAGTTGCTTCATACCACATCCCTTCTTACTTTAACTTTGTCCTGTCATGAGTTTATCCAGTTTGTTAAATTTTAAAAAGTTAATTTCCCTGTCAAAGAATATTATTCTTCCCCGGGGGTGATTGGCTAGTTGGCTCAATTTTAGTTCATACTTCTGTGGTTTGGTTCAATGGATGTTATTTCTTCCTTTATCTATTTGAGGCCCTTAACCATCCTTATGTTAAGATCATTTCAGATTGGTCTATTATTCCCTTTTGTAGGAAGCAGAGTTGCTTGCCAGACTTAGCAAAAACCAAAAGGAAATAAAAAGGATGATTAGTTAAAATTGAATTTTAAATAAGCAACAAATAATTATTTTTGCATGGATATAATATTGCATGGATAAGCGTATCCTATGCAATATTCGAGACATACTGATGCTAAAAGATTTTCATTGTCTTCCCTTATATCTGGCAATTCTATGCCTATTCTGGCACCTTTGGGACTGTGGTCTGTATTTTAACAATATCTCCCGGTGATTGTGATGTGCATCACACTTGGGCAGGACAGAAATGCACCACACTATCTCCCTAGTTGGCAGGAGAGTCATTCCCTATTGCACCTTGTTGATATCTTTCTTGGTGTTAATTTTTTTCACGTGATTTAAGATGATAGTTTGCTGTGGTATCATAAATAGGTTATTTTCTAAGTTTTCCCTTTGTTTTTTTTCTCCCTGTCTGGCAGTTCTAAAAGTTGTCTCCATCTGGTTTCCTGGAACCTCCTGTCCAGAAGCAGCTTTCACCCTGGTGGCCTGACCTCCACAGCAATGCGGAGGACATTGCAGAACTTCTCCTCAAGCCACGGGACAATGTGACACAGGACCAACCTTCAGCTCTAGTTTCATTGATAGCTGTGCCCATTTCTGGTCTATATATAGTTTCTTTCATTTTTAACTTCACTGAAGCCATTCAAATTTAATGTGTGTGTGTGATCACCGATAGGTTTAAAACAAAGAGGGAAGGTTGTGGTGTTAACACCATTTTCATGAGAAGTCTTTATGGCTATACTCTAATTCCTGTTTCTTTAATCAATGATTTAGAGGTGACCAAAAAGTATAATGAAGAATTCTGAAATACAGTTGCCCTCTGTGAGTTAAATTGATGAAATCCACTGTGTGGATGGGTTTGGCCACTTACGGAAGATGATAAGGGAAGGAAGAAAGGTGTGACTCAAGAGTTAGGGAACATCCCAAATTCAAGTAAGATGCTGGTTGAGAGAGACAGGACTGAAATAAAATAAAAATTAAAACTGTGACTCAGGAAGCTTAGATCTAACTTCATGAGCAATACTCTGAAGGAACCCTGCAGCACTGAACTCAGAGTGGAGATCCCAGTGCTATCAGAGAGAGTCCCCTGAAGAGACCACACAGCTGCACAGCTGCTCAGTGGGCTCACCTTGCAATGAGGATGAGTGCATTGAGCTACGAAGACATTGGTGAACTAGGCTTGAAGGTCATCCTTTATTACAGGCTGAATTGCATCCCTCTAGAATCCATGGGTTGAAACCCTCACTCTCAATACCTCAGAATGTAACTATATTTGGAAATAGTCCTTCAAAGGATAATAAAAATACAGTGAGGTCATACGGTTGGGCTCTAATCCAATCTTCTGACTGGTGTCCTTATAAGAAGAGGAGATGAGATTTGGACACAGACATACAGAGGGAGGACCATGTGAAGACATGGGGAGAAGGCGGCCATCTGCAAGGCAAAGAGAGAGACCTCAGAAGAAACCAACTCTGGGGACACCTTGATCTTGGACTGAACTGTGAGTAATAAATTTCTGTTGTTTAAGGACCCCCGCCCCCCAGCTGTGGTACTTTGTTGTGGCATTTCCAGAAAAGGAATATATCCATCCAACTCTTTGCCCCCTGATTTCGGATCATGGGGGGAGGCTTCTGGTTATAATTTGACCTCCTGTGCAGCTATTATTGTGAGGAAAGAATGCACTCACCAGATGTCATGAGAATCCTGGCCCACTTGTCAGCTCTATTTCCCACCATGAGCTAGTTAACTGGCATTCTGGTTAATGCATCTGTTTTACGAGGATGTTTATGATGGTTCAGTCTTTGAATAGCGCTATTACTTGTGAGTCCTGTAAAATTGAGTTTCTGGGCCTGCAGGGGCATTTTCACACTGGAAATGTTTTGACCACATCTCCCATTGTGTGACATAAAGTAAACATTCAGCTTTTACAAGTGTTTTCTCTGAGCAATGTGCACAGCAGACGGTCCCATCCCATCCTCACCCCCTTATCTCCTGAAGCTTTGTGGTCAAAGATGGGATGGAGAAATGGGATAGGGTTCTGGTACACGATGAGGATGTCAGGTATTCAAAGGACTTAATAAAAAAAAAACCTTTAACATTTAGTAATTTGTTTTTTGGCTGCATTAAATATCCTCGCAGTCACTTTAAACTGGCTACATAAAATAGTAGCATCAAAACTTCTGTTTTGGCAAGGTTATGTGGCATGGCACATATGTGGTCAGTATGTGGGCATAAAAACAGCTGAAGAGGTGAGTAATTGCACCAAAGTCACACTGTGTACCTGAACTTGACAGCCTATGAATTAAAGCTCCTATTAGATTGGGCCAACCTCATGAGCTAGCTTGTTTTCCAATGATCGAAGGTAAAGTTTAGTCTTTTTTCTCTCTCTCTCTCTTTTTTTTTTTACTGTGCTACGGAGAAAAATCAATAGTTTTCACCTGAATTTTCATTTATCCACAAATAAGTTCCTACTAGCTAGAAGAAGTTTTGAAACCTCATATTTTCCCTTTGTGTTCAATGGTGTTGAAGTTATAATTATAGCACTGAAACTGAACTGTGTCTGGTGTGTGTGTGGCATGTGTGTATGTGGTGTGTGTGGTCTATGTATGTGTGGTATGTGTGTGGTGTGTGCATGCATGGTTTGTATGTGGTGTGTGTGTATGGATGTGTGGTGTGTGTGGGTGTGTGTGTGTTTCTGAGTGCCATCCTACTCATGCACTTCAAAGTTTCCAAGTCACTGCTAAAAGAGGTCAGCAGCAGGAGAAGTCTGTTGTCCTCCAACCTTTAAAGTCTGTGCACGCCTGCATAATGGTAGTCATGACTGCCGAGGCAAAGGAGGCTGACCTGGGAAAGGAAAGGATCCCATGGCCATACCACTGTGTAGAGGAACTTGAGTGCTGTTTCTTCCCAGGAAGTGGAACTTGCATTAGCAGGTCTCAATCTTGTCCTGTCTGGGGTCCCTCCAGTCCTTGTTCACTCCACTTCTTGGGTCCTTCCCCAGGGTATGAACATGGCAACTGGGCAGTGGACCCCAAGCCTAATTTGTGGATCGGTCATCTTGGGAAGAGCAGACCAGTCTGCAGGAGTTGAGGGACCTAGAACATATCTCCTCGGCCTTTACTTTCTCCTCTCCAGGCCTGCCCTGGGGCTCGAAATTCCTTTACTGTCATTCTGAATTTAGGGTCCTCTGGATGAAGTGTTTCTAACTGGATTGTATACAGGTTTCTCCTGCAGAGTAAAAGACTAAATGTTAGCACAGGCTCCTTACTCTTTAAATCCATTAGGAACTCATTGTCACATGACAAAAACTGGGTATCAAGGGAATATGATCGAGATGCTAAAATCCTTAGGAGTAGTGTGAAAGATCTCCAAGGAGAACTTTGCCCTGCTGACCACAGACATGCTCTGGAAGCCACGATCTGCTCTCTAAACTTATCTGTTTGGCCCCTCCCTGCCTAGTCTTTCCAAAGGGAGGAGTTTAGCAAACCTTTCTAGCATCCGTTCTTCTGCTTCCCCACAAAGACAAAGACGCTGCCTTAGGCAGCTGGGCTCTGGGTCACAAGCCCTCAAACATGATGCACTTAAAGAGAGAAAAGAGGCTGATTCGTGGGAATGCAGATGGGGAGACCAGATTGATGATATTATCTTCAAGTCAGGATTGCAAGATGGTGCTTTAATAATCCTTGACCAAGGAAGTTCAAGAAATGTTGGAAACATAATAAGGATTTGAACACATCGTTTTCTGTCTCGTTTGGGACCTGGCCTCTTGACTCCTGCACAAACAAGGCAGGTCAGCAGAGTCCAGCCTCTGCCCCTGAGATAGGCCCTTGTTTCGATCCTGGCAATTGAGTGTGGACAGTTCCTGACTGTGATATTTGTGCAAGCTTCTCATTGGCACTCTTCTATTATGTCAGTACACAATCTTTAAAAATAATGTTCATTCCACCTTCTGGGCTATTCTAAATATATTTTCATTCAAAACAAAAGCACCGATTGGGGCATTTTTAATCTTTCTTAATTATCCAAAAGAGTGCTCATCACGGGTCTAGATCTGGATTATTCTACCTTCTCTTTTCTAAAATACTATCCTAATTAATCTAAATTTCTTGAAATCTCAGCCCCTCTCAAATTTTCCATTATCTTTTCTGAGACTTTTCCACTATTTTCCTGCCTTTTTCCAAGGGTTGTGATAAGTAGCATCTCTAACTCTAGGTGGATTTGGTTTTGATTTAGAGAAGTCCTCTCATATTTACAGGTTAGAGAGTTGTGTTTCAGATACTTCTAGTTCACAGAGATATGTGTGTCCATGAACCGTAAGGAGGGCTTGGGAAGGGCCAAATGAAGGGGGCTACAATGCTGTTTGCCTGACCAAAGCTATGTCTTAGGTCACCATTTAGCTTCTCTTTTAGGACATTGTTGAATATATTAAACCCATGGTTAAGTTCAACGCACTTTTTTTTTTTTAAAGAATGGGTTTTTTTTTTTTAAGATTTTATTTATTTATTTGAGAGAGAGAGAGAGTGAGCAGGCGAGAGAGAAAGAGAGAGAGAGAGAGCACAAGCGGAGGGAAGAGGCAGGCAGAGAGAGAAGCAGGCTCCCCAAAGCGGGACTCGATCCCAGGACCCTGGGATCATGACCTGAGCCAAAGGCAGACGCTTAACTGACTGAGGCACCCAGGCACCCAGTTAAACACACTTTAATTAAGCATCTATTATGTGCCAGGTCATGGGTTCAGCTCTTGATGAGATAAACACAAAGTCAGTGGCTGAGCTTATAGTCTTTAAGGGGTTGGAGAGATAAATAAACAGAGCACCTCACTAGAATGTTGTTGATGTTCAGTCAGAGGTATTCTAGAAGATTTCAGGGGTCACTGAGGGAGGGGGTGAGGGGGGTGTCCTTAGCTTATGACTGCAGGGCATTGTTTCGTACCCCATGAGTTCTCATCTATGGTTCTGAGAGAAATAGAAATGTGTGACATATTTGTGTTTTATGAAAGTAATTTTATAGTTTTGAAAACAGAAATTTAAAATTATGAACAGAAAAAATTTTTATGCCCTATGGCACTTAGCTACGATCGACTGCCCTTTATGTTTATCAAATTCTGGGAAACAGGTTTGTAAAAAAAATCATACGCTGTTATGGTTAAGTGAAATCTTTAGCAGTCTTGTTTGAATGCTCTGGACTTGTTGGGATGTGAAAGTGAGGTTTTCTACTGGATTCTCAAATCCTGGGGAGGCAGTTTCAACTCTGAAGGGATTTTTCTAAATTCCTATCATAGTTCGCTCTTACTGGTTTTACAGGCAATGAACTATTAGCATGATAACTTGAACCAGAATAGGAAAAAAAATACTTTTTTGGTTTTGTTTTCTTTTGTTTTGCTATGCAGAATGCAGAATTCAAGTGGCAGGGGAATGCATTCTGTCAGTGTGTATTTCAGACTGTTTGTACAAGCTACCATTGTCTGAGCCGCTTAACAGGATAGCACATCCTAGGGCAAAATGATTAGTTGGAATTAATGGAATTTTGGTGTCAGCTCAGTCCATTGGTGATCCTTGGGTTGTCATTAATCCCCAGGATGCATTTGCCTCTCCTGGCAGTGCTTCCTCCTGGATAGCAATTGCTGAAGTGGAGAGCCCAGGAAAAAGTCATGTCCACTATCTCCAAATATACCTGAAAGATGATGTAACCTCTGAGTTTCTAATAGTATCTCTAAAAAGTCATCTTTACTCACTGCTAGAGACATTTCATGTAAGCTTTTTAAGAAAAAACAATCTGAGTGTCTAATTTGAGATACCGGAGTGATAACAGGTAACTGACAACAGGGAACATAAATCGCTGGGTTTGTTTTGGTTTTAGAAGGCTTGCAAATGTAATAGAGGTACTTACTGAAGTAAAATTAATATGTTCCAGAAGTGAAAAAGGAGAAGCGTGTCAAATAATTATTTCTTTTAAACCTACTGGCTCTTTTCAAGATAGCTAGATCAATTAGTGAATAATAAATGTTACTTTTAAAAGGAAAATCAACCCACAACTTATTGTTCAAAGGTATTGTTAGGAGTGGTGTTTTTGAAGAGTGACTACATTCGTGGCATAAAACATATTAGACACTCAAAATTTTGAAAAAATCAAAATTTTTGAAAAATCAAAACATAATTTTCGGACTCTTAAGACCTGTGAAGTTTTCCAACTTGAACCTTGGCCCTTAAAACTGGAAGATATTTTTCACACAAAGCTGACTTGGTTTTAACCTGATCGGGATGAGCGGGTAAAGAAATATCAGGCTCTCCACTTCTGCATCTTGATGTCTTCTTGGAACAGAATTTGTGGCAGAGCGCTGTTTGCCCTTAAAATCAATAACATTTAGGGTGAAGAATAGTCTTGGAGTCTTCTTCATATTGACTTTTCAGACTGAAACCAGCTTCTCTTCACTGGCCATTCTGCAGGCCATTCTGTAGCCTTAAACTTCCATTTCACATGGAGGTTGGGGAGGAAGCAGAGTTACACTGGGGATGGGCATCAGGGGAGAGATAACTGGTTCCTATTTGTGATCACTGCTTTGGTGTCAGCAAATGATAATTCATGTCCATCCAGTGAGGGCATAAGAAACCATTGAGTTCTAAAGATGGCGCTGCTGGGGTAAATGGCAGTGTCCTTTTGGAAAGCAATTAGAATGAATGAGAGTTCCTTTCAAATGATCTGGGGCTTCAGAATTACATGAAGAACACCTGCCATATGATGAAAACATATGTTATTCCTTGCTCAGCTTCAGTGTTAAGTTTAGCTTTTCCAAAGCATTTCAAAAGTCTATCAATGGCCGGCTGTAATAGATAAAGTTTGGTGATAGTTGAAAGGCATACGACAAAAGAAGATATCATCAATGCATCCATGATGACTATGTATGTCCTTAGCTGGATAGATGTGTCCTAATAAATGAACATGGAGGCAGATTCTATCATAGACAGCAGTGGTTTGTTGAGTGAATTATTATTAAGAACGAAGTCCACTTAGATGTGAGGAGCTAGCCTTTCAGGGATTAGGTGAGAAATGTGAATCCTCTGTTATGTAAGAGATTCTACAATCTTTCTGATCAGGGACACCACTGTAAAATCTGATTCTGGGAAATCATATCATCACATTTCTAGCAAACCTTTGATGTACCCTGAGCTGAAACTACACCATTACATTTTTATGAGAACTTGTTATTTGCCTCCTTATAAGCATTTTGCCACATATCTTTCTGTTTAAATAATCCAACTTAAAAAGAACTGTCTTGAAGAGACATGAGTCATTCTTTTTACATGAATTCCTATTTTGGGTTCTGCCAAAAACAAATTAGTATTTATTTTCCTTGAATGTGACACATTCATTCTCATGTTTACCTTTTTTGCCGTTGTGATCATATCCAAAAGAACACCCAGGGAGGCAAGGCTTCTTTTGTTCTCTAGCAAAGGTCAGTTGCAAAGAAATGAGTCATTTTGAGACATTTTACATTGCAATGACTGGGACCCACAGGTTAAGTTTTGGGGGTCCAAAGGTGTCTGGGTGCCAAGTAGGGCAATGTGGGGGGCACAGGACCTCCAGTGTTAAAATTATAAAATTCTGGACCAGCCAAGACAGTTGGTCAACCTATTGCTATGACCGTAAGCGGAACAGTGGAACAGTAATGAGTAAGACAGAGGAGCCATCTGCTTTTCTTCATTGGGGGAAGAAGTTAGATATTCCAAATGTCAGTATTAACAGAAGGGCAGCATCTGCCACAGTGGTTGATTACATAGACCGTCCAGGTCTAGATTCCGGCCCTCCCACTCCCTGGCTATGTGACCTTGTGACTAACCTCTCTGGACTTCGATAAACTCATCTATAAAATGATCATGATAAAGACAATGTCTTCCTTAGAGATCATTAAAAGGAATCCATTAGGTAATGATAAAATCACTAAGGATAGTCTCTGGAACACAATAAGTACTGTGTAAGTATTAGCTGTAATTATTCAAGTCCAAGGTGAATTGTAAGGCAAATATGATCTCTACTATTTAAATTCTCTTAATTGTGTACTTTATAATTTGCTGTTTTCTGTTTACTTCTCTTTTGCCTGTCTACTCAGGCTTCCTACTTGAGTCAAGTGGGACAAGTCACTTGGCTTACCATGCAAAATTGTATAGAGATAGAATCTTGTTTTATTTACTTGGAGATGCAGGACGCAGACAAGCTATCTTCCCCAAAAGCTATTTGGATCTATAGGGCCAGCTGGGTCAGTTCCCATGACAGAGTGCACTGGGTCCCTTGCTTTCACTGAAAAGGACAAAAACTTCAGGTCAACTACCATCCTCATCCAGTCTCTTCCCTCCACACACATGCATACATACACACACAGTATTGGGAAACTTATTTTATAAAGCAGTGATTTTCATTGCTGGATGCATACTAGACTAGAATCACTTGGGGAATTTAAAAAATACTGCTGCCCAGGCCCCACCCGGTGCAATAAAATGTGAACCTTCAGAGAGTAGGGGTTAGGTCTCCCCAGGTGACCATGATTTGTTGTTGAGGCTGAGACCCACCGCTCTGCAGCAAATCCACCCCCAGTTCCCCACCCCCTGGGGCACACAGGGTTTTCGTCTCTTGGGTGTAACAGGATGCTTTTGGAATTTCTCTGTTGTATCATTGAAGGTGCTGTGAGCAGCAAATAACCCTGCAGCATCAAGATCACCTGGAAACTTGTTGGAAATGCAAATTCTCAGGCCTCACTCCAGACCACTGAATCAGAAACTGAGAATGGAAACAGTTTTAACCAAGCTGTTCAGGTGATGCTTGTGCACTCAAGTTTGAGAACCACAGACTAAGAGCAGTAGTGACCCAGGGCTAGAAACGAGGGCAGGATCACCTCACTCAAATCTTACAAGAGTTACACAATGCAGGAATGGCTGTGTGAGGGGGTAAATGTTGGGGAGGCAGTCACCGCGTTGTCGATGTTCATATTTTGCTGTAGTGGATGCTTCCAGACCCTTGTGATCAGAGGAGGAGCCAAAGAAGGAGCCATGAAAAAGTTTTAGGATAATTTTAAAGTATGGTTTGCATTGGTGACCTCCAGTTATCTGTATGGACGAAGTCTGTGTGTTTGGGCCAGCCACATTTGGAACTTTTGTGGTTATGGGAAGTCTGTGGACCTTTTAGAATAAGAATTCAGGGTCAAAATGAAGTCTTCTTTAACCCCCAATTTTTCCAGACTAGTTTCCTTCATTTGAAAGATTCATCTCCATAGGAATTCTACTAAACAGAAGCCGGTCAGATCTGCAAGTTGTAGGTTGGTTTCTGGAGGTCACCATGGTGTAATCCATAGTCTCTATAGTGTGTGAATATTCATGAATCTAGGAACTTCCTTTAGTGAAAGTCTCCCCATAACCCCGATCAATCTTTGGATATCCTTTGCTCTGGACTTTTTGATCCAGCATCATAAACATAGCAGTTTCCATGGCAATGTCATCATATAGCCCCCCAGGATAAGTGGGGCTCTTGAGCAAAGGGTAACAGTGTTAATTATATTTTATGTTGATAGTTTGGATTAAAATAAACCACATTTGATCACCTCTCTCTAACACTTTGCTTCTTTGCTTAATGGTTGAGATTTTTGTCATTTTTAAAAAGATTTTATTTATTTATTTGAGAGAGAGAGAGAGAGCATGAGCAGAAAGAGGGGCAGAAGGAGAGGGAGAAGCAGAATCCCTGCTGAGCAGGGAGCCTGGATGCAGGGCTCCATCCCAGGACCCTGAGATCATGACCTGAGCCGAAGGCAGATGATTAATCGACTGAGCTGCCCAGGCACCCAAAGATTTTTGTCATTCTTTAGTCTTTGTTTCCTAGAGTCTTCGGAAAGTAGAACAACATATAAAAACTATGTAATTATATAAAGATTTAGCAGAAGGTAAAATACTATAGTTACCTTCTAGCATGTCTGAAGAACATAGGAATTGTCCTAACATCTTTCAAAAAATCATTACTTATTAGTCACATGATAAACTTCTTAATAGGCATGTGAACATCTGAAGGTTTGGACCTTTATAGGGAAATCACTTACAAGGGAATTGTGCACATTCTTCTCTAATAAGTGAAAAAAATTAGGAAATAGAAGACATAAATTTATGTGCTAGAGAAGTTAAGCAAGAGCTCATTTCATATTTCGACAAGTTAAATGGAATGCACAGAGTATCCACATAGTCTGAATCCGTGTGCCGTGTGGGGTACTCAGGACTGCTAGATATTCATCATTGCTGTGCTTGGTAATTTGATGGGGCACAAACATGGAATGGACTTATTTCTCCCCATCATTGCTGTCTGCCATTTTCCATCCACTCTAGTCTCATTCCTTAATGAAGTCTCTGGAAGAACCCAGAGGTTTTTCAAACTTTCAGTTATTTAAAAATCCAGGCCAGCCCAGCCTACTTTGAAACTTCAGACTCATTTCTGGCTTAACGCTTATCTCTTTCCCTTCTCCCAGAACCGGACCTCTGCCAAGCCCACCTCCTGCACTGCCTCTCCCAGATGGGTACCCCCAGCCTCTGCTTGCCGAGGCCAGCCCGTTCTCTTGCTCTCCTCTTGCCCTTGCCTCCACAGTGTCCATCCACTGGAGGAAGTGCGCCCATCCTTGCCACACTCGGGGGCTGCCCTCGCTCCACGCTCTGCCGGGTGGGTGGAGGGTTCTGCCGCACGGGGCTACATGGCTGACATCCACCCATGAACGAGATACCAGCCCCTTCTGTCTGCACACCCGGTGCTCTCTTTGGTTTGTTTCTTGGAGACTTTCTTTCCCCTTCTTTTTGGGGCAAGTCACCCCAAAGAGAGAGACTTGCCTTGGCAGGGGGTGGGGGGAGTGATGTACTCTTCTTCTCTCTCTCTACTCTACTTAGGAGGAAGTGAGGAAGAGCTGGGGTGGCAGTCAGATGGACAGCAGAGTTGGTGGGTAGCTTTTTAGTGAGCCATGGAGGGAGGGTCTAGCCCCCAGTTAGGTTAACTACCTTGAGAATGGGGGCCAGGTAACCCTGGTTGCTTTGGCTTTGTGTCCCAGGCGCCCATCTGAGGTGACAGAGAAGGTCCCACTCAGCATCCTCTTACTTGTCCCAGTCCCCCCTGGAGCAACCTTAGTCTAGAACCTTACTCCAGACCCCCAGCATCAGGGAATACCGGCCCTGGTGCGGGAGTCTCCTCAGACCAGGCAGTAGGGACTGAGAGTGGGTGTTTTGGATCCTGTCCTTGGGCTGGTGGACAGTGTGGGCATCCTGGATGGAGGGGCAGAACCTGGTTTGACCAGTGCCTGTCATCCCTTCCCTGCTCTTTCTACCGGATGTCAGCTTGGCAGAGGACACTGGTGTCTGTGCGTAAGTAACCACAGATAATTACTCCAAAGGAAGAGCTGAATTATCCCTGCTGGGCCCATCTGTATCGATAGAGCTTGTACATGCCTTTTATCTGAGTCCAGACGGGCAACAGCCCAAAGCACATTTGAGCTTTGCTCTCATTCAGCTGCTCAAGCAGGAAGGAGAGCGTGCTTCCCCAGCAGCCCCGCACATGACTGGAAGAGGGGGTCCTGGCGTTTTGGAAGAACACTTTAGCATTGACGACAAGTCACGCTAACTGCTAACTGTCAGCTGCCCCTGCTCCCACAGTGGAAAGAACAGTCACTCACTCTTCCCCAGAATGATGTGTCTGTCCGAAATCCTGTGTCGTAGACATGATCTTCACAAATAGGAAGCAATACAAATCAAATGGGAAACAGTATCAATAGGTTTTTACGAATAATAATAGTTGGCATTTGCAGGTGCTTTTTATATGCTAGGTTTTGAGCTAACAGTTCAGGGTACACAGCATGAAGACACATGTCCCTTTTCTCAAGTTGAGGACGACTAGAAGCAGTCACCATAAGCCAGGGAAACCCAGTCAAGATTTTGTTACTTTATATGCACCATCCCATTTGATCCTCACAACCACCCTATGGGATTAGATATTTGATTTTCCGGGGCGCCTGAGTGGCTCTGTCAGTTAAGCATCTGCCTTTGGCTCAGGTCGTGATCCCAGGGTGCTGGGATCAAGTCTCGCATCAGGCTCCCAAGGAGCCTGCTTCTCCCTCTGTCTCTCTCTGTCTCTCCTGAATAAATAAAATCTTTAAAAAAAAGAAAGAAAAAAAAAAAAGATATTTGATTATCCCCATTTTCACGTTTTCAGATGAAAAAGCTAAAGCTTAGGAGTAGCCCCCACGTGTAAACATGTAAACAGCTTCAGTCTCTCGTCTCTGGCATGGAGGTGAACCGTTAAGCCTTGTGATATTGACCAAGTCTCCACCAGCTGAGGAGTTCTGGGTCACAGCAGGTAAACAGGGATGCTCAGAGCTCACAGACCCCAGCAGACCAGGTGCAATTTTGCTAGTTTTCATAGTTAGGTCTTTCAAAAAAAAAAAATCAGAGTCGACGGAATGGCTGTTGTAACGATCTTCCACCCTGGATCTCGAAGGAGCAGGCCATCTTCTCTGCACGGCACATTCAAGTTGGGGCCACTCCAGAGTAATGGTGATCATTGTTACACCAGACAGAGCAAGATGAGTGTTGCTTTTTAACGTGACTGTGCTCATAGGTGAACTTGGCAGCCACTTAAATAGCAAGTCTAGGGAACGGGGTATAGGGAGGCACTAAAAGCATTTGTGCAAAGAGCATCTCAATGACTCGGCTGTCCTGCAAGCAATTACTGATAGGATTGTAGAAAAAATGTTTCAAAGGTCAAAATCTGAGCATATGAGCAGAACACAAAAGCATTCTTGTTACCCGAGGATCTGTGGCTGCCCCAGAACTGAACAGAGAAACTACCCACAGCCTGTGAACAGACAGGGGATTCTAACAGAAGCCCATCCAAGCTACACTGAAATGCCTCCTACCTGCCCCCCTCTTAATGGTTTCACAAGGCAAGAATTTCAAAATCACAGATGCATCTACCTAGTTTGTGCTATTCTTAATAACCACGATTAAAGCTGAAGAAAATGGAACTTGGAGTGGACACATATTGAAGTTTCTGTTTTGTTTTGTTTTGTTTAAATTTAGACCAACTCACCACTTTCTTTTCTTAAAGCCTCTGACCGTGTCTTTCTTTTTTTTTTTTTTTTAAGATTTTATTTATTTATTTGAGAGAGAGAGAGAGCACATGAGAGGGGGAAGAGTCAGAGAGAGAAGCAGACTCCCTGCTGAGCAGGGATCCCAATTCAGGACTCAATCCCGGGACTCCAGGATCATGACCTGAGCTGAAGGCAGTTGCTTAACCAACTGAGCCACCCAGGTGCCCCTGACTGTGTCCTTCAATTAAGAAAAGCAAAGATAAATTTTGAGGATGAGCTCTTCTATAAAGAATATCCTCTGGGGGAGGATAGTCTTCGATTGTTTCCACACGATTCCTCTTCCCAGGCTGATTTTCACCAGCGGTGTTAAGAAAGGGAGCTTTCATTGGTAAGGAAGTCAAACCCCGCAAATATCAGATGGATTTGAATTGAAGATTAATACATAGAGACCAGTGGGGCCAAGATCTTTTGAGACCTTCCTTCTTTGTTCATCATCCCGTCTTCAAGCCAGAAGCCCTGTAAACAAAAGCGATGTGTCATCTGGCACGTGGTCAGGTGGGCCTGGCACCGCCGGGCAGCCAGGTTTCAGAGCGATGAAATCAGAGGCTATGGTCCAATCTGCTGAGACTTGCCATTGATGTCAGGATGCTTTGTGAGGCTCTTGGACCACTTTCATAGTTGGAGAGGAAGCAAAACCTGTCGGTAAGGAGTTGGCCTTGCCATAAATCCCCAGGCACCTGTGCCAAGCTTCCCTCCACTCATCTTGGCTGTGCTGACCTGATGTTGAAATGAGGCAATGTGCTGCCAAGGTCAAGGTTAGAGAGAGCACGGTAGATCGGCCAAGGGCAGGAGAGATAGGCAGGACGCTTCTTGAGCCAGAGAAACGGTGAATAAAATCCATAAAGGCGATGTGACCAATGTTTACACAGTGGCTCAGGAAGGCAGTAGATGTGGTGACAGCAGGCAATTAGAGATGAATGTGTTCAGCTTGCACACCGCAGGGTCCAGAGTGAGAGCAGGTCGGTTTGTTTCCGGTGGCAGCAGGCCCTGTGAAGTCCTCCTTCCAAGACGCAGCCGGCCGCGGGGCATGCTGACATCCCTCATACGGTCTGCCACTTGCTCAGACGTCCCTCTGGGACCCAGAAATCTGACCGAAACCAGAGCTGTGGAGTTGAGAGTAACATTTTGCAAATGTAGCCGTGGCATTGCTCCTCGGTGGACAGCATTTTCTTTTTGAGAAATCATATCTCTCCCCTCCCACCCCCCCACCCCCCACCTCCCAACCCCTCCCAGCGCTCAACACCTGCTCTGTTCTTTAATACCTCCCCAGGGCCGAGATCCAGCTGGGCTCCATTTATGAAAACAAGAAGGATTACAGGTTTTTAAATAGAAATGACTGTAGAGATCATCTAGTTCACTGACCTCATTTTACAAATGAGGAAATGGTCGCCAAGAGAGGCTAAGTTACCCGCCCCGCCCCCCCAAGGTCACACAGCTAGTGCAGGAGAATTAGCTCAAATGGATGAGCCCTCACTTAGAATGTGAGAGGTCAATGGAGCCAACACCTGCCTCCTAAACATCCTGTTCTCGTCAGTGCTGGTGGATGATGGAATGGAGGGCAATTAAGGAATGGAGTGCAATTAATTAATGAACAAAGTATAAGTAAGTGTTACTATAGTATCACGAGCAATTTGGCCAGAGGACCCAGAAATACTTAAATCCTGCTTTCAATTCACCAATTCTTCATATGAAGTCCCTAAGAGAAATATATCCATGGAACAAGGATCAGTAAAGCAAGAGAGAATATATTTTAATTAGCCCCGGCTTTGTTCTCAAACCTAAGAGAATTCTAGCGAATTAAAGTCAAACCGCAGGATGACGCCCATTTCAGTCAGAGCTGGCCAGGCAGCAGCAAGCCCCTGGCAAGAGTAATAAAGGCATTTTTACGGAGGTTGTTGGAAATGCCCTCAAGGGAGGGAATGGAAGGAAAAGGAGGTCCCTGGAGAAAAGTAGTCCTCCTTCTTCTGAGAATCTTGAAGTCACCGAGCTGGACACTGGAACAAGACTCAGGGGTCATGTTTTCCAACGTCCTCAATTAGTCATTTAAGAGCAGAAGGTATTGAGGTCTAGAGAGGTAAAGTGAATTTTCTCTCCAGCTTTAAGAAAATTCTAGGACTTTCGGGCAGACCGTGTCGGAGCAGCCACCCTAGTGGACAGTCAGCTGAGAGGATCCTGCAGGAAAAGGAGAAGCTGTGGGAAGGAAGGGCCCGGGGGTGAGCCAAGGTTTGCAGTCACACCTAAGAAGCTGTGACATTCCATTCATGCCCAGACTTGAGACAAATGGCAGCACCACGTGGTATCCCTCTCTGAAGTCAAATGGACTGAAAGGCAAGTGACGGCCGGGGTAGGCAGGCAATCCCATCACAGAAGCCACAATTTCTCTCTCTATCCTGATGCTCCCCTGAGGAGAAGCCCGGGGGAGGGCAGAACTCTGAAACGCTGAGTATTTACCTGAGTCATCCAAGCAGAGACCGAATTAGCTAAAGAGGCGGTTTAATGACTGATTTGGCTGGAGAGCCTAATTTGGTCTGAGAGCGCCTAATTCCTAGGGTTCCTCCTGGCCCATCCCACATTACTTCCTGACGAAGCAGGGGGTCCCAGAGACATCCGAACAGATGTAAAGAAGAAATTATGAAATTGTTTCAGCCTGGGCTGTGAATACTATATATCTATATCTATAAAAGGGAAACAAAAATCACCTATAATTCTAACACTCAGAAAGGACCCATAGCTAACATTTTTGTCCCTCCTCTCTCTTTCTTTTCTTCTTTCTCTTTTCTCTACTTTATTAGAAGGCTACAACTTTGTTTCTCCAACAAAGACATTTCATTCAGTTCTCTGGGTAAATGGGTTTTCTTTGCTTCTTTTTTAAGATTATTTATTTTGAGGGAGAGAAAGAGTACCAGCAGGAGGGGCCAGAGAGAATCTCAGGCAGACTCCGCACTGAGCTTGGAGCCTGACGTGGGGCTCAATCCATGACCCTGAGATCACCACCTGAGCCAAAACCAAGAGTTGGACACTTACCCAACTGTGCCACCCAGGCGTCCCTGGATTTTCTTTGCTTCTTGATGCAACTGTGTGCTTCTAGCCATTCAATCTCTTAATTGGAATCACATTGCCCAGTTTTTCATATTTATTTATTTATTTATTTGTTTATTTATTTATTTATTTATTTATTTATTTTTAAAGATTTATTTATTTATTGGGAGAGAGGGAGCAAGCAAGCAGGGGGAGGGGCAGAGGGCTAGGGAAAGAGAGAATCCTCAAGCAGACTCCCCTCTGAGCATGGAGCCAGACTCCAGGCTTGACTCCAGGACCCTGAGATCATGACCTGAGCTGAAATCAAGAGTTGGCCGCTTAACTGATTCAGTTACCCAGGCGCCCCTGCATGTAGTTTAAAAAAAAAAAAAAATCTTTGTTTTACTTAATATTATATTGTGTGGAATTTCTCATGCTATTCGTTTTTTTTTTTTTTTTTTTTTTTTTTGAGGGAGAGAGAGAGAGAATGAGAGAGAGAGAAAGCACATGCGTGCAGCGGGTGGGGGGTAGGTGTAGGGGCAGAGGGAGAGGGAGATAGAGAATCTTAAGCAGTTTCCATGCTCAGCATGGACCCTGATGCAGGGCTTGATCTCACAGCCCTGAGATCGTGACCTGAGCTGAAATCAAGAGTCAGACATTTAACAGACTGAGCCACCCCGGTGCCCCCTGCTATTGGATATTTTTAACGAATATTCTTCCAAAAGAAGACAACAATTTATTTAATCCATCTGCCTTTGTGGTCATTCAGGTAGTTTCTAATTTTTTACCCTAAAGCTTACCTTTATACATTAATATTGGTCCATAACTATGACTCCTTTTGTAAGGTAAACTCCTCCATTCTTAGAAGGAAATTTTTCATGTTCAAAGATGCACATATTTTAGTGGTCTTGGTACACTCTGCCAAATTTCTTTCTGGAAGGAGCAAACCAATTCACACTCCCACATTGCCAGCAAAATATGTGTCTCCATCTCAATGCAGCCTCTTCAGCATTTTGCCTTTGCCATTTTGACAGTTGAAAAATGGTGTCCAAATTTTGTTTCAACGTATCCTTTTCATTTTAACAACTCTTTAAATAGTATGGTATGAATGGCTATATTTGTTTAATTTTTAAACCTGCTTTATCCTCTTTAATTTATTTGTGGTCATTTTATAAAAATGTACTGTTGCTTTATGGGATGGTACTCAACTGGACATATCAGCCCTGCAGAGACACTCCTAAATTTTGTTAGAATCACATGTGGCATTGATGTGTATTTCTTTTGTGATTTCTCTTATTGTTATTGTACTTAGAAGGCCATGACTTATCCAGAGATCAATTAAATTTTAATATAGATATTTTTCAGTCTTTTAAGATATTGTTTTTATAATACTAAAGCTAATTTTTCAAAGTGCTTCCTTTGCGCCACTCCTGATGTTAATTAAGCTTTCATGCAGGATTTCATTTAATATTCAAATAAGTCTTGCAAAATGGCTACCCTTATTATTTCTTTGTTTCGAAAATAAAGGCCCTGAGACTTGTAGTGGGTAGATAACCTGCCCAGGTCACAAGCCCATCAGGCTGCAGAGTCCTGGGTTTAGGCCACGCCCCTCTGACCAGCAACAGGGCTTGTCCCTTGTAAGCCACGTGGTCTCAATGCCTTTTTTTTCCTAAGATTTTATTTATTTATTTGAGAGAGAGCATAAGCAAGGGGAGAGACAGAGGGAGAAGCAGACTCCCTGCTGAGCAGGGAGCCCTATGCAGGGCTGGATCCCAGGACCCTGAGATCATGACCTGAGCCGAAGGCAGATGCTTAACCCACTGAGCCATCCAGGCGCCCCTCAATGCTTTTTTATATGCTGAGGTTTGTTTTTTTACATAGTCACTTCCCTCTACGATGGAGAGAAGACCTAGCTTTAGCAGGAAAAAAACAGACCAGCAAATAATGGAAAGCAGAGGTGAATTAAAGCAGGAGAGGGTCTAGCGTGCTCTTTTCTGTTTAATTGGAATGAAAGCAGACTTTGATGTGCACCATCAGAGCTCCACTTTCCTCCTGTCTGACTCCACTCCCCCCTGTACTCACTCAGCTCAATTCATATCAATCTTTTCCCTGTTTCTTTAACAGGCTAAGTTCATTTCTGACCTAGGCCTTGGCACTGGCCATTCCCTCTGCCTGGACTGCCCTTCACACAGAACTACCCACAGTTGCCTCCTTCCCGTTGTTCTAAAGCAGTCTCCTTTCCAGTAAGTCTCCCACTATTATATTATATCACAGCACAATTTCTATTCAGAGCACTCTTACTTATTAGTATACGTACTATTTGTCTCCCACACAAAAATGTATGCTGCAGTGAAGATGGGTCGTTTGACTATTTGATTCACAACAGTGAATCTCAATACCTAGCATTTACCTTGTAGACAGCAACTTCGCTAAATTTACATATTAATTCTAATAGTTAGTGCATAGACTTTTTTTATTATGTTATGTTAATCACCATACATTACATCATTAGTTTTTGATGTAGTGTTCCATGATTCATTCTTTGCGTATAACACCCAGTGCTCCATGCAGAACGTGCCCTCTTTAATACCCATCACCAGGCTAACCCATCTCTCCACCCCCCTCCCCTCTAGAACGCTCAGTTTGTTTTCTAGAGTCCATCGTCTCTCATGGTTTGTCTCCCCCCTCCGATTTCCCCCCCTTCATTCCTCCCCTCCTGCTATCTTCTTTTTTTTTTTTTTTTTTAACAGATAATGTATTATTTGTTTCAGAGGTACAGATTAGTGCATAGACTTTTTTTGGATTTTTTATGTACCCAAATATATCATGTTATCAGCATATACTAAATGCTTTCATTTGTTTCTTTTCAACTGCATGCTTTTCCCCTCCTTACTGCACTCTCTAAAAATCTACAATGCAATGTTGAACAGAGATAGTGATAGTGGGCTCTTTTGCTTTGGTCCTGATTTCAGGGGTAAAACTCTCAGAATTTTAGTATTAACAATGATGTTTGCTGTAGCTATTTGGATATAACTGTTATCAGATTAAGGAAGTCCCCTTCTATTCACAGTTTATTTTGAATTGTTATTATAAATGAATTTGAATTACAACAAATGCTTTTTCTGCAGCCATTAAGATTATTATTTGGTATTTTTCTATTCATGAGGTAAATTACAATAATGGATTTCAAATGTTAACCACTATTGCATTTCTGAAATAAACTCAAGTTGGTCACAATGTATTATATTTGTTACATGTTTTTGAATTCAGTTTGCTAATTTTTTTGGTGGCTGCTTTAGGAAGAATATATATATCACTATATGTGTTTTTAACATTTATCAGTCGACTTAGGGTTAATATTGTATCACTTCATTTTAAAAATGTAAAACAGAAAACCCAAAAAAGGTCAAAATCTTGCAACCATAAAGGTCGATTTACTCTCTTCCTATGACTCTTTTTTTAAAAAGGATTTTATTTATTTATTTGAGAGAGAGAGAGAGAGAGATAGAGAGAGAGAGCATGAGTGGGGGGAGGGGTAAAGGGAGAGAAGCAGACTCCCCACTGAGCGGGGAGCCTGATGTGGGGCTCGAACCCAGGACCCCAAGATCATGACCAGAGCCGAAGTCTGATGTTGAAACAACTGAGCCACCCAGGTGTCTCTCTTCCCATAATTCTTCATGTTATAATTTTCATATGAATTACACCTCCATATGTTATAAACTTTGCAAGACAATGTTAGGATTTTTTGCTTTAATAGGCATACATTTTAAAGAAATTAATAGGAAAAAGTAGTTTTTACAATTAGGCAGACATTTACCATTTCTGATGTTCTTCATTCCTAAGATCTGAATTCCTCTGTAATCATTTCTGTTCCTCCTAAAGAAATTTCTTGAATATGTCTTACAGTGCAAATCTGCTGGTGATGATCTCTCTTAGCCTTTTTTTATCTAAATATGTTTTCATTTTGTCTTCATTCTTGAAAAATATTTTCACTTGATATAGACTTCTGGTTTCACAGGGGTTTTTTTTGTTGTTGTTGTTCTTGTTTTTCTTTTTTAGGATTTTAAACATATTGTTACATGGTCTATGGCCTCCATTTTTTTCTAATGAGAAACCTGCAGTCATTTGAATCATTGTTTTTCTGTAGGTAATGAGTTGTTTTGCTCTGGCTTCTTTCAAGATTTTCTCCTTATTTCAGTTTTTAACAGTTTCACCATGACATACCCAGGCATGTTTCTTTTTCAAATATGTCTTGTGTAGACTTTGTCAAGCTTCTTGAATCCATAAATTTGTGTCTTTCACCACATTTGAGGATTTTGAGGTTCAGTTATTTCTTCAAATATATTTTTTCTTCCCCATTCTTACTCTCTTCTCATTTTTTGAGACTTTAATTATTCATATACTAGACTTTTAAAATAATAACATATTAAAAATATGTTCCTGACTCTGTGCATTTTTTCAATCTTTTTTCTTTCTTTTTCTATTCCTTGACCTTTGAGTTTTCTGATGCTTCTTTCATCTCTCTGCTGCCATTCCATCGATCTTGTGAATTTTTTATTTCAGATACCCTATTTTCACTTCTAGAATTTCTATTTTTTTCTAAAATCGAATTTTCTCTTCCTCTGCTGACATTTCCTGTCATTCATGGTAAGCATATTACCCTTTGGCTTATTGAGCACTGATAAAGTCTGCTTGGACTGAGAATTCCAGGCTGGTTTATCCCAGAGCTAGCATCTGCCCTTTTCCTTTCACGGTAGGTCCCATTCTCCCTGCTCTTCTTATAAGGATAAATTCTGAGCTGTCTTTGGACCTTGTGAATGTGATGTTGGGTTTTGTTTTACTGCTCAGAAGAATATTGATTTTATTTTAATAAGGAAATTAATTTGGTTAGACTCAAGTGGCAAATTCTCTCATGCTAGCAATAGGTGATTCAAACCTAATTTCAAACTCTTTTCAAGCTGACTTACACACACATGATTCAAGGGTCAGCGAGAGACTTGGATGGAGTTAAACACAGACTTGTGTTCACTTCTCTAGATATTTACAGATTTCCTTCCTCACTGTCTGGTGGTCCTGGTCGGCCCAGGCTTCTTCAAATCTGGGTTCTGCAATCCAAAACATGCATATTTTCTATTGAGGCTTTAGGTATTTCACTGCTGCCATATCTGTGGTGAAGCCAGAAAACACTTGCCCCATGCTGATCATTTTCTCCAAATTTCCATTCTCCCCCCCCCCCCCCCCCGCCAAAACCTGCCAGCTTTTGCTAATTCTCTAGAGGATTCAGATACATTGTTTTTGTATATCATCCACGATTCATAGTTGTTATTTGAGAAAGGTACCAATTTGTGGGAACTTCCCTATCCAGAGCAGGAGTGGAAATCCTATAGGAAGGTTTTACTTTCAGATTCCATTTCCTTAAGTTGTGATATTCATCTAACTTTTTTGTTTCACCTTGTGTCAGTTTTGGATGAGGCTTTTTTTTTTTAGATTTGTACACATCATCTCAGTTGATGAAGTAGTTGGCAGAAAGTTGCTCATATTAATATTTTGATGATTTTTTTAGTGTCTATAGGCTTTGTAGTAATGCCCTCTTTTCCATTCCTGATAGTATTTATTTGAGCTGTCTCTCCTTTACTCAGTCTCACTAAAGGGTTAGCAATAATTTTAGCCTTTCAATGAGCCAATTATTTTTTATTTTTTTTTAAAGATTTTATTTATTTATTTGAGAGAGAGAGAATGAGAGAGAGCGAGTACATGAGAGGGGGGAGGGTCAGAGGGAGAAGCAGACTCCCTGCCGAGCAGGGAGCCCAATGCGGGACTCGATGCGGGACTCGATCCAGGGACTCCAGGATCATGACCTGAGCCGAAGGCAGTCGCTTAACCAACTGAGCCACCCAGGCGCCCCGAGCCAATTATTTTTTAAAGATTTTATATATTTAATTGAGAGAGAGGGGAGGGGAAGGGGCAGAGAGAGGGAGAGAGAATCCCAAGCTGACTCTGTGCTGAGTGCGGAGCTCCACATGGGACTCGATCTCAGCATCCTGAGATCATGACCTGAGCAGAAATCAAGAGTTGGACGCTCAACTGACTAAGCCACCCAGGCGCTCCTTGAGGAGCCAATTATTGACTATCGATCGTGTATGGTTGTTACCTATTTCATTAATATATGTTTTCATTGTCACCTTTCTTGTACTTTTGGGTTTAATTTGTTGTTCCTTTCACAGTTTCTTTCTTTCTTTTTTTTTTTAAGATTTTATTTATTTATTTGGCAGAGAGAGAGCACAAGCAGGGGAAATGGCAGGCAGAGGGAGAGGGAGAATCAGGCTCACTAAACAGGGAGCCCAATGCGGGGCTCGATCCCAGGACCCTGGGATCATGACCTGAGCTGAAGGCAGACACTTAACGACCAAGCCACCCAGGTGCCCCTATTTTTCCAGCTTCTTGAAGGGAATACTTTGCTCATTGATTTTAAGATCTTTTCTAGTACAGTTGATCCTTATTAGTCATGGATTCCATATTTGCAGAGTTACCTAAAATTTATTTGTAGCCTCGAAATCAACACTCATGGCACTTTGGTGGTCATTTATGAATATGCACAGAGCAGTGAAAAATGGCAGTCACCTAGTGCGCATGTGCTCAGCAGAGGCCAAACAAAGGTAACGTTTGCCTTCTTGTTTCAGCTCTTGTGCAGAGATGATGCGGGTGGAGATAGCAGGGGCCAGTGAAGTGTAGTGCACTGTGTTCTTTTTCACTTGTTAGTTCAGAATATTTTCTAATTTTCATTTTGATCTCTCCTTTGATCCATGAGTTGTTTATAAGTGTTCTTAATTTTCAAGTCTGGGTTTTAAAATTTTTTTGATACTGATTTATTGTTAACTGCACTGTGGACAGAAAAATATATTCTTTGTGAGAAAAAAAATCCTTAGAAAGTTGTTGAAAGTTGTTTTATGGCCTAATGTGTGGTTAATTTTTGTAAATATTACACGTACATCTAAAAATATGTTTCTGCAGTTGTTAGGTATAATGTTCTACATACAACAGTTACACAACATTTTTAAAGTTGTTATTCCATTCTTCTATAGCCTTATTAATACTTGCATGTTACAGAGAGAGCTTTGTTAAAATGTCCCCTGGGACTATCCATAGAATGTACAACACAAAGAGTGAATCCTAATGTAAAATGTGGACTTTAGTTAATAATAATGTATCATATTGACTATCAGTTATAACAAAGGGATCACACAAACTCAAGATGTTAATAATAGGAATATTTTTGTGTAGAGGGTGAATGTGAAGGAGTATAAGGAATTCTTCATACCTTCTGTGCCAGACACCATGCAAGGTGCTTGGAGATAGTAGGGAATGTTACAGACTCCAGTATCCACAGAAGTCAAATTCTTGTTTGGGGATGCCAAGGAGTGGAGAGAGAAAACAAACCAGTAAACAAAGGTACACTATAATTTCAGGTATTGATAAGTGCTCTTCTGTTTCCTTTCTGAGCATCTTCTTAGAATCATTTCCATTCTGTGAATAAATCTTTTCTTTTCTTTTCTTAGGCATGGGCTGGTCCCAGTGTTTGTTTCAAGCTATATCTTTATAAGTAAGACAACAGAGCAGAAGGAGAGGTCAAATAAATCTCCCAGGAAGCACATCTTGTACTATCTGTCAAAAATAACTGAAGGATTTGCCACTGAAGTGTTCATAATTTTGTTTAAAAACCCTGAAAGTTGACCTTACTATAAAAAAAAAAATAGACCCTACTAAAACAAAGGGAAGAAATATACCTTTAAAATCCAACTACCATCTTTGGCTTAAGGAACACATGACTCAACTTTCTTTCACAAGACTTACTTATTACTGCTTTGAGAAGAAAGTAGCTAAAATATTCATTTTTTAGTTTTATTTGTTATGGTAAAAATATATAACCTAAAATTGATCACTTTAACCACTTTTTAAATGCCTAGTTCTGTGGCATTAAGTACATTCACATGGTTGTGCAACCATCAGCACCATCCATCTCCAAAACTTTTTATCATTTCAAATTGAAACTATATACCTGTAAAACAACACCTCCCCATTGACCCCTGTCCCCCAGCCTTGGTAACCACCATTCTGTTTCCTGTCACTACGAATTTGACTACTCTAGGTACCTCACATAAGTGGAATCATAGAATATTTTAAAATATTATTTTTTAAAAACCAACCTACTCTATATAAGAATCAAATAGTAAGTTACTAGCATAAGGAACTATTCTGACCATTGTTACTGATTATGGCTTTTATGCATTTTGCTTATTAAATATCTGAGGTGGTTTTAGCGAAGGAGACAGTTTCAGAACACTTCAACAAAATAAGTTACCAGAGCCTTCTCATACAGGGCTTCTAGAGGAATTAAAGAAGGCAAATTTCAGAACCCAGAGCTACTCAACTAATATGTTTATTGCCATTAATTTCCTAGTTAGAAATATAAGTTTATACTGTAGATTCTTACACGGTATGGGCTTGGGGTGGTGTTTCTGGTGCAAATGAAAACATTCCTCTGATGTTCAAAACGATTTTCTTCCCTGAAATAACACTAAAAAATGGTTTTGATTGATCACAACACATGCATTCTAAAATGGGTTAAAATGGATGGCAACTGCAACGTTTGATTTAAACAAAGCCCAGATCGTGGGGATAACTCCAGCAAATGCATCAGGAGCATCACTTTCATTTTCTGACTCTGCGTTAATTGAGTAGACAGATTTTTCCTTTGCAGCAAACAGATATTGATAAAACAGTTTTAGCTGTTCTGTCACCCATTAAATTGATGGAGGGCAGGACTTCGATGCCTATAAATTTGATCTATGTTCAGCAAAGCCACACATTTAAAATCTTGGCTTTTAAGATCTTAAAAGTCTTAAATATATTTTAACTCCGGACCAGAAACACTTAAATTGTATATGACTCAGGCATACATGAGGAGGCTGGGTAAATTGTTTCGGATGCTTTCAATTCTCTACCCTCTAATTAAATTAACTTTGGACATGTTCCTGTCCACTCACAAAATTGAAGTGAGTGGATTCTGTATGCACCAAGTGCAGGCTACAGGCTGAAAAATTAGTAAGACTTGTACCCACATTCCAAGAGGGTTTACAGAGCATTTTTCAGCAAATTAAGGGGGTAAGGGCTGGGAGACTCAGAGAGAGGCGAGTTAAAAAGAAAAATGGGAAAATAGGAAAGCAGAACATGATGAAAAAATAAATAGGCTAGTCTTCAATGTTATGCTTATAAATGGATATATGAACTGAAATCTGGATTTTGGAAATGAATATGCCCATGTGCCACTCACTGTCTCGTGGGACCCTGAATTGCCATGTATATTTGACTCATGTGCGCTTTCTCTACCAGAGGAGATTTGCTATGCATTGCTATTTTGTTAAATATGTATTTATGGCTGTCAATGATGATGGTGATGATGATGACTTTTAAGGAAAAAGCCAGGGATGGAAGAAAAGGCAGGGTGGGAAGAAATGATAACATGAAGAAAAACAAGGGGCGGAGTCTACTAAAGAGGGCGGAGCCAGCCGGTCCTGCCGCTCCTATTTGCTCCTGCTGCTGGCCACATTTTAGTTTTGCAACACTTCTGGCCTTTATCCTTTAGATGCAGACAAATCTCATTTTTAGTGCAAAAGCCTTCATTTACAGTGACTTTTTATTATTTTTATTTTTTTCAAGATGTTATTTATTTATTTGTAGAGACAGAGAGAGCAAGAGAAAGCGCATAGGCAGGGGGGAGCACAGGCAGAGGGAGAAGCAGGTTCCCCGCTGAGCAGGGAGCCCCAAGTGGGACTGGATCCCAGGACCCTGGGATCATGACCTGAGCTGAAGGCAGACGCTCAACCGACTGAGCCACCCAGGCATCCCTACAGTGAATTTAATAATAGACAAAACATAGATTTGCTGGTGAAGATGTGGAAAAAGGGAACTCTTGTGCACTGTTGGTGGGAATGCAAATTGGTGCAGCCACTGTGGAAAACAGTATGGAAGTTTCTCAAGAAATTAAAAATAGAACTCCATATGATCCAGCAATCTCATTTCTGCCTATATATCTGAAGGAAGTGAAACTGTTATCTCCAAAAGATGTCTGCACTCCCATGCTCATTGCAGCATTATTTATAATTGCCAAGATATGGGAACAACCTAAGTGTCTGTCAACGAATGAATGGATCAAGAAAATGTAGGGTATACATACATTATATACAATAAAATACTATACAGCCTTAAAAAGGAAGGAAATCCTGTCATTTGCAACATCATAGATGAAACTGGAGAGTATTTTACTAGGTGAAATAAGCTAGACAGAGAAAGACAAATACTACATGCTATCATTTACTTATGGAATCTAAAAAAAAAAGTCAAGCTTATAGAAACAGAATAGAAAAGCAGTTGTGAGAGGCTATGGGGTTGGGAAATGAGGCGAGTTTGGTAAAGGATACAAGCTTTTGGTTGTAAGATGGATAAAGTCTGAGGATCTAATGTATAACATGGTGACTACCATTAATAACACTGTACTGTATAATTGAAATTTGCTTAGAGAGTAGAACTTAAATGTTCTTACCAAAAAAAGGGGAGAGGGGTAAAGATGTGAAGTGATGGATGTGTTCATTAACTTGATGGGGGGGTGGGGTGGGAAATCTTTTCACAAAATATATGTATAAAAAATCACATTGTACACTTTAAATATCTTACAATTTTGTCAAACCCACCTTAATAAAGCTGGGGGAAAAAAAGAAGTAGATTTGCAGATTTTTAATCAACTGAATGCAAAAAAATTCCTTGGTATTCTAGTAGTCAAGATAATAGCATTCCACAAGAAAGCAGTTCAACTCAGTTTTCCAAAGGATTGATTACTTTAGATTTTAGAAGACTTCTTTGTCCTCCGACATTTTAGAAAGTGCAGAGCAGTACCATGCGCCTTGCAAGGGGAGGACAGGAAAATGTTTTTTTCATATTATTGGGCAAACGCAGGGCACGAGGAACTCTTTGAAGCAGGATTGAGCCAAAGAATAAAGGCGGCCCAGGCGAGGGGTACAGACCAAGAGATAGAAGCATCCCACCAGGCACATGACCAGCAGAATCAATTCTCACCCCCGTGACCCACACACAATAATAACCCCAACATGGGCCCAGATACACCTGTTACTTCTTGTTCTCCTTGCCCGGGCCCACGGATGGCTTTCATCTCAAACACAGAGAACATCCTTGGTCAGTGGATTCAAAATTACCACTGAGTTAATGTCATAAAAAGGATGTGTAAGTGAATTCTTGTATTACTTAGATTAGAACTTCTATTTATATGTCTAGTGAAATTATTACAAAATTACCACTCTTGTTCCTGTAAGAGCTTATTCTGCACAACAGAATGCTTGAGGAAAAGCGATGCCTACCTTTGGTTTTATTTTACATGTTCTAAAGGGATAGCGTGAACCTAGAGGAAGAGGAGGAAGCATATTCCCTAACTGTGGGGCCTACAAGGTACAAAACATTGAAGAAGTATCTGAAGAGTTGCGTATTAAAGGTTCCTAAGCCAGGCTTAGGCAAGAATTCTATAGCCAAACTATTAGAGACCTAGCCAAAGCATATGTTTTATGAAACACTCATGAAGTGCTTTATTTTTTTTTAAAGACTTATTTATTTATTAGAGGAGGGGGAGGGGCAGAGGGAGAGGAAGAGAGAGTCTCAAGCAGACTCTGCACTGGGCACGGAGCTTAACCAGGGCTCGATCTCACGACCTTGATCTCACAACCTCTATCTCAAGACCCGGAGATCACAACCTGAGCCCAAACCAAGAGTCGGTTGCTGACTGTGCCACCTGGGCACCCATGAAGTGCGTTAATATATCATCTCTGTTTAAAAACTGCAGCATATCATTAGCAAGTCACTTTGGAGTGCATTGAAAATGAAAACTTTTAATCTTAAAAATGAAATCTTTACTTTCTTTTTTTTTTAAGATTTTATTTATTTATTTGACAGAGAGACACAGCGAGAGAGGGAACACAAGCAGAGGGAGTGGGAGAGGGAGAAGCAGGCCTCCCGCTGAGCAGGGAGCCCGATGTGGGGCTCGATCCCAGGACCCTGGGATCATGACCTGAGCCGAAGGCAGATGCTTAAGGACTGAGCCACCCAGGCGTCCCTGAAATCTTTACTTTCAATTTTTAAAATGAAACCCAAAGGCTTAAATACCAGGAAAGTTGAGCTGTCTTTCCTAGGTGGGCTTTCCATTTGGGCAAGGGCCAAAATGAGGGGTGCATTTCACATTTTATGGCAATAATGGTGCCAAGGTACACTCGCTGGTCTCTAAACGACAGCATCAGAGGTGTTCCTGACCTTGGTATATCAGTAGAAGTTCCCCAAATGCAGCAAGTCAGGTAACCCTTAATACCAAGAAAATGCTATGCAGGTAAAGAATCACTGTCCTGGTATCTTCCTTGCTGGGAAAATTGTTACAGGCAGTTACCACGTTCAGTCCTGGGTGCAGTTTGGCTGAAGATAACTGTAACTGTAGCTGAGGTGTTTAGGGCAAAACCAAAGCCCTGGGAACAGAAGAATGAGACAAGCAGCAAGTTGCTCCTATGCACCTCGAGGAGAGAGTCCTCAGAAGCTTGGCTCTTGAGGCATCGTCTATGCATTCAAAGTCACCTCCTCGCTTGGACTCGGGAGCAGAGACTCACGGGCTCCCTGGGCACTCGGCGCAGTGCGTGCTCCGTGGGTACTGACAGTGAGGGGCAGATGCCACGCAGGACGGTGCCCGAGTGCTGCGTGCAGAGGTACTCGGGCCCCAGCTGCCCCCCCGTGGCACCTTCTTGTATTTCTTCCTTCGCCTGAGCCCAGCTGCTGCAGTAACTCCAGGACCCACTGGAGTCCCCTTCTCGCAAACGTCACCTTTGCCTGGAGTGCATGATGCCCCATTTCTGATTTCTCCTCCTCCTCTGCTCCCAGTTTAAGTCACTTTCTCCGTGCCCCTCCAGCCATCCAAAGTAGGGTGGCGGTTACCGTCTTTATCATTCTCCATTCCAATCTTTTCTTGCTTCCCTTCCTAGCATTTATATGCTAGATTGTACTTATTTAGATACCATTCAGTCCAGTCCCTGCCTTTTATAAACAAGGATGTTAATGGCCAGAGAATTGGGGAAGGGCCTGAGGTTGCTCCCCTAAATTAACAGTGGCAACCACACAGCTATGTCTATGACATCTGAAAGGGCAGGGACATCTGAAAGCCCATTTGCCTCTAAATAAATCCAGCTACTAGGTGATAAACCAAACACAGAGTCCAAAAGAAGGAACCAAATCTTTTCCTTTGCCTTTTCTTTTAGATTGCTAGCAAACAATCTCCCTTCCTCTTCTTCCCATACACCAGCTAAATAGGAAGAAGTACTTTACCTCTCTCTCCTCCAACCCCCTCCCCATACCAGAGTTTCATCATTTCTTTCTCCAATGCTCTGGTAAAGTGGTTGGTTAATAGAAGGAGCTGGGAGAGGACTGGGGGAGGGGCTTCGGATGTGCAAGCTGCTCAGGTCTGGTGTATAAAAGAAGGAGATGAAGAATGGTCCTTCCTGCTCCAGCTCAAACACACAGACAGGTTCTCGGCACCCAAGTCCTGCATTTTATTATGCTGAGTCTTTTCTGTTGCCTCTGCTTTCTATTACATTGACTTGATAAATGCCAGCTCCCCAGAGGAGGCACTCCTCTCCAGCAGGTCGATAAAGGAGAGGGAAGATAACAATGCTGGGGGGTAGGGGGCAGGGTGGCGACAATGGAGACACCAAAAACAGGTTTGCAAGCTGAAGGTGCGTGAGAATGATATGAGCAGCTTGCTTACATTCAAATTCCCGGGCTTCCCTAACACTTGGAAATTTGGATTTGGTAGATCTGGGGTGGAAATGTTGGATCCCAGAATCTACATGTAAAAGAGACACTCTGATAATTTTAAAAGCAAGTCTTATAACTTTACCTGTCATAAAAGAATCAAGTACCCATGGCTTGAGCTCTCTAATCTAACTCAGGGCTTCTAACTGATGTGCACTCAGGTACCTCTTCCCAGAGGTGGCCCCGGGGCCCATCCAGAGGGACGCCCTTGACCAGCCTCACCCGTGTTCCTTGCTGGGCCTTACAAATACTATGGTTTGTTCTGAGTGTGCTGATATGGAAGAGATCGTGAGGCCTTTTGGCTCAGCAACACCATTTCAGAACCCCACACCAGTTAACTATCCCTTGAACAATAAAGTTAATTTCAGAACCAAAAGTGGACAGAAGAAGGGAGAGACCTCCCCACAACATCTTCGTCTGCTCTACAAATCCAGAGAGACAAAAACCCTGGAGAGCATGAGGACTCCACCGTCTACATGTTCAGGGAAAGCACACTCTCTTCTTCTGTTGGATCACTGCTTCTTTCCTTTTCTCTACATTTTCACAGCTGTTTTAACTGCTTTGGGTTTTTTATTTTTTAAATTTTTTTACAGTTTTTTTTTTAAGATTTTCTTTATTTATTTGACAGAGCGAAGAGAGAGCACAAGCAGGAAGAGCGGCAGAGGGAGAGGGAGAAGCAAGCTCCCTACTGAGCAGGGAGCCCAATGTGGGGCTCGATCCCAGGATCCTGAGATCATGACCTGAGCCAAAGGCAGACGCTTAACCGACTGAGCCACCCAGGTGCCCCACTTTGTGTTTTTTAAGTATGTTGTATGATGCTGCTTGCCTGTCTGGGAAACCAGTAGTCACTCATTAAATGTACAGTTCCCTTGGCATATCTGTGGAGAATCCAGAAGGATTTGGGTCCTTGTTCTGAGATCAGAGAATGGCACTACTTCAGTGAAAGCACACCTCCTGAACTTGTCTTTGACTACAGTGCCTGGAAAGATAGAGATTAGGCAGCCTTCCTATGCTAGCCAAAGCCCATCCCATGTTAGGACAAATCTTCCCGTGGCACAGAACATCTGGCCTCCCAGGTTGCAGGCAGCTTTTGGTGACAGGGTGGTAGGTGTTCGGGATGCTCTCACCCTTCCAGTTCCTTGCCATTGCTTGACTTGCCCTTTCTTGACTGGTGTCTACCAGAAGGTTCAGAGCTACAGCTGCAAAGGGCACCTGTTGCTCTGGGAGCCTGTCCACATGTGCTCCTGCTGAAGGCGCTGAAACAGGCAGATGTGGTGGTGGTGGTGGGGGTGGCTGCCAGGGATTTAAAATGGTCTTCCTGGCAATATAGGTAAACCTGCTTTGCAGCACTATCTCACAGCAGGAAGATGAATGCACCTTTTAGTGACTGAATCAGCTGGCATTTGAAAGAGGAGGAGCAAGAGAGAGACACCTCCCTGGGAGGCTTGACAGGTGAAAAATGACCCCGAAAAGTCCCTGGTTGACTAGTCAAACAGCTGTCCAAGGTCCTGAAAACCAACTCCTATTTGCCATAGTTTGTTTAAGATCTCCGCTACAACTCCCTGCCACTTCCACCAGCGCACAGAAGATAGGGTTTGTGTTTTATATATTACTACTTTTTACCCACTGCTTTTCTTTGAATACCAACTCTCGATTATTTGTAATACTGCAAATACACAATGGTGGGAAACAATCCATAGATTATTTTTAGTTGACTTTTAAGTGTAATTTTGTATTTACGTATGTGCAGAGGTGTGTCTCAAGCTTTGAGAATTCATGTTTAACAAAGTAATGAAGCCCCCTGGGGCAGATCTCCCTCTGCAAGTGTTGGAAGTCCACCTACTTCCTGTCCGGCTCCTTTTATGGGCTCTTATCTATAATCCATGAGGTCTTGGGATTCAACATTATCAATCCTGAGACATTTTGGCTAGTAAGAGAGATAAAGTTCAGTGTTTGCATTTCTCCCCATTTTGTCTTCTGACAAAATGAATAGTGCTGCAAATGTTATAATGAGGCTCACTGGGTGTACTGAGCAGGGCTGGTTTGCAGAAAGGGCACAGGATTGCGTAGGCCACTGGTGGGTTTGAGTCCCAGCTCCGCTACTGGGCAGTGTGGCCTTAAGCAAGCTACTTCATGTCTCTGAGCACTAGACCCTCATCCATAAAGGGCTACTATCATCAGTACCTTGCTTACTTCCTGGGGTGGGCATGAAGGTCAAATGGGATGCAGATAAGAAAGCATTTAGTGAATTGCAATGTGGTCTTTTGGCTTTCAAACAGTCTAGGGCTCTAGGAAGGGTAAGTAGCCTGCATGGTAACAAAGTGCTTTCTCAGGTTGAGACAGCAATAATTCTCACAGTGATTGAGGGTGAGATTTTATACAAAGAGGCAGTCTGCCCTGAATAAATGCAAATTGACTTTTTAGCTTTTTAACTTCTCAGTTTCTTTTCAAGATGCAGCAGTATGAGAAGGAGGCATCAGAACAGATACCCAAGCTGAAAACAAGAAAACCTGGAAGAGAGGCTCCAGGCCAGCAATGTTGTCACCAAGCCCCTGCCATGCCCAGGGTGCAAGGTTGTCTTTTGCTTTTCTCCCTGTCTCTCCAAGGGAATCTCACCAAGAACATGCAATGCCATCGGAGACACTAAAAGTTACAGCTTCCAACTAGAAATTTCCCTGAGCTCCCATCATATATCCGATTAAATTTTCAATGCCATCAGTTGGTTGCCTAGTAGACATTACAAAATTAACATGGCCTCTAAGAAGCCACTAATCTCCCTTCAAATCCACTTCCAGCCTAGCCTTTTTTATCCCATGGCAGGACCCTGCATCCAGTGGCTCAGGTCAAAATCATAAGAACACCCATGTTGGTCTCTGGAGCCCACCAGGGTTCAAATCCCTGCTCTGCTGCTTATTAGTTCTGTGACTTTGGATAAGTTACTTAATCTTTCTGTGTCTCAGTTTCCTTATCTCTAAAATAGGGATAATGTTATATCTAACTCTTCACATTTTTTGGTGAATATTAAATGTGTTCATATACATAAAGCACTCAGAAGAGTGCCCAGTGCACTGTAGGTTCTTTTCTTTTTTTTTAAAGATTTTTATTTATGTGAGAGAGAGACAGAGATAGTGAGAGAGAGCACACGAGTGGGGAGGAGAGGGAGAAGCAGGCTCCGCAGTGATCAGGGAGCCGACCCCAGGACCCCGGGATCATGACCTGAACTGAAGGCAGACATTCAACTGACTGAGCCACCCAGGCGCCCCGCTATGGAGAGTTTGTTGTTATTTCCTCATGCCTCATCTAAATTTCATTAACAAATATTGTCAGTTCAACTTCCAAAGCCTATCCTGAGTTTCTTTTCACCATCCCAATACAAAAACCCCTATCTGGACCATCATTCTATCTCTGTTGAATTCCTGGGCCCTTCCTAACGTGCCTGCTTGTCTTCACTTTGCCTCTGCTACTGTCCATCCTCTGTAGAGCAGCCAGAAGCCAGGCTCCTGTCGCAAGGCCCCACCTGCTCTGACTGCTTTCCCTTCCAATCTCATTGCTGCTCTCTACCTCATCAGCATGGTCTTGTTTGCTATAACAGCTCTTTGGCATTATTCATTTCTCAATTCAAATGGCACTTCCTCCAATAGACTTTCTCTCATCTTTGCAGTCAGAGAAACCTCTTCTTCCAGTCCCTGCCCCTACTGTCATATCCTCCTCTTATACTCACAGGCTTAACAGAATCAGAAAGACTGCAAAATGGACAGACCTAGGGGTTCCTGTTCATCTCTTCCCGTAGAATGTCAAGTCCTTGAGTGTGGAAACCCACTCTGTCTCTTTTGTTATGTCCTAACAACATTGAAAATCTGATTCTTGTGATGCTGGGAATCACAGAGCTTTTTTGCTCTTTCCTATAAAAGAAAAACTCTTTTTGCCTAACCCTTGGGGTGCTTACAGATCTTATGGGCACAGCATTCTTCCTGTGACAATAATTCCTTCCCCCCTTGCAATAATTCTTAAAGTCTCTCTGATAAATCCATTTTTTTTTTATTTGACAGTCTTCCTAGTGTCTAAAATGTGCCTGGCACATGGTAAGTACCAAATACATAATCATTATGGAATAAAAATTCATTGCTATTTTTCAGATTCACAATGTAGCTTTAGTATGGGAAGTCTATGCATGGTGAAACCCAATGCCCATTGCTGAAAACCCCCGTGGAGGAGCACGCAGAGGCAGTTTCCCTTCGGGGCTGACTTCTGGGCCCAGATTTAGAAAGAACCTTCTTAGGAGAGGCAGGGCATTCAGGTCAGGAGTGGGTAGCTAATGGTAGGGATGGGATCGCTATCCACCCATCAACTCATTGCATTCTTTTTCACTTGCAGGAAAAAAAAAACGCATACTCTGATCCTCTTGAGATTTGAGTTCCCTTGTTCCTCACCCCTATTACCTGGGGTGGTATGCTGAATAAAGATGAGAGTACTATGGAGGTGTGTGTGTGTGTGTGTGTGTGTCTTTTGTATCTGCAGGAGGTTAAATACCCATGTAATCAAGGTATTATTATTTTTTTTTTAAAGATTTTTATTTATTTATTTGAGAGAGAGAATGAGAGAGAGAGAGCACATGAGAGGGGGGAGGGTCAGAGGGAGAAGCACACTCCCTGCCGAGCAGGGAGCCCGATGCGGGACTTGATCCAGGGACTCCAGGATCATGACCTGAGCTGAAGGCAGTCGCTTAACCAACTGAGCCACCCAGGCGCCCGTAATCAAGGTATTATTAAAAATAAAATCTCCCATTTTCCAAGCAGATGTTTAGCATTCTATAAACCTGGTATCTAAATTTGTGTTGTATTCCTGGCTGTGTTTAAAAATTAAAACCAACAGAAACAAAGTAGAATAAAATAAAATAAGCCATAAATACACCCCCCAACACAAACATACACAGAGCCTTCTATTTTTAAGACATTTTCCTTGTTTTAGACGACCCCTGCATACTGTCTCATCCTCTAGCACAGAGTAGGTAGCTCACTATTATTTTATAGAAAAAATTATCTTCAGCCTTGAAAGACAGAGAAACTCCTACATTTTCCATATTCTGCTTAAACAGCTGTGATTAAAAAACAAACAAACACTTTCCATACCAGTTTAGTTTTTCCTTTTCTTGTGACTAATCTAAGCATCCTTCTTTTTTTTTTTTTTAAGATTTTATTTATTTATTTGAGAGAGAGAGAATGAGAGACAGAGAGCATGAGAGGGAGGAGGGTCAGAGGGAGAAGCAGACTCCCTGCCGATCAGGGAGCCCTATGCGGGACTCGATCCCTGGACTCCAGGATCATGACCTGAGCCGAAGGCAGTCGCTTAACCAGCTGAGCCACCCAGGCGCCCTAAGCATCCTTCTTAATTGCAAATATGTCAAATGATAATCATGACTGAGGTACATAGCTAATTTGGGTTTATTGCCTTTTTATATGTATAACAAATATGAGCTTTCCAAGTTAGTATAATTATGTTTCAAGACCATAAAATATGCTTCATTTTATTGTAACTATATTGCCATTTTGAGTTAATTTATTTACGAAAATTCTGCTCACTGCTATTAAGAAACCTTTCTCAGAGTTGGGCATGAAAAAGGCCATTAATTAACTCTTTATTGATGGCTTGATCAGGGAAGGAGACTAGGGTTCATGGGCCCTGGTAGTTACTCAGCACAATATAGAAGTCCTAATGCCAGCTATTTGTTGACAGGAGAATCATTTTGAACTTGTAAGAATTAGAAATGGCTAATTATTCAGATAAAAATTCTGAAACATAACATTCAGTTTATTATAAATGTTTCACATGATGTCAGGCAACCAACAGTAATTTGTGGAGTATTTTCATTGTGCCCAGTATTGTGTTAAGACCCAATGGAGGATAAAAATGGTATAAGATCTATTCTTTCAATGCTCCTTTAGAGAGTCTATTTTGCTGCCATTTGCTTACGTTATAGTAAACATTCTTTGACTTTATTTTCCCTGCATTACTGCTAGATGTTCTCACTTATTCCAGCTGAAATTAGCTCTATTTCCCTGAGTTTAAATCCTTTGGACAGTTATTGATAATGCCATTTCTCTACCCCGATGAATCACTTAACCAAGAACATACTTAATTCCTTCAAATTTTTCTCTTGTTCATTTCTTCTCTTCCTTCATCTTAACCAAATTCTTATTAGTGAGCTCATTACAGTTTGTCCCTGGGTGTCTTTTAACATGTGGCAAATCTGAGATGTTTTCATTGAAGTGGAGAAATTGCTACTTCCTTCTTTCATCACACTGCAATTGATTTTCAGGCCCCAAGAATTTATCTCCATTTTGAAGATACATCATGGCAAAGGAAGACACAATCACTGGCTATTTTTAAGTTTCGGTGGCTTAAAACTGACTTAGAACACATCTTTTTTCTCTAGATGAAGTTGCTTAAAATTTGTTGCTACTTTCTTAAATTGATTAACACTTGTAGTCTCTGATGTCTTCATAATTCATATTACATGCTCTGTTCATTTCTCCAAGTGCAAATAAGGTTGTCAGACAGCTTTAAAGGCTGCAATCATTGAGTAATACACATAAAGAGTGCAACCAAATAAGTAATTTATGGAAGGGCTCTCTGGTGATGCAAAGAATTAATGAAGTTTTCAAAGCCTCCCGATTTGCAATCAGGGGATAGCTTGGCTGCTGAGAGACTTTGACTTCAAGCCAAAGAAACAAAGACTACAGAATTATGAGAACTGGGGAGGGAGGGAAATACCTAACCCAGAGATTGTAAACAGGGAACCTCCAGGATGATTCTGGCTTACAGACTGTTGTTCTTTCTTTAACTTTGGCTTTGAATGCCTTTGGGAGAGGGAAACTGATCTTCTACCCACCATTACCACCATCTGACCTGTGAGCCCAGTTACATGCTGACATTACCTGCCTGGCACCTTAATGCATTTCAATCTCTGACCCAGTCTTTACAGACAGGGAAATGAGAAAATTGTGAGCCAAGTGATGTACTCCAGGTAACTGATGGGCCACATGTCTCATGAGCAGTTGACCTCACAAATATCTGGGGTTCCCAACCAGGGTTCTCTCTACTCCTGGTGTGGTTATACCTGTCTGAGAGCTTAAAGTCAGAACCCACTAAGGTTCAAGTTCATTAATACAACATTTAACACTTTTGTGGATTCACAAAAGTATTTTAGAAGAAAGAGTTATAAAAAGGACATTCAAGAGGTTGAGTAACTTGACCAAGTTGAGGGAGAAAGCTGGGTTTTGAGTCCTATGGTCAACCCCCACCCCCACCCTCCCAGGTGGGATTTATTGCTTATTTTGCACAATGAAGAGAGCAGCCAGTAAAAAGTGATTAAATTACTACATTTCTTTCTATAAGTAAAGTCACAATTTTCATATAAACCTCTAGGTGATCCTTGCCTTTAAAATGCTGTTGATTCCTCCAAAGAACAAACCACTGGATTAAGATGAATAAGTAAAAACCTACGGCATGCTTAGAAATGATTTTCTCTTAGCCATAGTATTACTCTTGTAAGATTTCTGTATGTCAGTCTGACCTCATTTCAAGAAGATCATTTGGGTTGCCGTAAGAGGTTGTAGTATTTCTTGATTTAAGGTGCCTTTAATGTGATAATCAAAAGCCACAACTGCATCACGGAAACATAAAAGGGAACAAAGACAGGTTTAGCTGGAGGAATTCTGCATTCCTTGCATTTTCTGACTCTGAACTCAACATTCACTAAAAGAGAAATAATTTCTTGTAAAAAACAAGAATTATTTTATTCTTATATATTATTATATAATATTATTATATTATATCCAATATAAGATATTTGGAACAAGCCGTTAACAATCAGGGAAGGTGCCCACCGAACGAAGGACAAAGTCCAGACTGGTAATTAAAATTACACTCTTCTATCATTCTTGCTCCAAATGGTGCCATCCACATGCACCCACCTTTGCTTACATTCTATTTTCAGTTTCTTTCATTCCTATTTCTTAGTCACCATGGATTTGGAATACCTTTCCCTTGTCTTGGTTTACTCTTCTTTTTCTTCTACAGGCTGATCCCAAATGGTGCCAGGAAGAAATCTACACGAGTTAGGAAGATTGCTCAAGAAACCCTTGCATTTATGCACCAGGAAAGTTGTCTTTCTGGCCATATTCTCTTGTTTGTTCATTGAACTAGACGTTTAGTTTTTTAACCTCTTCTGTGCTCCACAGCAGTTTTTCCTACCTGTACCCAGCGCTTATCAGATTGTACTATAATGATTTGTTCACATATCCAGCCCCCTTATTTAACTCTATGCTTCTCAAGGACAAGGGATTTTATCTTAATCAGTTTTTTAAATCTTTTTAAAAAAGATTTTATTTATTTATTTGAGAGAGAGAGAGAGAGCACAAGCAGGGGGAGGGGCAAGGGGGGAGGGAGAAGCAGACTCCCCACTGAGCAGGGAACCTGACACGGGGCTTGATCCCAGGACCCCAGGATCATGACCTGAGCCTAAGGCAGACACTTAACCGACTGAGCCACCCAGGTGCCCCTCTTAATCAGTTTTGTATTCCTGGCACCTAACATTACATTTGATATTATTCAAAGAAAAAAATTAATGAATAAAACCACACAAGATAATAGGTGTCTGTGAAGGGTTCTTCTTTAAAAAACAAACAAACAAACAAACAGGGGCGCCTGGGTGGCTCAGTCGTTAAGCGTCTGCCTTCAGCTCAGGTCATGATCCCAGGGTCCTGGGATCGAGCCCCGTGTCGGGCTCCCTGCTCCGCGGGAAGCCTGCTTCTCCCTCTCACACTCCCCTTGCTTGTGTTCCCTCTCTCACTGCCTCTCTCTCTGTCAAATAAATAAATAAAATCTTAAACAAACAAACAAACAAACAAACAAACCCAAATTTTAGTTAATATATAAAAACAGACAAAAGACACAAAGGTTGAATTGGAAAAATCAGGGAGAACAATTTATGTAGGGGGATAGTGCCATCATGTGCGGGGAAGCTGGCTTCAGTCTAATATCCCAAGTGGATCAGAGGGCTGGCTGAGTGGCTACCATTGACCTCTGATGTTCTCCCTGTCCCATGTCAAGTTCTGTCCTTCCTCTGGAGTCTTCTTCCTTGCCTTCACCACCTCACTGATGGTTGGGTGAGCTGTGGCCAAACCGATTTGTCTTTCAGATTCTCGTTTTGCTATCCCACCATAACAGACTCAACTCCTCCCTATCCATATCTTTTTTACTTCTTATCTGTTGATCTGTTCAATCTGATTGGAGTCAGGTCTTGCTGGCTCAGAAGTCTCTCTCTTTTCCTCCCACCATTCATGTAGCACTTAGTATGTACCAGGCAAGTTCTAGGTACCAGCCCTACCCTTAGAGCTGGGCAATGGGAGCTTTTGCCCTGGCCATGTGCATACTTTATCACCATGCAGTGAGGGGCTCGTGGTGCCCAGGTACATATCTAGCCAGAACCTGCACTACCCTCCCATATTCCAAGTACCCAAGATGCACAAATAGCCTGCCCACATGGCCCCCAAACCTGCCTCTGGGGCTTGCATGGACCTCTTCCAAAGGTCCTGCTTCTCGAGCATGCCTGTTGTCTTGGTTGGGGGCAAGGTTGGATGAGCTTTACTGTGTGGGATGTCCACACACATGTCCATGAGGCCCCATAGGATACAGGACAGAGCCAAGGGGAAGTGTAGAAGGGAGTGTCCTATGGGTGCTGGTGGGGAGGCTTCTCTTTTCACTCGACTACTGCCTTTAGTTTTGGTAAATTTTAGAGCCTACTAAGTGCTTTACATATATTCTCTTATTTGTTCTTTACAATGACTGCATGTAGGGGAACTCAAAGTCTTATGGGGAAAACAGAATAGAGGGAATTACTAAGGTCTCAAGTAAACTCATTCACTCAACAAGTACCTATAGAAAGATAGAGCGGTGAGCAAAAACAGATGGCCTCTTCTCTCATGAAATTCTTTATATGCACTAAACACAGCAATAAAGGCAGCACAGTAAGCAGAGGAAACACTCTGTCACTGTACACTTCTTTAAATAGCAATCACATGTACTGTAACACTAATTTCTACTTAGCAGTCTTGGACGGCAAGGAAATGTTTAACCTCTGCAGTTTCAAAAAGTCCTTGTGAATGTTTCCATTTTGTGAGCACTGGTTTTCCCCTACGACTTGTCTTCAAAGCAGATGTTAAAAATGTCTCCGATTTTATAACTTGGAGATGTGGGACACAACTTCCCAAGTTCTCTGGCAGTGTTAGTAACACAGATTAATTTGTTTATGTTGCTGGATATTACCAGAGATTAAATTTATATCTATCTATCTATCTATCTATCTATCTATCTATCTATCTATCATCTATCTATCACCATCTATCTATCTATCATCTATCTATCCATATATCTTTTTCTCTTCTTCAGTGAGACAGGAGCCTTGAGATCATTGAAGGTAACTTCCCTCCTCCAATACTTCCCTCCCTGCCCACCTAGGACCAGGCCCGTGGGGTGACCAGGTGGGTCTCCCTCAAAAAAGGAAATCATCTTGGGATCACTAGGGGTGGCTTTTCCTTGGATCCCAAGGTTAGTTGTCTTCCTAATCCCCTGCTCCTAGGGCCTCTGGGTCAGGCTGGTGCTGAGCACTAGAACCTTGACAGCCCGAGCTGGCAACAGAGGCTGCATCCTCCCTGACGGGTGGTACCCCCATGTAGGAATAGGTTCCTGGAGACAGATAGTAGCTTTGAGAAACACTGGCAGGAGTGACCAATCAAATTGCCCTCTGGGTCCCTTGGGTGTGGGGGCCAGCACTCCCCTTTGGATAGAGTTAGCCTCTGGGGCACATGGACAATGCAGGGGAAATGGGGACTTCCTGTTGACAAGGCTTGGGGAGGGGTATTTAAGGAACTGGTTTGCAAAATAGGGAAATGGTGATCCCATTGCATTTAGAATGTGTGATGCTGGTCATATAGGTTACATTAGGGACTGAAAACACTTGGGGCTTGAAAAATATAATTATGAACTTTATCTCCTGCCTCCTAACAACCCCGCTCCACCTGCAGTGTCTTCATGCCAAGGTGCTTACTCAGAGCCAGCCCCTCTCTGCATCCCAGCTCCCGCTCCCCACTGGGCAGGGGCAACACTTGCCCAGATGGGCCCCATTTTCCTCATATCCCCACACCGGTCCTCTCTTCCTTTTGCTTTACCTCCCTCTTGTTCCCAAGGACCAGTTCTCTTTTTTCTAGAGGTTTCCCAGAGGAACGACTTGTAAGATGCAAATTCAGAAACAAAACTCTTGTAGTTGCTAAAGAGATCTGAAGAAATAACTCTGCACGTATCCCAGTTGTGCAGAATGAAGAACTCCCAGTGGCTGGACTCCATGTAGAGCCTACTTGCAGCACTAATGTTCCCTAATCATGATTCTCCTCTGACCCCCTAATATAATACTCGCTGCAAGTTTTAGGGGACTGGAAGGATGTCAACTTGAACTGTATCACAAGAATATAAATTTGAATTATCAGCCCAATAAGATATACAAATAAGGTTGAGGTTTGCTTGATTTCTTATTTATGAAATATTTGTATGTAATATATATGTCAAACATATCAAATACAAGGCCTAGTAGATATTTTACCTAGTTTTAGGGTCTCAATAACATTTTTGGTAAGATTAGTGTAAATCTCAGAAGTTAAGACTAGTAACTTTGAAACTGATTAATTTTCATTAGAAGAAATGAGACTTCATTTAACATGATAGTATTTGTTATAAAGGCATAAAATTATATGACTAGAAGACAAAAGTAAATTTTAAACATCTTATTTTAAATAAGATAAAAACCCAGCCTACTTAAATATTTTGTGAACACTTTATTAATCATATTATTCAAAGCATGGGGCAAAGGATTAATTTTCAAATTGAACGGATGTTTAAATATGTTAAATAAAGAACCTAATTAAATACACATTTGCTGAAGTTTATCCCTTGTGTTAGAATTTTTCCTTTGGGATTCAAAATGATGTCCAATTTCTGAGGAGTCTAGTTCTTTTTTTTTATTTAATTTAATTTTATTATGTTATGTTAGTCACCATATAGTACATCATTAGTTTTTGATGTAGTGTTCCATGATTCATTGTTTGCATATAACACCCAGTGCTCCATGCAACATGTGCCCTCCTTAATACCCATCACTGGGCTAACACATCCCCCAATCCCCCTCCCCTCTAAAACCCTCAGTTTGTTTCTCGGAGTCCATTGTCTCTCATGGTTCATCTCCCCCTCTGACTCCCCCCTTTCATTTTTCCCCTCCTTCTCCTAATGTCCTCCATGCTATTCCTTATGTTCCACAAATATGTGAAACCATATGATAATTGACTTTCTCTGTTTGACTTTTTTCACTTAGCATAATCTCCTTTCTGATGGCTGAGTAATATTCCATTGTATATATAGACCACATCTTCTTTATCCATTCATCTGCTGAAGGGTATCTCAGCTCTTTCTACAGTTTGGCTATTGCAGACATTGCTGCTATGAACATTGGGGTGCATATGGCCCTTCTTTTTACTACGTCTGTGTCTTTGGGGTAAATACCCAGGAGTGCAATTGCTGGGTCATAGGGTAACTCTATTTTTAATTTTTTGAGGAATCTCCACACTGTTTTCCAAGGTGGCTGTACCAACTTGCATTCCCACCAACAGTGTAAGAGAGTTCCCCTTTCTCCACAACCTCCCCAACATTTGTTGTTTCTTGCCTTGTCAATTTTTGCCATTCTAACTGGTGTAAGGTGGTATCTCAATGAGGTTTCGATTTGAATTTCCCTGATGGCTAATGATGATGAACATTTTTTCATGTGTCTGTTAGTCATTTGTATGTCTTCTTTTGAGAAGTGTCTGTTCATGTCTTCTGCCCATTTTTTGACTTGATTGTTTTTTGTGTGTTAAGTTTGAGAAGTTTTTTATAGATCTTGGATATCAGCTCTTTGTAGTGTCATTTGCAAATATCTTCTCCCATTCTGTGGGTTGCCTCTTTATTTTGTTGACTGTTTCCTTTCCTGTGCAGAAGCTTTTTATCTTGATGAAGTCCCAAAAGCTCATTTTCTCTTTGGTTTCACTTGTCTTTGGAGATGTATTTTGAAAGAAGTTGCTGTGGCCGAAGTTGAAGAGGTTACTGCGTATGTTCTCCTCTAGGATTTTGATGGATTCCTGTCTCACATTGAGTTCTTTCATCCATTTTGAGTTTGTCTTTGTGTATGGTGTTAGAGAATGGTTGAGTTTCATTCTTCTGTATATAGCTGCCCAATTTTCCCAGCACCATTTATTGAAGAGACTGTCTTTTTTCCACTGCATATTTTTTCCTGCTTTGTCAAAGATTATTTGACCATAGAGTTGAGGGTCCATATCTGGTCTCTTTATTCTGTTCCATTGGTTTATATGTCTGTTTTTGTGCCAGTACCATGCTGTCTTGGTGATCACAGCTTTGTAATATAGCTTGAAATTGGGCAACGTGATGCCCCCAGCTTTGTTTTTCAACATTTCCTTGGTGATTCGGGGTCTTTTCTGATTCCATACAAATTCTAGGATTGTTTGTTCCAGCACTTTAAAAAATGTCATTGGAATTTTGATCGAGGAGTCCAATTCTTAAAATCATATTGCTGACATTTGGTACTGAAGAGTTATTTTATCATGAGTCTTATATTAAAATATTGTTTTATGTTGAAATAGAAAGGAAAAATAAATATAGTAAGATCATTAAATATCTGCTTTAATATCACTTATTTTATTTTATTTTTAAAGATTTATTTATTTGAGAGAGAGCATGTGTGTGCATGCAAGTGTGGAGGGAGGGGCAGAGGGAAAGGGAGAGAATCTCAAGCAGACTCCCGCTGAGGAGAGAACTCATCTCAGGGCTCCATCCCAGGACCCTGAGATCATGACCTGAGCCGAAATCAAAAGTCAGACATCCAACAGACTGAGCCACCCAGGTGCCCCAGTAAATATCACATATTTTAAAGTAAAATTATTTTTTAAAAGAAACTAGATATGAATTTCCTTGGGACTCTGCTTTATTAGTGGCAACAAAACCCCCATTTGCAAATAAAACAGCTCAAAAAATAAATAAAAGTTCTGGAGTATATTTTCTCATATGCTTTAAAATACATTAACTCTTATAAGCAATTATTTACTTATTGATGAGCACATGCAGGTTTTATTGTCTTCTCCTTTAAATGGCATGAAACCTCACTTGAGACATGCATGTACTTTGCAGTCTTAGAGATGATAAAGACTCCCAAAATTACACCCAGAAACTTGGATTTCTACACTGATTCTACAGTTTCTTTCTCCTGAGCAGAATCAACAACTTCATTACAAAAGTGTCCAGAAAACACCAAAAAAATTGTAAATTTTCCTTCAGTCTTGAAATGAGGTATGCTGAAATTCTATATTAATTTTTGAACTGTGTGACAATGAGGAGAACAATTACAGGGCTATTCATGACACAGAGGGTAAGGAAAGGAGTTTAGGGGTATTACCAATTGAATTGTGTCCCTGCCCCCAAAATTCATTTGTTGAAGTGAGTGAATTTATGGCTGTATTTGGAAATATAACCTATAATGAGATAATTAAGGCTAACTGAGATGGGACCCTAATCCAATAGGACTGGTGTCCTTATAAGAAGAGGCAGAGACACTAGGAATGTGCATGGACAGAGAGAAAGCCATGTGAGGACACTGTGATAAGGCACTGTTTGCGAGCTAAGGAGAAAGATCTCACCAGGAACCAACTCTTGTCAGCGTCTTTACCTTGGGCTTCTAGCTCTAGAACTGTGGGGAAAGAAATTTCTGTTGTTTAAGCCGTCCATTCTGTGCTACTGTGTTATTAGCCCTAGCAGACTAATATGGAAAACGTCTTTCCATTTACCAGTCCATCCCTTTCTGTGCTTCTGCCATATTTTCTTTGTTCTGTTAAAACTTTGTCATCCCATCATCACCTGGTCATATCCAATTAGAACAGGGCTTATCCTGAGCAAAAGGCAACTAGCAATGGGACAGCCATTTTACCTTGAGAGGACATTCCTCACTTGACAATGACTAAGTGAACCAATCATATTGTGGTTCTAAGAAACTTTGAATGCAGCACACAGAGGGAATCTCAGTAAGTCAAGTGGGAAAAGACATAGAGAGAGGTGGCAGTAGGCATAAGGCACGAGTAGCAGAAGTCATGAAGTAGAAAGTAGAAGAAAGAAGCAGCTGTCGAAGCAGAGGAAGTAGAGGGAGAAGCCAAGAGAGAACCTGATTATAGGACCAGGACAGAGGAGCAACACTGAAATATGACACCTTTTAGTTCACCCAGAAGCCTGATTATCCAGTTCTCCTGGGATTCAGATAGTGCAGTAAAATAGTGATTAAGAGCACTGATCTTGGGAATAGACATGGGTTATGCTCCCAGGCGCCCAAATAATTCAGGCATGTATTTAACCTCTTGATGACTCAGTTTCCCTGGTAAAATGGGGGCAATAAATGCATTTCCCTCATGGATTGCTATTAGGATTCAATGACATATTGCTTGTAAAGTTCTTGCTATATTGTGTACACATAATAAAAGCTTCATAAATTTTAGCTATTACTATTATTATTACAAACTGTGTATACTTCTAATAAGCTCCCATTTGATAATCTGAAAGACACGTAGATCTGTTCTTTGCAATCTGAAAGACACTAGGATAGTTATTATGACATAATGAATAACCCCTCCCAAAAATATACTTACATTTTGGAGAGGTTTGTTGGGAATTAAAGTGTTTGGTTTTTAGTACTTAACTGTTTCTTTTTGCCCTGACAAAGGGGAAATTCATGTGGAGAAGATTAGGATTCTCCAAAGCAATCTGGCTCAATGGTAAGAAGTCTCATAGGCACATCCTAGTATGGGTAATGCCAGTTAGACTCACTACTTCCCATTTCCTTCTCCCAAGGTTGGGTATTCACCAAGGTGTCCTATTTTCTGGGAGGTGGACTTTCCTTATAGGACTAGGTCTTACAGGGAAATTATGGTCTGAGGAGTAAGGTGTCCTCAAACTATTTTAGAGAAATCAGCAGAATTAAATAAAACTATTTAATAGTAATGATGAAAACCTAATTCAAATTAGCTTGAT
>NW_023270415.1:13354322-13392285 GCF_011800145.1 Mirounga leonina
CAAGATCTTGGGGCAAGAAATGGGACCTATAAGACTCAATCTCCATAAGTCTCCAAACTCTCCCTGGCTTTACTTCTTCCTACTTTATCCACAATAATGCTCTGCAGCAGTGACTGACCAGGGTCAAGTGCTCTCCCACAACATGGTCTGGACAGAACTATTCGATAATGGGAAAATGAGGTCCTACAAAGGAGTATTGGCCAGATAGAACACATGTGTTTACTATAGTAATTCACCTGAGATCCCACAGCTAGTAAAAGGCAGAGACTTAAACCAAACTTCTATTTCCAAGTCTCATGCTCTTTCTTCAATCGTGTGGATGTTGATTACTCTTTTGTTTTCAAGTCATAAAAATAATAATTCTGATAGCAGTGGTTATGCTTCCTTGTTTGAAATATAGTAGATATCTATTACAGGTCGAATTACTTTACTCTTTTCTGTAAAGAGTTTCCAACCTTGTGCACTTCCTGCTGTTCGATCCTGCACAGTCATTCTCTGGGATTAGTATCAGTATCTAATGATGTATTGTTAGTTGTTTATGTTTAGTCTCTCAAGTATGGAAATGAGATTAAGTTTGAATTTCCCTCTTAAATTCTACTGCATATCAAACACTCCCCTCACTGTTCCCAGTTCTGTGCAATCAATTAAGACCAAAAGATTTATTCTGGTCAATGGTCTATGAGTAGAAATGATATATGTCACATCCAGGTGCCAGCAATAAGAGTAAGTGTGAGTTCTCATGTATCTATTCCCCCTATCATGGTGGATTTCCAAATGATGGAACTTTCCAGAGCCTAACTTTGTGGAGCAGAACCCTTCCATCTCCCTTAATCCCCATCTCTCTGCCAACCAGCACTAAACCTCCAGCATGAGAAATAAAACTATGTTGTATTAAGCCTCTGAGACCTGGGTTTATTTATTATCACCATCATATCCTGGAAGCAAAGTGCTGTATTAAAGAATACGTTGTATGGTGTTAACTTAAGGGTTGGTGACACATGGTTAGGAGGCTGATATTGCAGGTAGGAAAGATAACAGTCCATGTTATGCAGTGGGAAACCATTTGGTACAACTGTCACCTGCAGTAACTTAGGGGTAAGGCTGTATGCTTAAAGAGTTCACAGTCATAGGGGAAGGTATGTGAAAAACAAAGTGTTAGTAATATCTTGGTTATTATTTGCTATACTTTGCAACATAGTAAAATAAGAGGTGGCTGATTTTATAAGTAGAAATAAAAAAGTAGAAACTTCCAGAAATCCAAGAACTTGCCATGCTGGAAAAGCCAATTAATTTTTGCTCCCCAAGAAAAAGATAAAATTAAGAAAGCATTTGGGAAAAGTCCATTAAAACCAAATATTTTTAGCAAGAATCTGATTTAGGATGTGACCTTCATGCTTACTTAAAACTCTCAATGATTTAGAATTTCTCAAGGAAAAGATCAGATACAGGATTTGGCTTTATCACTTATTACTCCAGAGAGGCTCAAATACACGAAGAGAGGGTTAGGGTTGAAAAAGCAAATAAATATAGCAGATCTGAGATATATGTCTCCAAAGAACCATGGTGTGTATACTGGAACATAGGACGGATGAAATCAGACAGACAATGCACCTCTAAAGTCTTCAGAGAATTATACTTCCATGGAAACTATGAACTTGCAGTAAAAAAGCCTGTAGGCCTCAGAGAACTGAAATAACCCTTTGGCCCCCAGTCTCCTATGGAAAGGGAGTTGGCTGAAAAACTGCATCCTCTAAAGAAGTTGAAGTATGTATGTTTCAAAATATTGTAAAGGATGCCTCATCCCATTTGTAACCACTTGCTTGCAACTGCTTTACATGGGAAATTGGCTAGATGTGAACTTAATTTGACCTTAAACATTATAAATGTCACTCCAAAGGAAATACTACTTTGATAAGCATATGCAGCCACATTGCTCAGGATAGGTTAGAATATGTCAATCTAGGAACATTCCAGCTTAATGATGTAACTGAATGCGGTCACTTTGGACCAATTAGAATGTAAGATCTATCAAAGCCATACATGTCCCACCTGGGAGAAACATACAATCTGCTGCAGGATCAACTTCTTTTAGGGCAACCCATGACTTTGGCTTCCCGAATTGCTCCAAGAAATATTGAAATGTCAATGAGCAGAGAGTATCTGATAGTGGTCAACACAGAGAAAGGCTGACCAATTCAGAGATTTAGCTTGTACATCACTTTCCCACCTGTTAACGCTTGCTTACCCCTTTAGCCTTTTGAGGAAATAAATGCTGGGATTTATAAATGTTTAATTATGTGGTTGTATGGTTTTTTGAGTGCATGTTGCTACTCGAAGAACTGGATGTTTGCTGAAACCCAAATAAAACAGAAATTGAGCCTATATTAGAAACTCAATTTTAACTGAGGGCATATTCTGTAATCCCATTTTGAATGTGGCCAGAGTATAATGGGAAAAAAAAGAAAACCAACACAGAAACCTCTCAAACTTTGGTGCCAGAGGTCATGAAGAACAAAGGAATAGAAAACTTTCCCAGAGACCAGAGTAAGGCCCTAATAAAAACCAAAACCAAAACAAAACAAAACAAAAAAAACAAACCAAACCAAACCAAAACAAAACAAAAACAAAAAACAAAAAACAAAAAAAACCCCAAAAAACCCCCCCAAAAACAAAAAGCTCTTTTGTGCCAGTGTAGAAGGTCCTTGCCACATCTGTCCAGTGTGATTTCAGAATTGCTGGGCTCTGTGACTGCCAGGTATCTTCCCACCCTTCTCTTTCTGAATGGGAACATTTATTATGGTTATCCAGTCTCTCTTTTACTATTGTTTATTAGGTGTGTTGGTTGGGGGGGGCATTGCAAATGATTTATATTTTTGCTTATACATCTCCAGAGCAAGAGGATCACATCTAGATGTGTGGTAGAGATAAAATAATTGCATAAAACCTAGTGATCTGGACCTTGGAACTGGATGAAGTGACTAAAGGACTCCTTGGACATGGGTTGAGTGTTAAGAAAGAAGTTAAGAGATTTTTAGTAACCACAAGGGTAGGCTGATGCAGAAACATTGACTACTCACCAAATATTCCTATGCTTGCTCACATTTCCCAGCCCCCTTGCATTTGGCAGGGCCCTGTGTCTTGTTCTGGCCAATGAGCCATGAGCAGAAATGATGTGTGTTATTTCCAGGCTGAAGCATAAGAGCAGCTCCCAGGTCTCCATGCATCATACTTTCCTGCTGTGGCAATTCCTCATCTGGCCCCTGGGTAACTAGGTGGAAGAGAGCCCTACTTTCTCCACAACACCCCAACAAGTATAAACAAGAAAGAAACCATTTTTGGAATAAGCCACTTGGGGCTGCAGAGTTGCTTTGTTCTTTCAGCATTACCTAACCTATCCTGACCAATGCAAATTCTAAAATTTCAAAATTGGCCTGCACATTAAATAATAGAAATATCAGTGACAATCTTTTATGATCATACATGAGATGTACATCACAAAACTTCGGGGAGAACAAAAAGAATAACTAAAATATTCTTTGTTTTGCAATTTGACCTTACTCCTCATACATTTTTCAGTCCTTAAACAGCAAGGCAAGGCAGTGGTTTACAAATGTGTTGTTTTGCCATTATGATATCATCCTAACAGCTTTGTTATAAATATCAGGATTTCTCTGGGTATTAATTATCCCATTCTGCATGGGCTCTCAGCTTCACTGTACCCCCTAGACAGACATAGAGACTTCATCTGTCACTAGCCCACACACAATGAGCTTCCTCCCCTCATCCTAACCTGGACCACAGCAAATCTAATGTCAACAGGGTTTTTCAAGGCAGTACAGAAATGAGTAACTGATTTGGCAATATCAGGCACAAGGTCAGGCAGCAGGAAAATGCCTGTGAATAGGCCACACATTCACCCATGGCATTGGCTGCTTATACACCAAGGGGTACATGGAGAAATCCTGCAAACAAATATATTGGCAGCAGTCATGTGAGGAGCTGAAATAGAGTTGGAGTAGAGTGTGCAAAATACCAGCACAAGGTCCATCAGAGTGAGTAAGGAAAAGAAACCTATTTCAGAAGCCTCTGATTTGTAGTTATCAGGCAAAAACTTATAGCAAAGACGATCTGGCTCCAGGAAATAAAAAAGACAGATTCAACAGAGTAAAGACACATGTACTCCATAAAGGACAGTTGTTCTTACAGAGGAGTTTTAAATGGTCTGGAAAGGTAAGTATTACCACGAAAAACACAGGGATAATACTCAGGAATGTAAAGGGAAATGATACACTTTCACTGGCGCTTTGGGAGGAAGCAGACCTCTTAATATATCAAGCATATCTGTCTAATCATCAATTTAAGTGATGAATTTTTTTCACTCTAATCACTACAAGTAAAATTAAAAAATGCTTTTATTATTATTTTTTAAAGATTTTATTTATTTATTTGACAGAGACCAAGAGAGGGAACGCAAGCAGGGGGAGCAGCAGGCAGAGGGAGAGGGAGAAGCAGGCTTCCGCTGAGCAGGGAGTCCAACTCGGGTCTGGATCCTAGGACGCCGAGATCATGACCTGAGCCAAAGGCAGGCCCTTAACGACTGAGCCACCCAGGAGCCCCTTAAAACTGCTTTTAAAACCTTTGGAATGTAAGATTATATTCTGGCAGCCAGTAGCTTTTGTAGTTACCCTGCCTATGTAGGTGGGTCCTACCACATCATCAGGCAGGAGCACTCTGGGTTTATGTCTCAGCCTCCTATCAGTGGGGATAGCTTTCCTTCACAAAGATTTCTCAAGGGACACCTGGGTGGCTCAGTTGGTTAAGCGTCTGACTCTTGGTTTTGGCTCTGGTCCTGATCTCCAGGTCGTGAGATTGAGCCCCACCTCAGGCTCTGCCCTGAGCACAGAGTTGGCTTAAGACTCTCTCCCCTCTGGGCGCCTGGGTGGCTCAGTCAGTTAAGTGTCTGCCTTTGGCTCAGTTCATGATCCTTGGGTCCTGGGATTGAGTCCCACATTGGGTTCCTTACTCCACAGGGAGCCTGCCTATCTCTGTCTTTCATAAATAAATAAATAAAATCTTTAAAAAAAAGACTCTCTTTTTCTCCTTCTGCTCCTCCCCCACCTTCTCTCTCTCTCTCTCTCTAAAATAAATAAATCTTTTAAAAATTTTTTCTCCAAAAGGAGAGCATATATACACACATACATATATACACATATATATACACATGTGTGTGATTTTTTTTTCTACTTTACCTCTTAGAAAATACAAATAAAATTGGTGAGGTTATTGCTGATGTCATTCAAAAGTCACAGCTGACAGTGAAAAACTGGAAGGGAACACCAGCTGAGCAAAGGTATCCAAATTCATTTTAAGCTTTGAAAAGGGAGTGTTAAATCATAGGCTTATGAAACACCTAGGTCTTGGTCTTGGTCTTGGTTTATATTTCTGTAAATGGTTATAGAAAGGAAAAAAGGAGGAAGAGAAACAGAATAATTAACATGAACATCTCAGACATCACAAAGCTTTTAAAAGGATGAAGAGTATTAGAGCGGAAATTAGAGAAAAATTTTCTTTTAAAACATTCACATTTGATGGCACTTTGCAAGTCATGTCCATGATTAGGTATATCTTAGAAGATGCCCCTTTAATTGAGCTTATTTATCTGTGATCAAAACTTAGCAGCAACCTCAGATCATTTGGGAGTGCTATGCCCTTTTGGATATGTTTCTATATGAAATTCATAACTTTATAAAATATTTTAAAATACATCTATGTGTGGGGGGCTTATATCATTCATTCATTCATTCATCATTATTCTTCTATTCAACAAATATTTATTGACTTCTATGATGTTCCAGGCACACATCTAGATGTTTGAGAAGCAGTGGTGAACAAAATAGACAAATTTCTATCACATGGTGTTAACATTCTATTGAAGAGAGATACAGTAAACAGATATGTAAATAAATATATAATGCTACATCACAGTTGGAACAATTCTGATAACTTTAAACTCTCCATGACATATATGATAAAAAGATTGCTTTAAAATATTTCATAAGTTTTCTTCTTTTATTAAATATGGAAACTTTAGATGAACACAAGGAAGAAAATCCAATTGTTCAACTTGACAAAAAGCAAATTTATCTATAATCTTATCATCATGCTATCCTATGAGCTTTCCAACTTGATATGGGGCAGGAGGAGAGTACTGTATTGGGTATCTTACTTTTCTTTACCATTTTCTGAGCATTTTTCTTTGTTATTAACAGTTTTCAAAAATATGTTCTTAATAGCTGCAAATATTACAGGCTATGTACAAACAATTTTAATGCTTTTATTATTTTTGACAAATTTTATGATAATAAATTAATGTACACAAATCTTTATCTGCATATCTGATTATATCCTCAGCAGAAGGTGCATACAGTGGAATCATTTAGTCTATAGGCATGCATGTGCATTTTATGATACTTGATCTATGTTACAAATGGACCTATACAAAGGTTACATTTTCTTACTATTATTGTAGTATTGTTACTATTGTAACAGTATGAGACATTAAGTAGACTTAAAACCTCAGCCAAAACTGCACCTTGGTGCTAATTTTAAATTGTATATATATATATATAATCTGTTTACTGGTGAGGTTGGTTTTTAAAAATATGTTTATCATGCATTCACCTTTCCTTAGTGAATTCTTTGTCATTTGCTCTTTCTCTTGTTTCCTCTTAAACCATTAGGGTTTTTCTTTTGATGTGAGATATTTTCAGTATGAAACATATATTTCTTGCAATTTTTCCAAACGGTCATTTATATTTACCCTTTTATGATATTTTTGTATTTGAAAGTATTTTTATGCATCCGATTTTATTGATCTTTTTTGGGGGGCTGATTGCTTATATTCCTCTTGTGCTTAAAAAAGCTTCTCTATCAGTAAAATATTTCTTTCGTTTTTCTAGTTGATTTTTTAAAATAATTTTTCTTTTTTATTTAGCTCTTTAATCTCAGTGTAGTTAATTTTGGTGCGATGAGCCTTAATTTGAACCTTTTCCAAATTGTTCATTTTCTCACTACCATTTGTTAATAAAATAATCCGTGCTTTCCCCCATAGGTCTGTGATACTTTTTTTCTCATTTGTTAAATTTACACACACACACACACACACACACGCACACACGAGTCTGTTTCAGAGGTTGCATTAATCAGTTTAAAAGGTTCTGTTTTTAAGATTGGTGGTAGTTGGTGGGGGTGGGAAGTGATGGTTCCGGTACTTCTTGTCCCAGATGTTACAAAATTACAATGATTCTTGGTATTGTCTTGATGGAACGGGGGAAGAGCTGCGGTGCGGAGGCACTTAGGACCCAGGGGAAAGCCAGGCTTGGTATAGAAGGACAGAGTCTCCGGCGCACACGCCTCCTACCAAAATCACAGCCCCGTGCAGCCGGGGCTCTCATTCACAGCTTTCTAGAGAAATCTGAGCCCGAACCTGCCAGAATAGGGGATCTCACCCACTCAGCTCAGCAGCGAGGACACCTGCAGAAACACATTCCTAAAGCAAGGCTGAGCGGCTGTGTGAAGGTATTTGTTGCCTTTTTTCTCCCTTCTGTATTTGCAGCGCCTCCCCGCCTTTCCCCCCAGCTCTTGAGATGCCATGGCTGCGGTGTTTCAGCACTTCGGTGCGTGGACAGCTCCCATCTGCAATCCCTCTGCACTCCATCCCTCCCGCACCCCACTTTCCACGCCTTCGCGGTCCATCCTCCTCCTCCCGGCGCCCGCTCAGCCTGCGCTCCCTTACACCATCAGCACCCCCATCTCTCCACCATCACCGTCATGATCTCCACCATCACCAGCGCCGTAACTACAGTCAACACAACTGTGTCTTGTCACTTAGACAAAGCCTGAGGTCCGCAGGGTTGAGCATAAGAACCCAAGTTTTCAGGCACAGGAAGGAAAGTTCAGGTGGACGACACCCTTGAAAACAAAGAGACGCCTGCTTGAGAGAAAGGGAAAGTGAAGCCAGGACAGAGAGAGACCCAGGGCAAGGGACAGATGGGGCACTTGCCAGACACCAGCAGTTAGACAGCTGCCTTTCAGCAGATTAGGGGCTGTTTAGTTCAGGAAATTAACATGGCCTGGGGTATAGTGTTATTCCGGTAAAAGAGATATGTAAGCTCAATCCGTGTTTCTGGTTTTCCAATGGAGAATCACCAGGAAGCAGGGTGGGGGTGACTGATGACTCATATTCACCCACACGACAATTTTCCTTCCTAAGCGTTTATTACAGAAACTCTGGAATTAAGTTTTCTACTGAAATGTTTTGTAAAATGAAGACCCCAAAGATTAACTCTGTGACCAGAGTAAAAATTAAAATGTTGGTGATGATAACCTAACAAATTGGCTCTCAGCGGAAAGTGCTATTTGTTCAAATGTCTCTTCCTGTCTACTTATTTCAATTTTCCAATCTTAAATCTCTCTTTGGAGCAAAGAACATAGATCCCTTGCCCAAAAGGCCAAAGTAGTAATGATATTCAGAGCAGATGGCCTGTCTTTGTTCATAACTAGTCAAGGACTGACTCGGATTTGGAAGACGAGATTTTTGTGTGCTTTCTCAGTAATCAGACGATAACACACTTTCCCCATAATAGTAAAAGGTAATAGAGTGCAAAAATTGAAAAAGCATTTTATGTAACTGTATTCTGTCAGGCTCTGCTTTTAGAGTGCCATCATTTTCTATCTCAGCTGAAGGGAAGTTGGAACATCTTTCAAATATCTTGAAGGTCCAAACCCAAGTCATAGCTCCTCTTTAATTTATCCAGGATCTTCTGCTTTATAGGAACTAACAAACAGCAGAAAATAAGTACCTGAGCCTGTCATAAATAAAAATCTTTCAATGAGTACCCATTTAATCCATTATTACTGAACAGCAAAGTATTGGGTGGGTGGGTTTTTTTTTTTTTGCAAATTATTTTTCATAAAATTAACATCTTAATTAAAAATGAGATGGATCATATTTTCATATGAGAATGGTGTCAGGTCACATGTCACAATCAAGTTTAAACCAGAGCACAGAAAAGCCTCATTTAAAAATCACTCTTGTACATTTATTCTGCTTCCTTAAAAAGAAAAAGAGTCAGCAAAGCAAGTTTGGTCTAAACTGGCTCACTAATTTTGTCAAAAATAAAAAATAGCCATGAACAAGTAGCTTCTAAAGGAAGTTTTGAGGAAAAATTCACACCAAATACTCTTCTGGAATGAGGGATAGTTGCATTTTCTCAAAAGTTACCTACTGCCATTAATTACATAACCATTGGCATAATTCGATTTGCCTCTAAAATTCACCCACTTTTGAACTCAAACTAAGAAAACTAGTGAAAGTATCTGGTGAAATGGATTTTAGAGAAGAAGAAAATTTGCTCATTTATGTACTGTCCTTGGTGATGTCCTCAGTAAACAAGACCCTTCAAGTCCCAAAGAAACAAGATTCTTAATATTCCCTTATCTGTTTGCAAACAATGGTTCATCCCAGATCATTTTTTAAAATGTACATGCAGTTCTGGCTGCTTCAAACTAGAAACTCAGGCCAGGAATCCAGTGTCTCCAATGCTGCTGTCTTCCTGTGCTGAATACAATTTCCTGAGGATGGGGAAATTTCAAAACAATGCTGCTTCAGTGAGATTTACAGGCATCTGTCTCAGAAGTGATGCCTTTCTCTGATGAAATATTATGCTGGGCTTATTAATTTTTATACAGTGCTATGATCCTGGCTTCTTCTTTTATTCTTTTCTCTATTAAGGGCTATTTTACTTTTTTCATATTTTCAGTAACAAAACTTTCTCCTTTTCATAATAGATTTAAATGTGAACAGAAAACATTTTCCATCAGAGTGACATCATACACTTTTGTAGACATGTTCACAGAGGGGCACATCTTTTTAGAATCATGGAGTGTAAAGCTTGCTAAACTTTTATCTCCCAAAAGGGGGAATCAGGAACTCTTCAGAACTAGTGGTGTCTGCTCACTTTGCAATCTTTGCAAAAGGACACTTTATTAACCCTGTAAAGTCTATTCATGATTTACACACTTCCTCAAAGCAGAGTCATCCTTAGTAAATGGATTCAGACATGGGTCTTCTCTCCTTTCCTGTTACAGGGTGACTGAGACAGGAGGTAACACAGCAAAATGAGTATACAAAATATGAAGTTTGGTTGCATGTCATCTGCCTAGAAATACCCCTCAACATTGCCAAGAGAGATCTTTGCTTACATTACACCCTTCTCCCAAATTTTAATTAGTTTGATTACCATTCATTTTATCCAGATTTCACTGGAATAAATTTCTTTCAAGAGAAGATCCACAATGTGAATTACTTCAAGTCTGCAGCCCTGTAACATCAATCCCAAGTATCATATCTCTCTAGAGAGAACCGTGCTTACTTTTCCATCCAAGTTCATCTTAGCTTAACTGAAGTTTGCCTTCTTTGGTTTGATTTTTCACGGATATGGAAATCAACTGGTCACTTCTCTTCCCCCACCCCCCCAAAAAGCTTTCATTTATTCAGTTAATAAGTTCATTATTTTTCACTACCTCTGCTGCCCCTCACAGACCTTTATCATATCTTCTCTGGCCAGGTAACCCAATCGTCTCCCCTTTCATGGACATGTTATCATATGACAGGGAGTATCAGAGAAAGTTTTCTGTGTTGGTAGGGCCCTTTTCTATGAGCCTTTCTTCTTCCTGACTTCTGAGCCAGCAGGAATTTTCCCTATACGTGTTTGAGATGATTGCTCTTGTTTTCTGGACCCTTTTAGCTACATCTCCAATTCATAGATATTATGCAAAGCAACTTTCCCCATGTCTTCTCCTTAAAATAACATCATGTCAATTCAGCTTCTGTTACTGTTCAAATGTCTTACATAAAGTTCCATACTTTATACGTGCCAAGTACATAGTGTATTCAGTGTTCATTCTTCTGTAGTTTCGGACGAAGGGAAATTGTGGGCCTGGAAATGGCAGAGGGGCTCACATTATAGGTTTTAAGTAAGAGACCTCTAGTCTGATGTGTGGCTGAATACAACAAAGTAACAAAACATGTGAGATTCTCTTTTTCCTTGCCCCCCTTCTCTTTCTCTTAGCATCTCTTAGCATCTCTTGCTTCTCCTCCTCCTTCCTTTTTTCATTGTTTTTTGTTGACATATAGAGCACACAAGTATGTGTGCAAACATAATGGAGTGATCTGATAAGCTTTGATGAGTGCTGGTATTCCAAAAGGAGTGAGCACACAGGAAGTGTTTTTACTCTCCTGTTGGATAGAGTAGCACTGTTGTCCACATACAGTGTGAGTTCTGCTTTCAGAGGTAATGAACCTACCCTCTCAACCCTTTGGATTCACTACAAATCCTCTAGAGCAGTGCTTCCCAAACAGTGTGTATACAAATTGCCTGGGAATTCTGGTACTCATTCAGCGGGTCTGGGTGAGTGCTGACATCCCATATTCCCAACAAGCTCCTGGGTGCTGCTGATGCTACTGATCCACGGACCACACTTCGAGAAGCAAAGACAAAGTTTCTTTCTTTCTGAACAGTCCCACCTGAATGTCTGAATAGTAAATAATGGCACTCAGACTAAACAAAACAAAAACCATTCCAGGTTCTGAGGCAATAAGAGCTGAGAAGTCACAGCTGTAGTTGAGGAGAAAGTGATACAAATAACCCCTTTCGTCTCACCTCAGCCTTGTGCGCCCTGCTGGGCTCACCTTCACCTGGCAGTTTTCTGAACCGATTCCTGCGGCTGATGTCATCTGCCTAAGCACATCCAGAAGGGTCCCAGGCACATCAACATGCTGGGGAAAACACTGAGAGGGAAAGAGGGCAAGTGGATTTAGTGGCCATCTTTGGGCCCTGCCTTTCTTACATCTCTCCAGAGCCTCTTCCTCTAAAGAGTCTATCCTGAGAGAAATATCCTCTTCCCTTAATGGAAGAAGAATCACATGTTTGTTTTTTCCTTCCTCTCCCGCTGATACTCCTACGAAGCACAACTGAAATTAAATTTTAAATTGGGGCATTGACTGCCAGTGACTTCTTATGGGGATAGTTTAATAACATAGAAAAACATTTTAGTCTAATTTTTTATGTCTCAATAAATTTTTCCCTGTAGATTGTCGTTATTTAAAATACAGTGAGGTCTAAGGTAAACACTACTTCAACTAAATACTTCTCTACAGTGAGGAGGCAGAAAAATCCCATGCCTTCCTTGCCAGTTGTCTTTTCCTTCAACTGCTTGTATTATTTGCCCCAAAGCAAACTAAAAGAATAAAAGTTGTGTGGGTTGTTCTAGAATACAGGACACAATCCTCTGTCAAAACGTCCATCTTCAAGTTCCAGACTATTCTAATACTGATCTGGCATTTATTTTGGGTAGAAGTTCTCAGTGTCTCTACTCTGATAGAACTCCTTCCAATTTACTTTTAATCTTTCTTAACAGCAAGAGCAAATGGGAGCAGATGACCCTGCTTAGTTGCTATTTTAAAGAGAGCCAAGAGAATCAACACAATGAATATTTATGTTGCAAGGGTAAGCCCTGGGCTAAGACTGAGTTGAAGGTGATGGGAATTTGATGGTGAGCCAGGGGCTAAATTCTGGTCACACTACACTTTCAGGTGATTAAAGGTCTCCCCTTTATCCTTCTAGAATTCTTTCCCTGGCCCCGGTATAGCTAGTTCATATCTGCAAGTTGGGTAATGTTTAATAGAATGCTGATGGACTGGGAAGCAATCTGTTACTCACAGGATTTATGCTCCTTTGTCAGTACGTATGCAGAGAAGTCCTACAAGCCCTCCTGGTCAATCTCAAATTCATCATTTGGGGAAAAAAACCCACCCCTTTTCTGGTTAGCACCAAAGAATGCTGCAATCAACCAACCTCTGAGGATTAAATGTAGGTACCACCCACGGGCAGTAAGGGAGCATGTCATCTTTCAGGAAAGATTTCAAATACAGTTGTACTTAAAAAAAAAAAATCTTTGCTGGTTGTGATTTTCAATTTTGGTCTAGATGTATCAGCAACATCTATTTTTATTTCATTCAGTGTAAAAATTCCTTTCAGCATTCCTAGGGGAAAAACATATTCAGTTAAACATTTTGAAGTGAGATTTTAGAAAGGTGAAGAGCCATCAGGGTTGACCTCATTCAATATACATTTAAAATTTGGAGACATAACTTTCACACCTACTAATGGAGGAGGTAGTTGATTAGACTTTCATGTGGAAAGTTTTATCTCTCAGATTTATCTTCATTTTTTTTCTTATAAAACAAATGTGGGTATAGTTTCTCATTTTATATTGGTATTAATTTAAATTTATGTGTACTTAAAATTATTCTTTTGTATTGCTAAGAACATCCCAAAGCAATACATATTTGAGGTATTTTCATTATTTATTAGTGTTCTTATATTTCAAGCAATATCTAGGCTTTATAGATTTTATTTTTCTGGTCATGACAACAGTATACTCTTTCCTTCCCAAATCTGGCCAATTTTACAACATCCTTTACATGATCTTCCTTAGGACTGGTGGGGTGTAGGTGTGTGCCTGTTGTGTGAGTGAGTCGTTGTGAGGATGCAAGTATCCAGAATGGTGTAGAGAAAGCACTTATGCTGAGAGGCAGGGCAAGGTCACTGACAGAACGTGGGCCATAGGTCAGGGAGGCTGTGGTTTGAATCTTCATTCTTCTACCTATTACTAATCTATCTAAATCTCATATTTATCCTTTCATCTAATAATTAATAACCCAGCTTTAAAGGTTGGTGTGGAGATTAGATCATAGAACATCAAAGCTGTAGGCATATAATAAATACTCAGTGAATATTTGTTTTTTTCCCCCAATTTTTAACATTAGTTTATTATCTGACTTTAAGACAAGTGCTTAGTTGTTCTAAGACTCAATCTCTTTTTACCTGGAAACAAAATTATGATATCAACAAGATTACAGTAAATGTAAAATAGAGCTTTTTATTTCCAAAGCACTTTTACCTACATCATTTCACCTGATCCTCAGCATCTCCCAGGGAATCCTTTTTCTTCTACCTATTACAGGATCATTGTAACAATGAAGAAAGATAATTGATGTAAAAGGCTTTGAAATAATATGTACTCATGTACATATTCTATAGACAAGATATGGTTATTAGTCTGATTGTCTCCCACTATATTTAATGTGTGTTTCTGAAGATAATGAAATAAATGCAAATAATAGATTATAAAATAACCAAAACCGATTTCATTTGAATTATTGTACTTTCTGAAATGATTTTTCTGCATAGATTCCTTAGTTCAAAAATACTAGGATGTATGTTTTATAGGTGTATGTGTATGTGTACACATACACCTTCTTAAGAATAAATTCTTTTTTTTTTTGAAGATTTATTTATTTATTTGACAGAGAGAGAGGGAGCCTGCAGTATATATATACTATATACTATAGTATATAGTGGGGCAAGGGGAGGGGGAAGGGCAGAGAGAAAGAATCTCAAGCAGATTCCCCACTGAGTGCAAACTCCGATGCTGGACTTGATCTCACAACCCTGAGATCATGGCCTGAGCCAAAATCAAGACTCAGATGCTTAAGTGACTGAAACCACCCTGGTGCTCCAAGACTGAATTCTGTATAAGAATAGATTTCTTCTAATGGAAACTTGAGATGAAGTGGGAATCTTGAATCTATAGATATCATTATTTCAAATATCATGATATGAAGACTCTTCTTTCCTTACTCTCATACAAAATACTACTACTACTTAAATTTCTAGTTCATAAGAAAAAGCATGCACTAGAAGTAGAAGTTAGCTTCTACCTTGGACACCCCAGAGGGTGTGGTAAGTTACTCTCCATGTATTTGTAACAATGTCTAAATAAAAAATCATTTGGGACCCAAGCAGCAATGGAAAAGGTGGTTTCTGAGCCTCACATGAATGTGCTTAAAGTGCCCTTTTTGATTATCAAGCACATTTCAGTGCCCAGATCATGCTTGGCACTCTGCTAGGTATGGCAAAGTGTCAATCTTTCAAACAGAATGGCAGGATCTTTGATCTGGCATTTTAGCCCAAAGGAAAATACGCAAAGGAAGAGCAAACATTTGTGATAGCTGGAAAAGGCATAGACAGCCAGATTTTTAAATAGCTTCAGTCCTCTTCCAATGAAGAAGCAAAGACAAGGGGTGCCTGGGTGGCTCAATCGGTTAAGCGTCTGCCTTCCGCTCAGGTCATGATCCCAGGGTCCTGGGATCGAGTCCCGCATCGGGCTCCCTGCTCAGCGGGAAGCCTGCTTCTCCCTCTCCCACTCCCCTGCTTGTGTTCCCTCTCTCACTGTGTCTCTCTCTGTCAAATAAATAAATAAAATCTTTAAAAAAAAAAAAGAAGCAAGGACAAGACTGGACATCTGTAAGGTATGGCATTAAGCTACCTAAGAATGTCTGTGAACAGTCTGTGAGGTTTATGGAATGGTAAATCCAGAAGGAATTTTAGTAAAGGACAGTAAGGTTCTGAGAGGAAAGGTGACTTGCTGAAGGTCACATAGCTCTTAAGTAGTAAGTATTAGAACCCTTTTGCTGGGGCGCCTGGGTGGCTCAGTTGGTTAAGCGACTGTCTTCGGCTCAGGTCATGATCCTGGAGTCCCTGGATCGAGTCCCGCATCGGGCTCCCTGCTCAGCAGGGAGTCTGCTTCTCCCTCTCCCACTCCCCCTGCTTGTGTTCCCTCTCTCGCCGTGTCTTTCTCTGTCAAATAAATAAATAAAATCTTTAAAAAAAAAAAAAAAGAACCCTTTTGCTGCACCTAAGAGGCAGAACAGCACAGTAGAAAAGAGCATGGGACTAGAAAAAGATTACTTGGTCTTGAATCCAATTTCTTATGATTAGTAGCTGTGTAACCTTGGAAAACTCACTTAACCTCTCTATGCCTCTGTTTCCTCATCTAAAAAATGGGGACAATAATACACTCATTTTATGTTGTTCTAAAGATCAAATAATGTAATATATAAATAGAGAGTATGTAAGTGTCTGGGACATAATAAATATACTTATAGTAAATAATAAAATAAAGCTATTATTATTCATTCCACTAGGACAGAAAACCACTCCTACTTCTTCATGTGATACCAAGTCCAATGTATCTTTTCATACTTATTTGACCAATTCAGAAAAGTTGAATGAGAACCAAGTCCTTCACATGAATAAAAGATGACAGTCAAGTAAAAACACTATATCCTGGAGAACATTCTTGAATGGCATTGCATTTTTAGCCTTAAATATTATCAAAGTTGTTATTTAAATAGCAGATTATTCAGAGTTCTGAAGTGAAGCATTTGCCTTTAATGGAAAATATCTATTTCATCCTAAGTGACTCTGGCTTGGGTATTCTCCCCAGAAGCTTCTACTGTATGCTGAGGACAGAATAAAAATGTAAATTGCAGCAAATTTATTTCGATATTATAGATTGGAAGCATAGCTATGTGTGGAGGTGGGTCATGAAAAATGCAATCTCAGCTCTCCCCTTGAACCCATAGTAATTTATCTCAGAAACATTGTGGAGTTCCCTGAACTGTAATGTGTGTAACTTGCTCCCAGAACCTTTAAATCTTCTGAAGGGGACAAGCTGTTGTTATGACTTGTGCTCTAAGCGTCCTGTGTCATGGCTAGGAACTGTGAATATCATCCAGCATGCTTCAGGGAGGCAATGATCTGAAGTACAATGTGCCTAGGCTAAATTCTCCTGGGAAATTAAAAGTCAGCTGCAATGCTATCATTTAAGGAAAATGATTCCTGAGGCATCCAACAGAAGGGGAAACCACTCACTCATTGAAACAATGTTTTGACTACTTTCTTTATTCACTTACTTTCTCTATACTTAGTGGGCACTCATTCTGTGGTAGAAAATGTTCTAGGCACTGAGGATAGATGGTGAACACAGCAAAGTTGCTCCACTCATGGGCTGACACTTTTTGTGCCAGGCACTGTATTGGGGATACACAGATGAGTGGGATCCCGCTTTTCCCTACAAGGAGTTCAGAGTAAAGAAGGAGAGAGGGAGATGGCAATGAAATGATGTGGTTGGGGCTATGGGACTGCCAGTGACCTGGGAAGGTCAGTGAGGGTTTCCTAGAGAAAATGGTGTCCAGATGACTCCTGAAGGGTGAAGAGGAGTTCATCAGAGGTCATGCTTTGTCAAGGAGGTGAGGAGAAACTTCATGTGGTTCAGTGTAGCTGCATGGCCAGGGGGTGAATCTGGAAAGAGATAAAGACCAGATGATGAGGAGTCTTGGAAACCTTATTACATAGTTTTATACTTTATCCTGGCACAATTGGCAGCTATTGGTCAATGTCAATCAAGGAATGACATGAGCAGATTTCAATTAGAATCCAGAGAACGGACTGGAGAAGGGCAAAGTTGGCAGCAAGGGCACCATAGGGAAGATAATGCAGGGCTAAACGGACAAAGACTGATGTGACCCAAACAAAGACAGCGAAAATGGATGGAAAAAAACGGGCAGATTTAAGAAATATTATGGAAATAATTGTCTGGACGTGGGTGATAAGGGAGAGAGTGGAATAAGAGTAGACTCCCAGGTTTCTAGAGTGGGAAACGGCACAGCAGATGATGTCAGTCACTAAGAGATGGAGGTGGAGGAGCGAATTCAGGATGAGGAACTAGGATTAGTTCAGGTTTAAGCACATTGAGTTTGTGGTGTCTAGAGGACATCGTTGTGGGGTTGTTGAGAAGGCAGTTGAATGTGTAGCCTGAAGACCAGGAGAGAGCTATACACAGAAGTTATATTACATGTAGGTGGTCAAACCATGGGGCAGGTCCTGGAAACACTACACTGAAGTGTTCACAGGAAGAGAAGACAGAACAGGAGTCGACAAGGCTAAGAGAAAAATCAGGGTGTCTGGAGTCAGAGAAAATGCGTGGGAGAATGGCAGAGAGAGTTTTAAGAAGGATGAAGTCATCAATATCAAATACTGATAGAGTTCACTCATAAAGAGTACTGACATTTGTCTCTTGGATGTAGGAACAAAAAGATCATTCACTAGTAGGGTGACCATCTGTCTGGGTTTGCTTAGATTTATCTCAGTTTATGGCTATTGTTCCAGCATCATTATTATTATAAGTGCCCCCTCATGTCTAAATTTGGATGGTAAATTATATGATCATCCTGCTCAAGTGGTTGGTGGGAGCAGTAAGGACATATAGCTGTGGGTGTAGGGATGAACTGGAAGAGGAGACATCAAACCCGAGAACTTTCTGAAGGGGTGTGGTAAGGCTACTAGACAGGGAATTTTAACATCAGATGAACATCAAACTAGATGGATTTGGAAGTTTCTTCCAATCCTGGGAATAGTTCATAGCATTATTTTCTATTTACCATTCTAAGTCCTTAAAATTAGTGAAAATCAAGACTTTATTTTAGTTCTCATTTTCACATGTTACAGAACTAAATGTGTTTTCTTACAAATTATTTTACACCGCCAACATTTTATACATAAAATTTCTATTATTTCATTATCTTGAAGATGAATATCAGTTACTTGAACTGTTCCTCATCTCCCCCATGTCACAGTATAAAGCAGAAATGTGTGAGTTGATGGTCTCCCTTAAGAACTAACTGGTAGGGGCGCCTGGGTGGCTCAGTCATTGGGCGTCTGCCTTCGGCTCAGGTCGTGATCCCAGAATTCTGGGATCGAGCCCCACATCGGGCTCCCTGCTCCGCGGGAACCCTGCTTCTCCCTCTCCCACTCCCCCTGCTTGTGTTCCCTCTCTTGCTGTGTCTCTCTCTGTCAAATAAATAAAATCTTTAAAAAAAAAAAAAGAACTAAATGGTAGTTCTAAATTAAGCAGAAGAATAATTTTGTCTTTTAAATTATTTTGTATGATAAAACAGTACCAATAATAATTAGTTTGGGAATAAATATTCTGCCCCTCATTGTAAACACTGTAAACCTAGGAAAAAAACACATGCCTTCAAGTTCAAGAAGCCTAGTATGGCTTCTGATTTTTTCAACTTCTGGGTTAGACCAAACAGATGTCTGAGAGCATTTATATTTAAAATGAGAAAGGTGCAAATAATATGGGTGTTCCTCTGTGTACCATTTTGGTGTAGAAGTCATAAGAGGTGTATCTGAGGAGATTCAAACCATCATTATCATAAGCAAAATGATATCTCAGAACAACAGGAAAGTTATATAAAATGGGAGGATTTTTTTTTAAAGATTTTATTTATTTATTTGAGAGAGAGAATGAGAGAGAGCACACGAGAGGGGGGAGCGTCAGAGGGAGAAGCAGACTCCCTGCCGAGCAGGGAGCCCGATGCGGTACTCGATCCCTGGACTCCAGGATCATGACCTGAGCCAAAGGCAGTCGCTTAACCAACTGAGCCACCCAGGTGCCCAAAATGGGAGGATTTTTAAGCCTGTATAGATATTGGGTCAGCAGGGAGGCACCCGGGGTTTCAAGTCCCTTTGCCTTGCCTACAGAAGAGTGACAAAGGCAAATAAGAAAGCTGCTTGTAATGTCCACACGTGAGCATCCTCTCTCATTGTTGTTGAATTTGATTACTGAGGGTCAGGTTTCCAGCCAAAAGGCTGCCACCCTTCCCCTTCCCTAGGCCATTGTTAGTTCAGTTTTGAGTAATTAGGTACCTTTGGGGTTACGATAGAGTGACCTGTAACAATCCCTTTTTATTGTTAAGATGCAAATGACTGCCTTTTAAAAAGGTGGGGGGAGGGGGTATTTCTGTGAAAGGTACTTCTGTTTGAGAAAAGAGGCTAATGGGAGCAATAAATTGTACAGCAGCCATAATTTCTAGGTCTGTGAATAACCCCATAAAGCATGCTGCAGCAGAGAAGGATCTTTCTCTCTTCTCACCATTTCTTAATGAAAGAGCAACCTATTACTAATCTGACCATACACTATTATGTTAACATGATCAGTGTGACTAAAAAGTTCCCAAACATATTTCAAGTATTTGATGCATCCAGGACTTCAACACTAAAAGTCTGCCTATTACACCATTTTAAAGATAATTTACCCTTTATTTTTCGGAGACCTCATCTACTCAAACCCACAGCACAATACTGCTTTTCTATCTCAGTTCCAGTTAATTTGCCCAGATGTTGTATCATCACTGTTTGTCTCTCTTGTGTGCATTTGTTTTGCAGTAAGAAATGGTCTCAGCTTTGCTTCTTTTTTGGATGGCCACCACCACCTAAGACCTGAATGTCCTACTGCTTTCCAAGAACAGAAAGACCTTCTATTTGTTTGTTTCCATGGCAGCTTGGTAGTAACAAAACTGTTGAATGGGCCCCAATTTCGGCAGACCGTCAGGTGAATGGGACCAGTCTCCCTTCTTCCAAAATATCAGAAATTAAGCACTTGGAAAGGAGATTCAGCCAAGATGACCCATTTACAGGCTGGACTCAGTCCAGAGACTATAGAGAAAGCTCGCCTGGAACTGAATGAAAACCCAGATGTCTTACATCAGGATATCCAGCAAGTCAGGGACATGATCATCACCAGGCCTGACATTGGGTTTTTACGTACAGATGATGCCTTCATCCTGAGATTTCTCCGAGCCAGGAAGTTTCACCAAGCAGATGCCTTCCGACTCCTGGCCCAGTACTTTCAGTACCGCCAGCTGAACCTGGACATGTTCAAAAACTTCAAGGCTGATGATCCCGGCATTAAGAGAGCTCTCATTGACGGCTTCCCTGGAGTGCTGGAAAACCGTGATCACTATGGCAGGAAGATTCTTCTGCTGTTTGCAGCCAATTGGGATCAGAGTAGGTAAATGTAGATAGCATCTTTACTTGGTTCTTCTTTTTCATAAGCGTCTTCACTGCATGTTTGGGGCTGTATGGTTTTCATTTTTTAAAAATGCAAAAAATGTGTGACGAGTGGGCTTTCATCCAGCCACAAAGGAAGGTTTAAGGCCACAAGATTACCATCATCAAAAGGCAATTCCAGATTCACGGCGGTGGTTTGGAACAATAGAATCATAGTGTTAGAATTGTAAGACACCTTAGAAATCATTATTCTATTCATCAGAGTGGGTCATTTATTTTAATAAAGTTGAAAGCTGGTCTTCTAGAAGAACCATATATTCTGTCTTTCGTGTTCTCATCTTTAACAACCAAAACAACAAAAATGGATTCAGTAGATGGCTTTATATCAAGTGTTTTCAACACATAAATAATTTCTTGGATCCTATCCATGACTTTAATACCCTATATTTCTTCTGAGTGCCAGAAATGCATCTCTCCCTGAAAATCCTATAAAGAACCGCAAACTCAACATGTCCCAAACTGAACACACCATCTTCCGTACTATATCCACCTTTCCATCTATCCAGTCTCTCCAGCCAGAAATCTGAATGTCATCATGAAATGCTTCTGGCCTTTGCTCTTCACATCCAATTAATTGCCAAGTCTCACCCCTTTCTTCTTAAGAACCTCTCACATCTCATCCCCTCTCTTTGCTCCCGTTGTTATCGCCTTGGTTTAGATTCTTATCATTTCTCACTTGAATTTCTGCCTCTGATCTACTCTCTTCTGATGGTCTACATCATAGCTGGAGTGACCCTTCCAAAATTCTGTGATGTCACTCTGCTGATTAAAGTTCTTCAGTGACCTGCAAGGCCTTCAAAGTAAAGTAAGGCCCTTTATGATGCACCTTGTACATCTCCTGCTGTGTGTCCCCTTTTGCCCTTGTGGGTCTCTGGTCCAGCTGGAAGCAAGTATAGGCCTTGCCTTGAGTAAATGAGGTTTTTCCATGCCTCCAAGCCTTTGGACCTACCTCATCAGGCACCAAAAGGAGAGACCAGCCACTTCTTATCCCAATTCCAACCATCCTGGACAGTCTGCCTACTGATTCATACTCCTCTTCATGCTTCTTCTCTGTATAATTTTCATCTTTCCTCCGCCCCAACCCTTCTCAGTTAGGTGCCCTTTCTTTGTTCATTATTTCCACTAAAGCATTTGCAATAGGAGTGTAAGAACCATTGCTATTACAGCTATTATTTTGGGATATGTATACCATATGCTCTACTGAGCATTTATATATATTGTCTCATTTACCCAGTGAGAACTTTTCATGAAAGACATTATTATTATCCTTATGTCACATTTGATGACACAAGACTTTCAGAAATTAAGTAACTCACTCAGTATCACATAACTAATGAAATATGGAATGGGCGTGGAGCCCCGGTAGTCTGACTTGAGAGAGTTGTCTTAACTTGACTTCACTGCAATTGTGTGTTTACTTGTGTACTCTTTCTTAGGCCTCCTCCCAAGACTGCAAGTTCCTTGAGGGCAGGAGACTGTCACTTTCATGTTTATCTCTTTGGCACATGGCACAATATCCAATAAATCTGAATGAGAAATAATGCATGAATCAATCTCCAAAACTTCACCTGTGACTTTGGTCTTCACAGAAGTATCATCATGGAAATGTTTACAGTCCCTGGGGAGACACGGGTTTAACTTTAAAAATATACCAAAGACACAAACAGTGAATCATGGAACACTACATCAAAAACTAATGACGTAATGTATGGTGATTAACATAACAATAAAAAATTTAAAAAATATATACCAAAGAATCCCTCCCCAGTATAATTAAAAGGAATTTCTAGGGTGGTCCTTTATTACTTCATATCATTCCTCCTCCTCTTAAAAATGGTAATATTTTAAGATACCTTAGAACCACTGACTATTTTCTGGTTGGTAAATTGGGATCAGGCAAGTTAATCCTGAGGAGGTATTTCAGGGTTTTAACACTATCAGTCTAGAGCTTGGTCAGCTCTGCCCCAGGGCCAGGATGCGTTTGCACGTTTCTGCTCTGTTAACACAAGGTCCCTGCCACCAAAGAGCCCATTGTGCAATCCACTGTCCTGCAGTGTGCAAATATACAAACTCCCATCGACCACAGGAGAATTCCACAGGAGAATTCCTTCTGAGACACACACACCATCAACACAGGGCATCAGTCTTATATCTGAGAAAACAGCCGACCTTTTGAGAATGGCATGTTCACATTTTGGATTTTGGAACAGGACAATTTTGATGATTCTGGAGAATAATCATACTGACTTCATTTGCGCTTAATTGTTGTAAGTGTTCTAGAACTTCCATCTGCTAAGACACTAAGTAGTGATTTACACATAAAAAAAATACATCATCGCAAAATATCTTACCTTGTATTAGCATTTGGTCCGACTGCATCTCAAAATGTGTTAAGAAGTCATAACAAATAGTAATAGTAAGAAGAAGTAAAGATCCGAGAGAATAATCCAAATGTTTATGATTATGTTAACCTTGAACAAGTTACAGTCCTCTGTTCCTTAGTTTCCTCAAGTGTAAAATAAGAAGCTCAAGCTAGGTAATCCCTGAAACACCTCAGCTCTAATGGCTCATGAATGTAAAGCTCATTCAGCCTGATCCTATGGATGGATGGAAAGGGATTTTAAAATTCACTTTATAGCTGCCTTACTCACTAGGTTTTTTGAAGTAACCTCTCTCTCTTTCTCTCTTCCTCCCACCCTCACCCCCAACCCACACAGGCTAAGTCTACTTGAGGCATTTTTTTTTTTAAACTATACACTGCTATTTGTTCCAAATATTTTGGTTTCAACAAGAAGGTAAATGATCAGGTTATCCCATTGACAGCCAAAGATCATTAAAAGGAAACAAACCTCAGTTTGAACCCAGGTACTGTCACATGCTTTCCTGGTTATATGACCTGGGACAAGCAACCTCTCTGAGACTCGGTTTTCTCATCTGCAAGGTAGGGATGATAGTGATGTCTATTTAATAGTGCAGTTGGGAGGATCAAATGAAAAAATGCACTTAAGGAACACAACTCATTGTTTGGCACATGGTAAGCACCCAATAAATACTAACTTCTAGTATTATTATTAATATTATAAAACATCCCCCTACAAAAATAATTGAGCACAGATGGTAGATAGATAAAGATAGAGACAGGAGTACAATACCTGAAAATGAAAATGGGCCAGTGGGTGTGGTCTGCCTGCATGCCCATCCTAAGTACTTCTTTGTTTTCTCCCAGAACATGTTCCCTGTCACACAGACCCAGCCTAAATGGGGCCCGAAGGGCCTGGAAGAGTTGGCAGAGCTTTGCAAAATTACTTCACTCTCATTGGGCACGTAAGATGGCTGGGAAGAGATTTGCATGTCTCATATGAAAGGTTTACTGAGATTAAAATGGTTATTAATATTTATTAAAGCTATGTAAATCTCATTCATCTAAACCCAGACACCCTGAACAAAAATGCAGAGCGGTGAGCGATAGGAAGCACTGTCCTCCAGAGGCACTCAGGGGCTCTGTTGGCTTGGGTTAAGTGTGCCAACTGAAGGGTGGGAGCGCTGGGCTCCCCGAGCATGAACTGGCTTCCTCCAGAAATCAGGCCTCAATGAAGGGCTGTGTGGCTTCTGTATTTCCTGAGGCTGCCAGGCTGAACTGAAATGAATTAGATGAAATCAGCACTCACATCATTATTCATAAAATGAAGCTGGCTTTTTCTGGGCTAGCAGAGTTTACATTTCGGCTCACCTGCTTGGTATATACTGGAGATGTAGGGGGATACCATCACTCAATGAGCTCTTCGATTTTTCTCACCTAAACTGAGTTTGCCCCTTAAGATCTGATAAAAAAGAAATCCATTTCTCGTTTCTGGTTCGCATACTTGTACCTGGTCCTACAGCCCGATATGCCCATACTTAGCTAGAGAAGAGTTAAGTTTGGTCAAGTTATTTTACTTTCTGGAGTCTCCATTTCACTAAGTGGAAATAGGTATAATATCTGGCATGTGGAGCTGTTACAAGGATTAACCCCAATTGCCTTACTTGATGGTGTCCAAGAGGCAGAATAGAACAGTGATTAAATGTGCCCAGAAACTCTGAAGCCAGATAGCCCTCTTCATATTCCAGCTGCCTCCTCACCAGCCATGGGATTCTGAGCAAGTTGCTTAAATGCTTATTACCCTGTTTCTCACCTCTTAAGTGGGGGTGATGATGAGCGTAAGTTAACAGTAGTTGGTGTTCAACAAATGGCAGTGTTTCTTAAGAAAAAAAATCCCAATAAGGCAAATATCTAAGATATTGGGTCACTAGATGTACTTTCCAATTCCAAATGGCAGGATTTGAACCATGACCAACTTTCCTCCACCTGGAAAAGTATAAAAAGTGCAACAGAGACCCCAAGCCACCATGCTTCAAAGTGGTCTGGGGTAGCTCAGGTGTGGCTGGGAGACTCTGAGAAATCACCTGCTCTTAGTGTCCCTCCCTATCGTGTTTATTACATTCTCAGGCTATAAGAAAGTCATTTGGGAAGAAGGATTCAGATAATAAAAGCCCCACAATAGACTACAATAGTATCCTATAGTGCTCGGTGGGGGAAAAACTACTAGAAATGCATTGAAAGTCATAATATATAAAATGACACTGGATATTCTTTGGTCAGTGTATTGTTTGTTTCTCACAATTAAAAAGCTCAGAAATCAGCAACCAGGTTGAAAATTAGTTGGTTCTTTTAGGAAGCTGGGGCACCCAAAGAAAGAGCTGAGTTAGGGCAATTTAGTAGAGCGAAAGGGGGCCAATGGACAACCTGATTACTACCTTCAAGTATATAGAGTTATTACAAGAAGGCAATGAATCTTGTAGGCTCTCTTTCTCCACCATACAGAACAAGGGCCAAATGTTTGGACTGAAGTGCGACCAACTGGATGGAAGATTAAAGGGAGCCAAGACCTCAGCACAAGGGTGAAGGACTGGGGCATTTCCCTGAGGTATAAAATTTAAGAGGGCACCAAAGCACTCAGTAATCAAAAGAAATACTTTTTTAAAAAAATATTTTAAGATCAAAATTAATGCAAAAAATCCATCATGAACAAAATGTCAAAATTTTAAAGAAGGCAGGGTAAGATCATTGACTTTTTCCTTGAGCCTAAGACTCCAATATGGCCTGGCAATCGGATTTCAAATTGGCTCCTAGTCAATTATATTACAGTACAGTACATAATGCTGAATATCTATATACTCCATATACTCTTAACAGTTGCACAGAACCTTATGGTTCCCAAGCATTTCCATGTACATTTTCTGATTTAATGCTCATTAACCATTTGGGGAGTATCACTAAGGGACAGATGACAAAGAAGAGATTTGAGGAGGAGAAGATACTTTCTAATCAAGGAACTAAATGACTCATCAATGGAAAAACTTAGACTCAGAGCTTCTAATTCCAAGCTCCAGAGACATCTGGAGCCAACTGTTCAGCCCCTGAGTGATTAGATATTTCAGAACATCCACACAGCTTCTGAAATGCTGTAAGTGGATTTCCTGGTGGTGGACACATGTGTGGATGAGTGCAGTGAGTCATGGTGGACAGGATCTGAGGTTGAGGGGCAGTGATTCTCAAAAGGGGCACAGTTCTTTCTTTCTTTTTTATTTTTTTATTATTATGTTACGTTAATCACCATCATTACATCATTAGTTTTTGATGTAGTGTTCCACGATTCATTATTTGCATATAACACCCAGTGCTCCATGCAGAACGTGCCCTCTTTAAAACCCATCACCAGGCTAACCCATCCTCCCACTCCCCTCCCCTCTAGAACCTTCAGTTTGTTTTTCAGAGTCCATCGTCTCTCATGGTTCATCTCCCCCTCCGATTTCCCCCCCTTCATTCTTCCCCTCCTGCTATCTTCTTCTTTTTTTAACATATAATGTATTATTTGTTTCAGAGGTACAGATCTGTGATTCATCAGTCTTACACAATTCACAGTGCTCACCATAGCCCATACCCTCCCCAATGTCTATCACCCAGCCGCCCCATCCCTCCCACCCCCCCACCACTCCAGCAACCCTCAGTTTGTTTCCCAAGATTAAGAATTCCTCATATCAGTGAGGTCATATGATATATGTCTTTCTCTGATTGACTTATTTCGCTCAGCATAACACCCTCCAGTTCCATTCACGTTGTTGCAAATGACAAGATTTCATTCCTTTTGATGGCTGCATAATATTTCATCGAATATATATACCACATCTTCTTTATCCATTCATCTGTTGATGGACATCTTGGCTCTTTCCACAGTTTGGCTATTGTGGACATTGCTGCTATAAACATCGGGGTGCACATACCCTTTCGGATCCCTAGTAGTGCAATTGCTGGATCATATGGTAGCTCTATTTTCAGCTTTTTGAAGAACCTCCATACTGTTTTCCAGAGTGGCTGCACCAGCTTGCATTCCCACCAACAGTGTAGGAGCGTTCCAAAAGGGGCACAGTTCTTAATGCAGAGGACTGTGGAATGTTTAGTATCCCCTCTTCCAGGCACTGTGGCAATTGAAAAGGCCACCTTCACATTTCCAAAGCCCTTAGGGGAGCTGGAGTCCACTTTGAGAACATCTGATGGGGAGTGTCTAGAAATGTCCTAACACCAATGTCAATAACCACCCTTTGTTAGGCAGTTAGGCACCTTTGTGTCAAGTGTTTCATACATACATATATATACATTTTTTTTTCTAATCTTTATCATAGACCCACAAGGATCTATATGGTGTATAGGTAGTATATAACAGAGATGGAATTCTTCCTTGTTTTGTCTGAACATAAAGGCTATGCTTTTTTGCTAAGCCCTAGCTACAGCCTCATTCCTACATGGAACTCAAGTTTCCAAATCCCCTTACAATCAAAATCTGAATCACTGGTATGTGGCTAAATGGTAGTCTGTCTCCAGGGTCCAAATTCTAGGTTCTTCACACCTCCTCAGCTCCCTCTTCTAGCCGAGAGGCACTGGGAGGCTCAGGGTACACAATGAAGCCATCCATTCCTTGTACATGTGTTCTAATGGGGTTCAGACAGTGAAGAATGTGCATTAGAAGCTGGGTGCACGAGAAGTTGAGAGGATTCTGGAGGCTCAGTGTCAAGGGCCTGCCTAGTCCCAAGTATGAGTAGGAAGAAAGGAAGCAGAGAAGGACTTACGCTTTAGTTTGAGCAAATACAAAAGCAGCTGGGGTGCTGACCAATAGACCGGACTTGCCTTTCTTCGGTGGGATGAACCCAAGCCTCATTCCTTCCTTCATGTGCTCAATAAACATCGCGGACAGCCGCAGTGGCCCAGCTCTGTGCAAGCTCCTGAGGGTCCAAAGGAAGCATTCCTGTTCAGAGCTCAGGCCCCCAGGGCAGCTTCTCACAACAGTCCCCCTGGGGTCCCTCCAGGTATTCAATGGTGGGAAGATGAAGGCTACCAGGGTACTTGACCATCTCGCCTTTCCAATCATGAAAGCAAGGACACTGTCATATTTACTTTATAATGTAGAAAACAAGCTGGAGGCTGTCTGTTCTTAGGGATGGGTGCTTTTCCACTCACTGTTTTTTTTCTGGGAAGGCGCTCAGCTGCTCCTTGTCCTCTCATGCCAGGCAATAATTTATTTGATGGATATGCTGGAGATAGCAAGCTCCTTCAAACGTCAAGGCTTATTGCTGACCTGTGGCAACCACCAAAGGGCTGACGTGGCAAATGTCCCGACATCTCTGTGGCGTGATTTGGCAGTGGGAGATGAACATTAAGTAGGTTCTTTCTTCTGATTAAAACCCCAAGGCAGTAGGTGGGATATAACTCTTCAAACTATAAATAAGCCAGTTGATTGAGGTTCACCTTTAGCTTTTGCAAGAGCATGGAATAGCTTTTTGTAAGTAGCAGGGGGTCTGCGCCTCATTCCCTTTGACTCTCGTCAATTTAAGAACTTGTGGCACAAAAGGGAGCAAATTTCTAATCCATGCCGAGCATTGGTGAGGTGAGAAGAGACGAGGCAGGCCAAGTGGATTTTATGTCTCTCACCAGCTCCAGGAGGTAACCCCAGATCCTAAAGCCTACTGAGAGAGGTTCGAGAAAAAGATTTCACCGTCTGTTCTTCCTACAGATACATTCCTGGAATTGCTCTGGTAGTGATCAGTTTTCCAATTGTTGTGAGCTTGGAAATGAGCAAAAATGAACAGAGGAGGGTTATTACAACCACCAAATCAAACTTGCTTGCCAAGTGGCAGACAGTAATGCTCTTATGTAGGCACTATTAATATCCATATTTTGCAGATGATAAAATTAAGGCTCAGAGAGGTTAGGTAACCTATCCAAGATCACACCGCTGGGAAGTGGCTAAAACAGGCAGGATCTCAGACATAACTCATTCGCCAAATTTGGGGGCCACTAAGTCAGACATTCAGGAGGGCTCTCAGGGAGGTATCAGTAAGCAAGCAAGCTAACATCAGTCCCTTCCAGGTCTCAAAAGACTTGAAAAGGACCTGATAGCTCAACAGGCAAATCTTGTCGCCACATACTCCAATCTCACAAACACTTGGCAAACTAAATGTTGAAAATTCTATCCACTCTCTTCCCCAGTTCTTTGACAGTGGTAACAGTGATGACAACTTTGATTGTTTTTTTTTTTTTTTTTTCAATCCCAGCTCCACAAAGCAATCTGGGTATTGCTTGGAATATGTTACTGAAAGGGGTGTCGATATGAGCCTGACTTAAGATAGTGACTGAAGGCTCCACCCATTCCTTGCACTGAAACAAGTGTCCTGTGGAGACTTCCCGTTGGCACACAGAACCCCAGTTCCACAGTTTGTTAGCTCTGTGGGCTTGGTACCATACGTACCTCCTCTAACCCGGTTTCCTCACTGTCTGGTAATGATCACATGTATTTTGCAGGGCTGTGAGGATGAAATGAGTTGCTACATCAGTAAGGGGTCTGGCACCTAGGGACCCATTTCCTTTCTTAACCGTCGTCCAAGTGGTTTTCCCACTTCTGTCTATCTGATCCAGAGTCTAAAACGCCCAAGATTCGATTCCTCATTCTGTTGAAAGCTCTTATAAAATAGACTATATCTCTGTTATGTGCTCCTAAAAAGCCGGTGATTGATGAGGGGATGGAGTGAGGTGAGTTTATGTCGCTCCCTCGCCCTGCTGGACGAGGATATGGCTTGTCATGGGGCTCAGCCAAACAGTTCTTCCAATATTTCTTTTAAATCCCCTTCGTCCTCCACAAAACTCCTCATCAGACCTTCTCCAGCACTTCCACGCTAATTCCACTTAGTCCGGGGGCCCAGCCGCTTTCTGCCCACCGCCACCATCCCCTTTGGTTGGTGCTCAGGCCCTTGCAAGCTTGCCTGTTAGAGGCCTCTTGTATATGGATTGAGCAGGGCCTCTGCTCAGAGACAATGCAGCAGCGTCTGGCCCTGCCTACCTGGGTGGCTGGCCCTTGGAGACGTGTCCAATGTCCCAGGGCTCTGGCAGCATGTTATATAAGGGGGCAGTCGTGCAGTGAGAAGGGGCCACAAGGACGGGGAGAGCCAGCTTTTATCGACAGCGTACCTTTCCAGGCCAGCTGTTCATCCCAAATTCACACTTAAAAGCCCAGGAATTTAAAAGACACGACCCTCATTACCTTGCAGATAAAAAAGTCTCCTCTGACGGCTAGAAATTTGAGGGCCTGAGAATAACTGCTTCCTTTTCAGAGCACGGCCCTGATAAAGCAGCCAACACCGAGCTTGCTCTGAATTACTTGACTTGAAATCATACTGCAGTCGGGCCATGACCCGTGTCTGCTCTTGTAAAGGCCAGCATCAGGAAAAGAGGGTACAGAGAAAGGGCAATTTTTTAAGCATGGTGTTGCCTGTATGCTGCGTTCGCTGTTGATTTTCTCATGAGTATAGCTGACTTCTCAAAAGAACACATCGCAAGAGATGGGGCCTTTTCCTGTACAACGTGAAGCTCTTCTGGGCAATTAACGGCTTTCCCCAGTTCTTTTTTTTTTTTTTTTTTGACAGAGAGAGACATAGCGAGAGAGGGAACACAAGCAGGGGGAGTGGGAGAGGGAGAAGCAGGCTTCCCGCTGAGCAGGGAGCCCAATGTGGGGCTCGATCCCAGGACCCTGGGATCATGACCTGAGCCGAAGGCAGACGCTTAACGACTGAGCCACCCAGGCGCCCCTTTCCCCAGTTCTCAATAAACCAGGAAACATCTTCTGATCCCCTTCACAAGGAGGATGCTGTAGCGCTGAGAAGGAAGCCCCTTGGCACCTGCCGGACTTCAACCCCCCAATACCCCAGCCCCGAAACTCTGCTCTTTAAGAAGCCACCAGTTTCCTACCCTTTAAATATGGTTCCTAAATAATCGCTCCTGAACGGGGATGTACAGAACCTTGAGCAGCTGCTAGAATGATTAAATGCCTGCACTTCCCTGAGGTTGTAAATCAGGCTCTGAAGCCATTTATTGTGAGTGTACTATAAAGCAGTAGAAGTTATTGCTACTCTACTGTAAAATGTAACATTGGACAGGAAAATAAAGAGAGGGTAAATTTTGTTGTGAAGACTTTAAAGTGATGTGTTGTTTTTTCTTTGCACCTTCTCTTCCTGTTCCTCATCATTTTTCTCTTCTCTTTGCCTCTAAGTCTTCCCTACCTCCAACACTCCTCGCTGAGTGTCTCTGGATCCAATTGCGAATGTGGCGCTCCCACTGATAACGCCCAGTGCCTTTCGGGATTCGAGAATGTTCGTATTAGTAATGCTCCCGGGCATTGAGCATCTCCTTGTGCTGTATTATTAAATTTAATCCCTGCAGACATTTGCGAAGGAGATATTATTATCCTTGTTTTAAATAGAGGGTATTTCATCTGGACAAGATCACAAGGCTGGATAGTGGCGTGATCCCGAGTATTTCTCTTACTCCTTCTTCATGATGCCTGATTATATTTGGGGTCTGCTCTTGTCGATTGTGCCAGAATTCAATGAGAAATCCCTGCTCAGGAGTCTTTAATGGCTCCTTAATAAAGCTGATTCAGTCTCTTCGTCACATGTTGTGCCAAGTAAAACCTTAAGAATTTCGCATCATGGGGTGCCTGGACGGCTCAGATGGTTAAGCGTCTGCCTTCGGCTCAGGTCATGATCTCCAGGTCCTGGGATCGAGCCCCACGTCAGGCTCCCTGCTCAGCGGAAAGTCTGCTTCTCCCTCTCCCTCTGCCTCTCCCCCTGGCTCGTCCTCTCTCTCTCTCTCAAATAAATAAAGTCTTAAAAAAAAAAAAGAATTTGGCATCGCTTTCCTTATCCAAAGGACATCTTCTGCTCAAGTCAAATGGCTCTTCCTCCTCTCCTCCCGCTCCCCTGTTCATCCCAGCCCTCCCCGACCTTTGCTTCTGGAGTTCCTCCTACTCAGTCTTCATTCCTCTAATGAGGTGAGCACAGGTCCTCCAGGAGCACTGAGAAGAGGCATCCTGGGGGCATTAGCTGACTTGAAGGAGAAGTAAAATTAAACAGGTAGAGGGAAGTGAATGTGAGGGAGACTGCTTGAGACAGAAAGAGCTCACTCTGCAGGGACCTAGGGTGAGAGTGAGCCTGCCTCAACAGGAGAGCCTTGGTGGGTTGCATTGAGCATAGACTCTAAGGGCTCACACGGAGAGAGAGGAAGCTGAGGAGGTAGGCTGAGGGTAGGAATTATCCTTGCTTGCCATAGGAATTTGGGATTTAGGCTTAAGAACAAACCAAGTCCTACTCATCTTTCAAAGCTCATATTCACACTAAGAAGCTTTACCCCTGGCTGGGGCAGCACTGATCTCTCCTTTGTTCTTCCCTGAATGCTTGTCACACTAATCTTTGCTGCACACTTTTTCAGGCTTCAGGGAAGCTCCTGGAGGCAGAACGCTATTTTTTTCTTCTTGGTATCCATGGGTACAGAGTAGAGCTCAGTAGAGTTCCCTCGACTGACTTGTGGGGAGAAGTTTGGAATGATGGAAAGCTCAAACAGAGAGGCTCTTTCTAGACTCTTCTCAATGCCAATACTCTTGTGGAGGGGACTGGAGTTGCGTGCAGTTGAACTTGAGAAAGAGGGAGGAAGAGACTAGGGTGCTCTGTCTACCCCTTGTCCAGTGATTCTCAGCATGACAGAAGGGAGACCGAGAGTGTTGTGGAAGCATCAGGAGCAATCCAGGGCCAGAATTGGAGCCAATATTGTGGGTTCCCTAGTGGCTCCATCCTCTGTGTGACTTGAGCTCAGGTGCCAATCATCCAGTAATGATGTGAAGTGCATGACTACCATCATTTTCTCTCATCTCTCAAATTCTTTTTTTTTTTCAGATTTTATTTATTTATTTGACAGAGAGAGAGACAGCATGAGAGGGAACACAAGCAGGGAGAGTGGGAGAGGGAGAAGCAGGCTTCCTGCTGAGCAGGGAGCCCGATGCGGGGCTCGATCCCAGGACCCTGGGATCATGACCTGAGCCGAAGGCAGACGCTTAAGGCACCCCTGATTTCTCAAATTCTATGTTCTATCTGTGTCATTGTGCATCAGACCAAGTTAAGAAAAGACTTCACATATAGAAAGCTTCACTGTTCAGAGTGCTACCTTCCCTGCAGAGCTCAGGGAACGGAACCTGATTCCCTGCCTCATTCTTAGTGAACGGCTTCTGATTTCTACTCAGTGTCCTCCTCACCCTGACAGGTCTGTGTGGATTTTGGTCATCACACATTTCCTCACGAGTTTCTGATGAGTTAATCCATCATATAATTTTACAGCATGCATATTGATTAGTATGTTGCACCCCCACAGGTAGATTGCAGTTTGATATTTGATCTGTAAAATCAGTTATTATCTGTAATGCCTCATTTACCTTGTACCTTTGTAAGGGAAGAGGGTATTCTAGAGACGTGAAGTCTTCAAATAGTTGAGGGCTGCCTTTTAAGGACCAAGTTTAAGGTTTTATTTTATTCAGGTTTGGTTAAAAAGTGAACACAACCTTAGAATGCATTGTATACTTCCTACCTTGTTAAATATAACTGAACACTTTCTTCATGACAAGGGGTAAGTACAATGCATATAAATTACCGTACCCTGGGCTAGGAAATAGTTATAAGGATGGGGATTCCTGGGGCATATGGGCTTGCCATCATGCCACGTGGCCCATACTGGCTCACTATATGTGTTTCCTAATACCTTTTTTTTGGGGGGGGGCACTTCTCCTCTTAGCTCTTAATTGATGAATGTTAGTGGGCTTGCTTCAAAACCGTCTCTCCTAATTTTCTGTGGGCTAGGAAGTCAGAAAACTGAGCTTGGTGAATTCTATGCTTTGGGTGAGGACCTATGGGGATTCCCAAGGAATAAAGTAAATGAGCTGTAGCAGGGCATGAATTTTATAACATCTCATCTGTATGCTCAGAAATATGGTTCTGCCTAATGCACCAGCAGGCAAGGCATGAAGCACCTTCCATTGTATCATCTATTTGGAACTGTGCAAAACAGAAAACCTGAGCGATTTTTCTTCCAAGTTTTCTCTAACCTTGGATTCACGTACAACACACCCCTCTGACTTATGTATCCTTCTTCCCTATAATACTTCCCTCAGCTTAATAGGAAAGGACCTATATCTTAATTTATATTTGGATTAAAACCCATTTTTACCAAAGTGGTGACTATCCTTTGTATTTACTTTCTTTTTTTTATTTTTAAAGATTTTATTTATTTATTTGACAGAGAGAGACATAGTGAGAGCAGGAACAAGCAGGGGGAGTGGGAGAGGGAGAAGCAGGCTTCCCGCCGAGCAGGGAGCCTGATGTGGGACTCAATCCCAGGACCCTGGGATCATGACCTGAGCCGAAGGCAGACGCTTAACGACTGAGCCACCCAGGCACCCATGTATTTACTTTCTTTTTTATCCTTTGTATTTTCATTTTTTTACTTTTCTAGCTATTAAATATAAGCCCTTTGTCTCTCATCAAGAATATACTAGGCAAAATAAAGTAGCTTATCTTTCTGCTTATTTTTTTTTTTTTATTATATGCTTTGTCTTCTCTCCATATGTTCTCTAAGGCAACAGTGATTCACACAATGCTGTCACGGAGCCCATTCCCTTCAGCCCCTGACCTGAGCTACTACTCTCTTCTCATATGTCATAAGACCCTGGCCGCATCACCATGGCCAGAGTTTTTATATTGATAGATTTGAATTTCTACTGTTTGGTCCCTTCAGTATCCAGTCATTCAGAGATAGGGACAGGGGCGGGGACGTTGGCAAGGATCATTGGGTCAAAGACCTTAGTCAGGGAGAGAAACACAGGAGATGATTTCTTCCTTGTTCTTTGCAGTGGGCCAGGTAGTTGAAGCTGCTGAGAAAGCGAGGCACCTTAACTTGGGTTGTTCTTAAGAGGGCAGGGACTTTGGGTCTACAACCGGCTACTGGGAATATGTGAATCTCCTGAAATTTTAGACACGTGCACTTGGTGGAGAACGGACCCAGCTTCCACCAGATTCTCAAGAAGTTCACAACGCAAAGAATTTTAAGGACCACCACATTAGATTATCCATCTACTGGTTTATGTGTGAGTACAATTGCATGCTGTACTGGGGAGGCGAACATCCTACCGGGATAGTATTATAGAATGGTTGTCAAGTGGGCTGATGGCTCTACCCTTTACATGAAGGGTGATGTGATTATAAGAGTCAGCATTTTCATTGAAGAAAATCATGAAAATGGAGAAAGTGTTAAGACATTAAAAATTATTCACAATCCCTCCACTTAGCTATAACCATTGACATTGAGAATTAAGGTATATTTTGCACACACACACACACACACAAACACAATTGGCCTTATACTGTGCATAACTTTATGAATCTACATAGGACAAAACAGTGGTAAAGAACTCAGGCACTGTGTTCAGATTTCCTGGGTATGAGTCAGAACTCTACCACTTACTAGCTGCCTGAGCCTGGGCAAGTTAAATACTCTGTGCCTCAATTTCCTCACCTATAAAATGATGATAATAAGAGCATCAACTTCCAACTACTATAATGAGCATTAAAGGAGTTAATATAAGCAAAGCCTCAGAAAAATGACTGATCATACTTAGCACTCAGTAGATGTCAACTACTTTTTATTATTCTGCTTTTTTCACTTAAAATTATATCATGATTACTTTATTAGTTTATTCAATGTGCATTGGGCACAAAATAATGACTGAATAGTGTAAAGCTCATTTAATGACTCAATGTCATTTAGACAGTAGGCTATTTTCAATTTTTGACAAGTATAAATAATGGTATAATGAATTATATAAAATATTTCACCACATCTTTACTTTATCCCCCTTAGGATAAATTCCAGGAAGTTGAATTAATAAGCAATGAACACTTTTATGGCTCTTGGTATATGTAGTTAAATTGCTTTCCAGAAACGGTGTTCCAGTCTCTCTGCCCATCAGCAGCCCATGACAGTCCCTACCTCCCCTTGCTTCACATGCAATTAAACATTGGTCTAATCAGGTTTTATTTTTTCATGCTTTTCCTCACTTCTGTCCTTTGGGTTTAGAAGTTATCTGTTCCTATTATTTTACATGTTATTTTCCAAATTTCAATACAGTTGTTTTACCAGTAGATTTTACTAAGAAGTGCAAAGTCAGTCAACCTCTCCATTCTCATCCAGAATAATAGAAGAAAACTTCTCTCAGAACTTCCCCATCTTTAAACACCATTGCTGTCTATTGTTTTAGTGCCACTTATTCAACCCCACTGTTAATGTTGTTATTGCTTGCAATTTATGTTTGTTTAAATCTACCAAGGTTTTCAACAATTTCTTTGCTCACTTTTGAACCTTGCCCCTGATTTCTCTTTGTGACTTTGTTGCCTTCTTGCTGAAGTGAGGAGCTGTGGTTAGTGAACTTTCTTAACAACTTTTGTATGTTTGAAATGTTATTTCTTCTTTACTCTCAAATAATAATTTAGTTGGGCATATAGCTTGAGATTAAAAATGATTTTCCTCCAACATTTTGAAGATATTAATTAATTGCATTCTGGTTGTTTTTAAAAAGTGTGTTGTCGGTCTAACTGACATTCCTTCACAGGTAATCTGTTTTTCCTCTCTGGTGGCTTTAAAATTTCTCTTGGTTTCTGGTGTTGTATCTAGGTGTTTTTTATCTATATATTTTTTATTTTTTTAGAAGATTTTATTTATTTATTTGACAGAGAGAGAGAGAGAGACAGCAAGAGAAGGAACACAAGCAGAGGGAGTTGGAGAGGGAGAAGCAGGCTTCCCACTGAGCAGGGAGCCCGATGTGGGACTCGAACCCAGGACCCTGGGATCATGACCTGAGTGGAGGGCAGATGCTTAACGAGTGAGCTACCCAGGAGCCCTTATCTACATGTTTTTTTTATCCTGCTTGGGACTTGATATGTTTTTTGTTTCACTCATTTTTGTTCATTCTTTCAATAAATATTTGTTTTTGAGATACCTGATGTTTTTCTGGATGCCAGGGACACAGAGTTGAACAAGAAGAAGTTCCTGCTTTCAGGGAACTTAAGTACATTCAATCTTAAGTATCGTCAATCTTAAAACTCAGAAATTTTTTTTTTGTTTCCTTTTTGATTTGCTATATGTATACATTGTGAAAGGGATTCCCACCATTGAGTTTATTAACACATCCGTCACCTCACATATTCCCCCTCCCTTTTTTTTGGTAAAAACACTTAAGTTCTACTTTCTTAACAAATTTCAGTTATACAGAGCAGTGTTATTAGCTATAGTCACCATGTTATAAATTAGATTCTTACACCTTATTCATCTTGTAACCTTTTACCAACCTCTCCATAATTCCCCCAACCCCCAACTGCTGGCAACCACCACTCTACTCTCTGTTTCTATGAGTTTGAAATGTTGTTGTTTTTTTTAAATTCCACATATAAGTGATAGCATGCAGTATTTATCTTTCTCTGACTTGCTTATTTCATTTAGCATAATGCCCTCCAGGTTCATCCATGTTGTCACAAATGCCAGGATTTCCTTTTTTTTTTTTTAAGGTTGAATAATTTATCTATCTATCTATCTATCTATCTATCTATCTATCTATCTATCT